>NW_008337291.1:1003426-1067536 GCF_000622305.1 Nannospalax galili
GAAGTAAGATTACTTGCCCTTCGCTTTGCTTGTGTGTGACTAAGGTGTACAAGCCTGATTTTTATATGGCTTGGTTGTTTGGGTGTTTTTTTTTTTTTCTCTTTTTCCTTTTTAATTTGAAAGATTCAAGTTCTGTAATATTTTCCAGTTGTGTCAAAGAGGGACGTGGTTTGTCCCATTCCAAGCCTCTTTTTTTTCTGACACTGGGCAAATCTAATAATAGTCAGTTTTATGATGCAAGACTGTTAAGGGACATGGAGTGGTCCCAGCAGCCCAGAGTGCAAAGAAGGGAAGGAGGCTCTGAATGACACAGGTTGTAAGCCTCGAGCTGCCATCCCCTGTCCCAGTAACTACTACAGAGCACTCTGGACTCTAGAGGAAACCTTGCAAATCAGGTACCAGTAGTGTTCATGAACAGAAAATCAGCCAAGTTCAGATTTCCCTATTTGGTGCATCAGAATTACAGCTGGTAATAAGCAACCCTCTGTCTGCAGCCAGCATATGACTAAAACAAATGCTTCAACTGTGGGCTCCGTTCCACGCCACATCTGGGGCAGTGTAAGCTGCCGAGTGCATGATTTCAGAGATGTGGTCTCTTGAAGGGGCAGAGTGCAGAAGCCCAGACTTTCTGCTTGAAGCCTGAGCCCTGTTTAGGATCATCTCCCCGGTAGAAAGAAGTTAATGTGAAGAGTTCTGGTCTGTGGGTTCTTTTGCTAGGTACGTCTGGTAACATTTGTCCCCTGCTGTCTTCTCAGGACTACCCCCAACCCCATCCCTTGGGAACAGGCAGGGGGCTCTGTAACCCTGCTCATTCCCCTTCTGGCCATCCCAGGCTGAGTATGACCTGAGAAGACCCAGCCCCAGGGTGGCCAGCAGTCCACAGTAGTGTAGTGGGCTGAGGCAGACCAAAGGGGACCAACAGATCCTGTTTTAGGCAATCAGAATCCTTAACACAGAGGGACAAGAGTCAAAAGTCACTCAGTGTTGAGTCAGTACAGTTGTGGGCCAGGTAACAAGGTGAAGGGAAGAGGGGAAGGCAGGTGGACAGGTGGTAATGAGAGGCATTCAGGGTGACCGTGATGGAGGTATCTGTGAGCATGAGAAACAGAGATGGAAGACAAGGAGGAAGAAGGGGAAGGAGGAGAGGGAGGTAAAGAGGGACAGGAGGAGACAGAGGAGAAGGAAGAGAGGGAGAAGGAAGATGAAAAGGCAGAGAGGGAGGGGCAAGAGGAGAAGGGAGAGGAGGAGACAGTATAAACAGGAGACCAAGGAGGAGGAGAACGAGAAAAGAAAGTAGGAAACAGGGCATGGGGATGTGGCTCAGTTGAAAAGTGCTTGCCTAGCATACACAAAGCCCTGGGTTCCATCCCTGGAAAGGCCAATGGCATGTCTCAAAAAAAAAAAAAAAAGTAGAGAAACAGAAAGAAAACCAATGCCCAAGATGCAAGCTGCTCTGGGGCCCACCTAACTGCAGAGTGGCCATGGGACATTCCTGGGTATCTACATCCCTACAGCAGCAGCAGCCACCCCAACTCTTCCCAGGCCATTTGAGTCATTTGGGGGAGATTACAATAATCTCAAACAGGCTCTTAGGACAGCTTGCTGTCCTTGAACTAAGGCCTGGGAGTAGATGTAGGCATCTGTCCCTAATGCAAAAAAAAAGGCTTTTCCTTCAGCTGAAGCTGCTGACTAGGGAGGCCTTAGGCTCGGGCTGCAGTGAGCCACAAGCAGCAAATGGCCCATGTGATTTCAATTGCTCCAAAACCTCTTCACCGCACACAGACTCAAGATTAGGATCCCAGACAAATGCCTGGGAAAGGAAGGATCCAAGAGGTCACACACATGCTGCCACCAAAGCCAGGAAAAAGGCAGGGGCTCTTTGAAGTTTCCCGAGCAGGGAGGCTTCAGCAAAGAGGAAGAATGTAAAAAGGCTAAAGAAATTTATGAACTTATTAAGACATGGTAAAGTCTGAGAAGAAATTACCTTCAGAGAGGATTTAAATATTCTTACAAATGAGAAGATCCCAGCAGGTGATCAGTGGGGAAAGATTTCAAGCAGAACTCTAACCTTTGAAGTCGATGTGACAATTAGGCGATGTTATCTCAGTTTTCTTGTCTCCACATCAGTTTTATAGAAATCTGGTGAGGCTGAACCACGGTACTATTTCAAATGAAGGTGCCACGGAAGGCGAACGGCTGAAGGCACTCTGTATTAGTTACGTTTCTCACTGCTCTGACATATCTGACAGGAAGCAACTTAAGGGGGGAAGAGTTTATTTTGGCTCATAGTTCTAGGGGCTGCAGTCTGTCATGGTGGGGATGGCATGATGGTAGGAGTTGGTCACATTGCATCTGTGGTTAGGAAGCAGAGAGTAAACAGGAAGTAGGGCAGGGTTGTGAAACCTTAAGGTCTGCTCCCAGTGACCCCTTTCCTCCAGCAAGACTCCATCTCCTAAAGGTGCCATAACTTTCCCAAACAACACCTCTAGCTGGGGACTAAGTATTCAAACGTGAGCCTATGGGAGACATTTTACATTCAAACACCAGCAGCCAAAATCAAGTTCACTGAATGCTAAAGGAGCCCAAGAAAGTATTTCCACTTCAAATCTCAGTCCTGAATTTTGAGTCAAATATCTGGCTGCCTCCTGAACTTTTCTACCTGGTGTGCTGTGGACTCTTCTAACTCAACAGTTTAAAAGAGGGCATACTACCTTGCTCTACCCAGAGTCCCTCATCTGCTCCTGACTTTAACTGGTATCAGTCTTCCCAGGTACCTGGAGAGATTCACATTTCTTGTTCCTATACCCCCAACCCTTGGCCAATAGATGCATCAATTTCCTTACAAAGTCCTATTGATCAAGTTGGATTTCTCCTTGCCAGGATATGAACCTTGCTCAACTGTACTGTGCTAGAATGAACACATCAGCAGTGTGTATATGCGTCCATGCCTCCTGTTTCTGCTTCCGCGGTACTGGGATTTATAAGTATGTTGTCATCACATCCAGCTTTCTTGCATGGGTTCTGGGGATCACACTCAGGTCTTCATGCTTGTGTGGCAAACACTTCAAGACTGAGCTTCCTCCTCAGCCACGACCATCAGCACCTTAAAACACCTCCCCATGGCCCAAAAGCTGATGCAGCTTGTCTGTGATTTCTGTGAGGAAGCATCAGTTTTGAGCATCACTGAAAAATAATTGGTATGCCTTAATGCTGCATTTGCAAAGTTCTTTAACCTTGGGAAGCAATGTGAGGCATATGGACAGTGTTTATACGTGTGGATATTTGTAGTTCAAGTCTAAAAGTATGCATGGGTATGACATAAACTAACTTCCAGGTGCTGGTTACTGAGGAGTGATGGTTTGCAGAGGTGGATAGAGCCTGACTAATATCTATAATATATAACTGCTATATTAAAATGCCCCGGATCTTAACATTTATAAATCTTGGTCGTATTTGAATGTGTGCTGTGTTTTAATATGTTTCCCAACAATTCATGCTTTGGAAATTCATATGTTAACAGTATTGGGATTTGGTCCTTTGGGAAGTAATTAGGATTAGTCATGGGTATGGGTGGAACCCCTCATCTTGGAATAATGGCTTTATAAAAAGAGAGATACCTGAGCTAGCACACTGCTGTTTGGGTGTGTGATGCCCCTCTCCTTGCAATTATATAGCCAAAGATCCTTGCCAGACCCTCAACAGATGCTG
This sequence comes from Nannospalax galili, assembly GCF_000622305.1. Taxonomy (NCBI): domain Eukaryota; kingdom Metazoa; phylum Chordata; class Mammalia; order Rodentia; family Spalacidae; genus Nannospalax; species Nannospalax galili. The sequence continues at coordinate 1,007,135 of NW_008337291.1, forward strand.
GCACTGTGAAATTGGGTTTCCCAGACTTAAACATTTTGTTATAGTAACAGAAAATGGGCTAAGACAATATCTCCTGTGTGTGTGTGTGTTGCATATGTATCCATCTGGAGGCCAGGGGTTGACCTCTGGTGTTTTTCTTCAGATGTTATCCACCTTGGTTTTTGAGACAAGGTCTCTCACTGACCTAGGGCTTGTTGATTCAGCTAGGTTGGCTTGCCTGCAAGTCCCAGAGAGCTATCCATCTCCCCAGGGTGCACATCACCTTACCAGGCCTTTTTATTTGAGCAAGTGCACAGCAGGCACTTGATTGACCAAGCCATCTCCCCAGCCTGACAATACCTTGCTTTTTAAAGACTTCTGTACATTTGATATATTCCCAAGTAAAAATACATATTTAAAATGGCTGTTTGTCTTAGAATCTAAAGTTTGTACCACAAGCTACCTCAGTGGAAGGCTTGATTCTTGCCATGAAGGGGTTCAAAGGACCCCCTCTGCTCTATAGAATGGACTCTTTTGTATTTAAGAAAATAGAGGCTGAGGTTCCTGTTTGTCTTTCCCCAAGGGAAGGCACAAAATGAGGAATGGGCTTAAAGTGGGGCCTTCTTCCAGCATACCTCTCGCCTCCCCTTTCCTTATCCTGGCCATCCAGGGCTGCATAGTCGGTTGCTCTTGACTGAAATATTCCCTCCAGGAGGGAGCTGGGAGGCTTTTGAGACTCAGGAAGTGAACAAACTTCACCTGTCTGGGGAAGCTGAAACTTGCAGGATTCACAGGTGCCACTGGGGGAGAAGACTGAGTGGCCAGGCTGCTGCGAGACTTTTCAGACCTCTCCAACTGCCTCCAGCCACGTGGAGAGCTCCAGGGCTGCAGCTTTCATGAGCCATCACCTGTGTGGGGGTGGGCTTCTGGGTGTTGCAGTTGCTTTTAGGGTGCCCCTGTTCCTGTAAGTACCCCTCACCCCTACTCATGCTAATAACCCATTAAAAACCTACTGGGTCACTGTTACTTTGATCTGTTGTGGGTTTCCTATCTGGGGTGAGATGTGTGTGTGTCATGTCTTCCCAGGAAAAGCCTCTCACACAACACCCGAATGACACCACAGCCCAGAGAGTAGTGTTAATTTAAGAACTGGGTCAAAATCACTCAGAAAACTTTCCTTTGCTGACTTAGGACAAGGTCAAAGAAAATAATGTATTTCTAAAGCTCTGTAGTCTACTGATTTGAGATGCAGTAGAAAGGGTGTGCACTGAGTATGCACCATAGCATGCCTTCATCCCTGTCTCAGAGCCATGGGAGATGCCTCCTGAAGGCCCCGTATGAGTGATCTGCAGCCTCCCTAATGCTCTAGTTCAATTTAAATTTCCATTAAAAACAACTGTTTGGGATGTTCTGCGTGATACACACACACACACATACACACACACACACACACACACACAAATCAACAAATTAAAAAAAATGTATTATATTTGAGGAGGAAGCATGGAAATTTACGTCATGTTAATTAGTAGAGGTGATAAACATTACCATTGAAATCTACCCAGTGACTTTATAGACATACACAGGTGCCAAGGATCCAAGTGCAACAGATTATGACTAGTAGTAATCAGATACATACAGATTAGAGATGCATGCGCCAACATCTCAGTGTTAGTAGCAAAAACAATGAGTCTTTCTGCAAGGAACAATGTATTCTAAAATGAAATGGAGATCTTTTTTAAAGGTTAAAAACTCATTCAATTTTATGTCTTACAGGGCTTATACTGAGTTCAATATTGTATAACTGTATTAATTCAACTGTGAACCTAGAAACTTACAGCCACTTGTAAAAGAGATGTACTCTTGCTCTGGAGTGTGTTACTGAATATGTTAAAGCTGTAATGAAAAAAAAATACAAATGATGTAACTGATTAAAATGTAAATCTCCCAAAACTTAACTTGGGGGCAGGGGCAATGAAGCAGAGGAAAGGAGAGCAGGTGAGTGCTGGAGCGAACTGTTGTCAGCCCCTTCCTGGCTATTCATGGCTATAGCTGGGGCAAGTAGGTACATGTGCAGAAAGGAAGCAAGACATTTAAGAGCCTGGACGGAGAGCTTTAGGAAAGGAATTAAGAGGAATTAAAGGAATTATTCTTGTAACTTAAGAAACACTCATGTGTGAGCTTGCAACAGGGAAGAGGCAAAATGGAAAAGGGAGGATCTGAAGTTCTTTGGGCAACTTCTCTTGTGGCTGGGGAATGAGAGTGGGGTGGACATGAATGTTCTTTGGCAAATGGTGGTGTTCTGGGTGTTGGGCTGGATGGGCTGCTATGCACTATTCTACTTAAGAATACCTGAGTGTCCAAACACAGGAACTGATGGGGGACATTTCAAATTCAAATCACAGCATGTAGACAAGGCCAAGTGGGAACACAGGGTGTGTTCCACTGGTGGGATCTTGCTCCACAGCTCCAGTTAGGTCTGAACCTACCTGGAGTGCCTGGGGTCCAAACACTAGCCAATCCTCACCAAGGCCCAGGCTAGTCAAGTCTAGTTCTGTCACTTGGAGAAGAGTCCTGACAAGAACACTTGTGGTCAGATGCTTTATGGATTTTTCAACCACTTTTAGAGAAACAGCTTCTATGTCTGCCTTCACAAATGAAGAAATTGGCCCATTGTGTGGTTTCACAAATACAGATGCTCCTTGAATTACAGTGGGACCATGTCATGACAAAACACATTATAAGTAGAAAATACTGTAAGTAAAAAAATGTATTTGATGGTGGGAAGAGGGCTCTGAGGCCCTGCCCTTCCCTGAGGATCTAGAGGAAGTTAATGGGTGCTGGGGGGAGGGAGAGACATCTTCAGTGGAACAGCCACTGGTAAGTTGGCCATGCTCCTGTAAAGGACCCTTCACTCATGCTGCTGTAAGTAACTAATGAAATCATTGGGCCACACACAAAAGGAAAGGAGGAGGAGGACTAATTGGGAAGAGGAAGAGGACCAATGGGAGTGGGAGGGACAAGAGTGGGTAATGGGGTGAATAGGATCAAAATGCATTGCATATGTGTACACAAATGTCAGAAAAACCATTATGTATAATACATGCTAATAAAACACATGCATCTTATACCAATAAAGCCATTATAAAGTTGAAAAATCCCAAGTCAAATTACAAGTTGGGACTTTGAGAAACATGAAGCCACGGGGTAACCCAGACAAAAGCCATGGGGCAATGTGGACCAAAGCTAGCCATGGACATCTTTTTCTGCTGTGGTGATTGATACATTTCTACTGTGCTAAGTGGTCATACTGTAAATCTTCCTGTTCTCCTGGCTGCCTCTGTTCACTCTAGCATCTATCCCTTTTTCCCATCATCATCTCTGAGCTGAGCTCCTTGTCTGAACAATGACACCTTGGGAGCCTTCTCTGATTCCTCAACTGCCTGCTTTCTCTTCAGTGCTCCTAGCACCCTGGCTAGGTAGGAGGAAGTGACATTGTGGGATGGGGTCACAGGATCCCTTACTGAGCAGCGTACCAGTACTATGGGGGGGTCTGGCTCATGGGACAAATCAGGATAAGCTCACTTCTTTTTTCTCTTCTTAACTAAGCTGAGGTAGAGCTTTTCCTTGAAAGCCTTCCAGGGGAGACCAGTACCTCACTGGTCCCACTGGTCTCTGTGGCTTCCTGTGAAGTAGGTGGCAGTCCAGCCACACACTCAGTAACTCCATTTTATATTGTCCTTTGCCCCAATTAAATATCACAGTGGTCATCTCTTATCCATGGGGACAGTTCCAAGACCCCCAGTCAATGCCTGAACCACAAATGGCACCAAAATACACAGTGCACACTGTATTTGTTCCTATATATACACACCTATGATGAATAGTACCAACACATGCACACATGCCCCCAGAGTAGTTTTTCCCTATACATACATACCTATGACTAAGGTTAATTAATAAGTTAGCTACAATAAGAGATTAACTTATTTCTTTTAGAGACAGTGCTTCATGTAGCCCTAGCTGGCTTTGAACTCTCTATGCAGCCAAGAATGACCCTGAGCTCCCAATTCTCCTGCCTCTATCTTCCTAGTGCTGGGATTACAAGAGTGCACCATCATGCCTTGTTTATGTAGAGCTGGGACTGGGACTCAGGGCTTTGTGCATGCTAGGCAAGCACTCCTCCAAATGAACTACATCATTGACCCAAGAAATTAACATAATAAAAGTAATGATAACATGCCATAATAAAAAATGATTCTACATTTCTGAATTGTTGTTTCTAGAATTTTCCATGTAGCATTTCCAGACTATGGTTGGTGGTTGGTCACAGATAGCTGAACTATGACCAGGGGCTTCCTGAGATTCTCTGCCTAGGGCTCCGTTTTCTAGAGTTTTTCTCCTTTCCAGGCTCTCACTCCTTCAATCTACTCTCCTAATTGCCACACATTTCCAAAACTGAAGATTTTGTTTTCTAGAAAGGGCTCCACAGACTCCTCATAGTCAGTAGGACAAGAGACCCACTTCTCAGATCTGCACACAAGGCCAATACCACCCCAGGCTTCTCCGCAAGCCCTCCTGAGTTTCTTTGTTTCTTGTGGCTGTAACCATATGTCCTGACAAGAGGAGACTCAAAGAGGAAGCATTTATTCTAGCTTATAATTCAAGGGAATGCAGCTCATCATGGTGAGAAAGGCATGGCAGCACAGTGGGGTGGGGCAGGAATGGGATGTCACACTGCATCTCAGTCAGAAGCACAGAGTGAACAGGAAGTGCAGCAAGGCTGCAAAACCTCAAGGCCCACCCCTAAAGGCCTACTTCCTCCAGAGAGGCTCTACCTCCTAAAGGTTCCATATTCTTCCCAACCAGCATCACCAGCTGTGAGCGTGCAAAAAAGGCAGTCTCAGGCCCAGCCCTTCAGACACCTGCCAATATTCTGCCTATCTTCTTAAATAGTGTCCTAGTTTCATTTCTATTGCTGCAAAAAACGACTTAGGAGAGAAAGGGTTTATTTTATCTTACAATTCCAGAGTATAATCCATCACTGTGTGGAAGTCACGGTGACAGGACTTTGAGGCAACTTAGGCAGATCATATCCACAGTCAAGAGCAGAGAGAAATGCATGGATGCATGAATGCTTGCACTCAACTCGACTTCTCCACTCCTATACAGTTCAGGACCCTCTACCTAGGGAATGGTGCTACCTGAAATGGGGTAGGTCTTCCCACATCAGTTAAGACAACCCCTCCACAAACATGCCCAGAGAATAACTCAATATAGACAATCCCTCACAGAGACTCTTTCCGGGTGATTCTAGGTTGTATCAAGTTGACAATAAAGTTAACCATCCTATAGAGTAAACAGCCAAGTTCCCCTTTCTACTTCTAGCAAATGAGTTGCAGGTCTATGATTAAATATTGATATAGATATATAGATACAGATATGTGTGTGTGTTCATATGTGTGGAGGACACGTGTGTTTGGAGGCTAGACGCCAACCTCTGTTGTTCCTCAGAACCCCATCCACCTTGTTTTATGAAGCAGGGTCTATCAATGACACAGAATTTGAGTGTCTTCCTCTATCACCGTCTACCTTATTGCTTTTAAAATAAGGTCTCTCACTGAACCTAGAGCTTGCCATTTCAGCTAGACTGGCTGGCCAGCAAGCTTCAGTGCTCTACCTGTCTCTGTCTCCCCACAGCTAGAATTACAAGAGCACACTACCATACCGGGATGTTTTGGGGATTGAACTTAGGTCCTCGTGCATGCATAGAAGCACTTTGAAAATGGAATATTCTCCCCAGTCCCTTCTAAGGGTATATTTTAATAAAAAAGAAAACATATGTAAAATTGTAAACTAAAATGTATATTTTCTAGTTGATTCACATTTCCTCTACCACAGCTACCAAGAATAAGTTTCTCTCTTAGGAGTTGTGAGGTTAAAAGGAAAAAAAAAGGGAGGGGGATGGAGGGATCCAGACAGGAGGAAACAATCTCATCTCCCTGCCTCTGAAGGCTAAAATTCAGCAAGCATGAAAAAGCATTTCATTTCAAGATTAGAGGTAAGCTCTAAAATGCAAATCTCTTTCAGCAATGAAGTGGAAATAATTCACATTCCAGAATAGGGACTGTGCATCCTGTGGCTCATTTATTTCAAGCAACAATGCAAAGGCGAGGTGAGTGTGCAGAGGTAGGTAACAGGGACGACAGTCACAGAAGTGTCCCACTCAAGCTGCATAGGGCTCCGGAGACCTCAGAAGCTAAGACAACCCAAACTGTCTAGCCCTAGCTTGTCCTTTCTGAATCCTTACTCCCTAGGAGAAAACAAGATGCTCAGTCACTGCATAAGGAATTACAAGCCGGGCCTTCCTCTCCCATCTTTGGCCTTGTACTAGTTATGTTTCCCATTGCTGGGACAAAAGACCTGACAAAAGCAACTGAAGGGAGGGGTTGTTTGTTCTGGTTCACAGTTTGAGGTGCAGCCGATTATGGTAAGGAAGACACGGTGGTGGTGGCATGGGGCAGCATGTCACGGTGCATCTGCACTCAGCAAGCAGAAATAGATGAATGTTGGTGCTGAGCTTGCTTTCTCCTTTTTTATTCAGTCCGGGACCCAGCCCAAGCAATGGTGCTACCCACATTTAGGGTGGGTCTTCACACCTCGAATTACCAAATCTAGAAATTCCCTCAGGACAGGCTGAGAAGCTTGTCTTTTCAGTGATTCTAGGACCTATCTAGTTGTTAAGCAGTAGTAACCCTCAGAGGCCTGGTTTGTGGTCTACCTATGGGTCATGGCAATAAAAGGAAGGGAATCGGCAAAGGATTCACAGCTTTGAGCATTCCTAATCCAAAAACCTCCGAAAACCCAAAACTTTGCTCTTTGAAAAGAACTCTGGATTTTGAGGCACGTCAGATTTTCAGACTCCAGATGCTCAACCAGCAAACTATACGAAGATTCTCTAAAACCTGAAACCCTTCTGGTCCCAACTACCTCAGATGAGGGAAGCCAAGCCTGTGCTGGTTACACTTGACTCCTGGTGTCACCTCATCAGGTTTAAAGCACAATTCATCTAGGAAGATGGCCAAGTCCCTTATACAAGGCTACATTTGGGTCACACCTGAGTGCTTCTAGAATCTTCCTACCTGAGTTGATAGGGACAGGGAAGAATATTCAGAGGCACTTTACCATTCTCTACTATGATTAGGTAGAAAGTTTGGTTTCTGGTTTGAAGAAAGAAATTGTGGGAGTCAGAGAGATGGCTCAGTTGGTAAAGTCCTTACAATGCACTCACAAGGACCTGAGTTCAATTCCCAGCACCCATTGAAAAAAGCTGTATGTCCTGAAGCATGATTGAAGTCCCAGTGCTGAGGAAGTGGAGACATGAGGATTCCTGGGGCTCACTGGTTAGCCAGCCTACACTGCTTGACAAGCTCCAAGCCAGTGAGGGACCCTCTCTCAAAAAATAAGGTGGGGGCTGGAGAGATGGCTCAGAGGCTAATAGTAGATGTTGCTCAATTATGAGGGCCAGAGTTCAGATCCCAATACCTATGTCAGGCAGCTCACAAATGCCTGTAACTCCACCTCCATGGAATCCAACATCTTCTTCTGGCCTGCATGGGCGCATGCACACATCCGTACACATCTACACACACACACAGACACACACACACACACACACGAAACTGCAAAGTTTTTCAGGCCAATAGGTGATTTAAAAAGAAGGATCAGTCCTGTCTTTGCAACTCGATCATAAATTTCTCATCTATGAATAGGGGAGCACGGCACTTCAGAGTCCTGTTAGACACCTACTCTATACACAATGCTGACTGAGAAATGAGAATCATAAAATTGAAGTTTTAAATATATTGTGCTTTAAATAGCAGTCCCCATATACAAATGGAATAAGCTTTGAGTGGGAATCCTTGCATGGCTAAAGCTTACACCACTCTGCTTGGCTTGACCCAGTGCCCATACCCCTACTGATCTCAGTCTGAGCCAGCTAGTTAGAATGCTTCCCTGGTTTCCAACGCTGTTGTTTTTCAGGGTTTTCTGCATTTAACAAATGCCTCTTAAAGGACCTTGGGGAACCACCGGCTAGTTTGCAAGAACAACGGACCCTTTGACATGACCTCCTTTTTGCCTGGAGGAGGGCAGAAGGTCTTCAAATTGGAAAGCTGGTTTCCTTGTCCAATGATGCAAATGCAGTCACTTGATGGATAATGATGTCCCTTAATCTACTCTGACTGACACAATCTAAAGCAAGAAAGCCCATCAGCTATGCTACTGTGCTCAGGGAAGGGGCTGGCAAGGTTGAAAGCAGACTACAAGGGCTCAAATGTGTCAACCGAGTCCTCCTTGTGCCTCCTGATATAAACTCCATCTAGATAGTAATCAGAAAACAGACTTCAGTGCAAGAAACAAGCTGTCACAAAAGAAGTCAGAAGGATTAGGAGGATGCCTGGGCTAAATGGAAGTTGTATGATTGTGTATGTGTGCTCACATGTGTGAAGGCTAGAGGTTGACACTGGAAGCCTTTCTCGGTTGTTCTCCATCTTGTTTTTTGAGGCAGGTCTTTTGTGGATGCCGGAGCTCACTGATTTAGCTAGGGCAGCTGGCCAATAATTCCAGGAATCCTCCTGTCTCGCCTTCCCAAACACTGGTGATTAGAGACACATGCTGCCATGCCTAGCTTTCACAAATGGGCTTTGGATCTGAGCTCAGCACTCTACCAACACACCATTTCCCCAGCCCAATGCTCTTTTGGGGGTAGAATTCCCAGAGTGCCAGTGGATGGCTGATGGACTGGACATGACTTGAAACCTCCATTCCTGAAGCTGAGGAGGAGATGATGCCCTGATGGGTTTTGGCAGAGGTTGGCTGCTGTTTCTTACAAAGAATAACAGCCACTGCTCAAGACCATCCTGTGAACATCTCTAGGGAACCTCACAATGCCAAGCTGGGAAGTGCCTCAGTGAAGGGAAGCAAGGTCATATTAGTGGTAAGTGTGATGGTCAAGACAGGCCTTTTCCTAACCATTAGGTGGAGACCCCAGAGGCCAGGAGCCAAACAAGAGCTAAGTCTCTTCTGCCCCCCCGGAAATGAGCAGCCAGCCCTCTGGAGGCAGGGCTTAAGAGGCAATGGAACTGGTATGGCTGGCCTACAACCACCCACCTGAGAGAGGAAGGAGATGTTCACTGTGGTGGGGCACTGGCTTGGCCTCAGTTATACCTAACCAGGCAGGGGCCTCCAGGAAAGCACCTGGAGCCTCATTGCCTCTGGAATTTCTGTTACATAGCAATGACTGCCAGTCCCATATATACAGGCTTTGTAATGTGAGCTGGCAGATGCTCTGAAGGAGGAGTCTGAAGGACCAGCTTGCAGAGGGTCTGAGCTCCCAATACTGCTTTCCACAGAACAGGGGTGAACTGCACAGAAAAGTATCTAACAGGGGACTTCTGGACAGAGCTCTGCCCAAGGGGCCACAGGGCCACAGGGCAGCAGGCAGCTGGATGTCAGAAGCCTGAGGGAAACAGTGACATAACAGAGGTGAGTGATGCACAGGGGTTAGGGGCGTGGTATGAACCCCTGCTCATCCCTTTAGAGAAAACTGGTGCTTGATACCTGCAGAGCCAGGAGGAGGGATATTAGGCAAAGTCACTTCTATTGGGGCAATTTGTTTCCTGCTCCTCGTCCAGGCCTTTCCCCACTTTGTCGGGGTAGGAAGAGTTGGGGGGGTGGGCAGGAAGATGTGGGAAGGATAAAGAAGTGACTTGATCTGGAGGCTGGGAAGGGGAGATGACCACATGCCCCACCCTGCTTCAGGGTGAAGCATTACTTGGTAGCCAGAGAAAACAGCTTAACTCAAAAGGCTGTTCAGTGTTTCCATTATTAAACTAAAGTGGGCACTTTAATTATCACACTGGGAATGTTCTTGGAACTCAGAATACAGAGGGATAATTTTTTTTTTTTTACCATGTAAGAGGGAAAGAGCCTGCTCAAAATTGAATCCAAATGGTAGAGAACAATAAATCTACAAAGTAAAGGTTCAGACAGTTGATTTTTCTTGTATCCTATGAAATCCCACTTCTTCAGCTTAATTCTACAAAGTGTTTTTAGGTGGTAGGTGGAAGATAACAGTACATTTCAGCTTATACAAGTCCATTTCTGCGGGGGAGGGGGGTAGAAAACATGTCATACATATGTGACTCCATGGATATTACTTATGTAAGACAAACCCAAGAGTTGTTTATAAAAATATATCCATTACAGGACTAGGGAGATGGCTCAGTTGGTAAAAGCTTGTACTAGAAGCATGAGGACCTGAATTCAATTCCCAGAACCCACGTTAAAAGAAAGAGTTGGACATGGTGGTGTGCACGTAATCCCAGAGGGAATTCCTGTTTGGTGAGCTCCAGGTCAGTGAGTGACCTGTCTCAAAAAACAAGGTGAAAGGCATGTGAGGAAAGACAGCCAAGGTTGATCTCTGGTCTCTACACATGTACACACACAGGTACACACACAGGTACACACACACACACAGAGTTCATATTTGGTGGACAGAGTCATTCCAGTGACAGGGGTGGGGAAAGAGTCACATTTTGCCACTTCACCAAATTTGGTGGTAGCAAGGTTGTGGCAGGGACCACAGGGTCACTCTTTTATACCAGTAGGCCTCAATCAAGATCAGAGGGTGCAAACAGAGAGGGGAGGTGATCCCCAGCAAGATGCTTCTGAGCCACATGTACACTGTAAGTAAGGTGGGTCAGAGGAAAATGAAAGGAAGGTGACCAACCACTCTCCATTGTTCCATTATAGAAGCCCGGATGTGCAAAGCTTCCTTACAAACCACTTTCGCCCTTGGCAGCTGTGAACAGCAAACTGCCTCTGGCAAAGACTACATAGAAAGTTCCTTTGACAAGTCTGATGTGGAGTGGGGCTCCTCCCAGTAAACTTCCATGTTGCTCCCAGTTTGCTTCATGGGAGAGGCTGGGCAAGATAGTGCAGGGTGCTATGTGGGAAGTAGAGACCTGCTGCAAGTTTGAGTCCTCCTACGATGCCTGGGTCAACCTGGGTCACCTAATTATTTCTTGTTGGGGTCCTCTGTTATGCAAGTAGAAGTCTCTTCACGTCTGGATAGCTTACGAGCTCGGAAAACCATGTGCTGCAGACTCCTTCATAGCAGAGTGCCTTCCTGGCATCCTCCCTGACTCTTCTTTTAAAGTGCTCGCCACAAATACATGCCCTCTGGCACAGGAGCTACCAGGTTTTAATTAGGCGTTGTCTGATAGCCTGATAGAAGCCCACCGCCCTATGTAAATGAGGCATCCTAAAAGTACCAATCAGCTAAGACTTCTTCTACTGTCTCTACACTATAAATAGTCCTAGTTTTACCCCAATAAAGTTGGAGCCTGGACCACCTCACTCAGACTCGGAGCCTGGATCACTTCACTCAGACTCGGAGCCTGGATTACCTCACTCAGACTCGGAGCCTGGATCACTTCACTGAGACTTGGAGCTGGAGCTGGAGCAGGAGCTGGATCACTGAGACTTGGAGCCGAGCTAAGTCACTGAATAAAGGAGCTGGAGCTGAATCACTGAGATCTGAGCTGAGTCACTTGTCTTGAGCTGTAACACTAAATCCTGTGATCCAGTCTCCCCGGGGGGCGCTATTCCTCCGTCACGACTCACGGACACCCTGGCTTTCGCCGTTCCTCATACGCTTCCCGTGTGGTCCAAGTGGCCAGTGGACCTCACATCCTGAGGAAGGTATATGGGTGAAATAGGGACGGGATCGACTGAGTAGACCTCAGTAGAAGAGGAGCTTTCACTGCCCAGGAGTGCGCGCTGGGACCCTGAGAGCCCAGCGCGTCCACGCCTATAATTTCTGGTATGTGTGCATGTGAGTTCATGTGTGTGTCAAGGACATGCATATGAATGTGGAGGTCAGAGGACAACCTCAGGTGTTGTTTCTAGAGCACCATCCATTGTCTCATTGAATAGACTAGGTGGCTGGCAGTGAGCCCCAGGGATCTGCCTCTCTCCATTTCCCCAGCACTGGGATTATAAACCCACATGCCACCAAACCTGGCTTTTTAATGTGGGTTCTGGGGCTTGAACTCAGGTCCTCTTTCACAAACATAGCATATACACAGCCCTGGGTCACTTATTTAAAATTCTACAAAGTTTCTTGTCTGTAGAATGAGGGGCCATGGTCCCTTAAAGGTTCTTTTGGGTCATTAAGACCATGACTTTAAATTCATGACATGTATGTCATCCTCTCTGCTTTCCTTGGGGCTCAGCCATCAAGGGTTAAAAAGATTCATGGCTGCTGACAGCACCCATGCCCTGTGTGGCACCAGATTCCCATCTCAAAAAAAAAAAAAAAGATTCCTGCTGAAGAGGACCAAGGATGGTCAAGTGGGTAAAAAAGACAGATGCCAGGTCTCAAGGTGGGGCCAACCTGGAGAAGTTACCTTCTCCAGAATTCCTCAGATAATCTGAAGCTCATGCCCATCTGAAGCCCTTCAGTGTGGCTAGACTATCTGACACCTGGAGGTAATTGTGAACCAACCTCCTTCCTTAGGGCAAAGATCACATTCAGGAATAACCATGAAATGAAATGAATAATAATCACTACCAGAAAAAATGACAGCAGTGAACATTGTTTTTCAACTTGGACAGATAATCACATCAATAAAGAATAAATTTGGTTTGGGGATGTAGCTCAGTTGGTAGAGTGCTAGCTTGTAACCCCAGCATTTAGGTGGTAGAGGCAGGAGGATCAGGAATTTGAGGTCATCCTCAGCTACAGAGAGAGAATGAAGTCAGCCTGGGCTACATGAGACACCATTTCAAAAGTAAAAATAAAAATAATATAGATAAAATGTGGGTTCATATTTTTAAATGATCTTACTGTATTTCTTTATGAAAAGGGAGAGGAAATCACTTTGGTCTGGTCTGTGTTCTTTCTCAGTAAAAAGCAAAGAATATTACACTTTCTATTTTTCAGAGTTCATGGCAGCACATTGATCAGAGCCGCTGTTGACACTCATATACTCTGTGTATTCGTGTTTATGGAGAGTAGTGATAGATATGTCAATCCATCTTTACTCACAGTTTATTAAGGACCACATTAAAAAAAATTAATTTCAAGAAGTTTCTTTCAGGGAAGCAAGATACACAAACAAGTTACACGGCGATTGACGAAACCCATGGAACCTGTTCGCTCCTGTCTGGCAGGATGAAAGGTAAGATTGCTTCCTTGCAATTTCCAACTCTTTCACATGTAATTATATTACAATCTGGGGATGAGGGTGGGAAGATAACATCTGTCTCCAAAATCACACTTGGCAGCCTGCCCCACATGCAGTAATTGCACAGCAATCCAGGAGGTGCGACTGATGGAGAAGACCCTGTTGAGCCAGGTCCACTTGATAGTAAAAGAAGAAAGACTGTACTCTCCTGCAGGTCTCTCATAGCTGGGAGCATAAGGGCCACCTTGAATTACACAAAGTAGGCAGGTGACACTCTTGGGAGTGCATGCACTTCTCACATCCTTAAAAGATGACAGGTGGAGTGGGACACCAAGACTGGCTGCATTCATTCATTTTTAATTACATAAAATATAAGTCAGGGGCTTAGGCCATGGCATAAGCCTCCCGACTCGAGTTGTATCCCCAGGACCCCTGTTTAAGGAGAGAACCTATGCCACAAAGTTGTCCTCTGATTTCCACATGTGCACCTTGGCACAGGTGTTCCTTTACTCCCCTACACATCACACACACACACACACACACACACACACACACACACACACTAAAAACTACAAAATATACAAACCATGCCACTGTGATAGGAAGAAAGAGTTACACACAGCACAGGGCTGAAATTTTTCATTAAGAATTCATCCCAGAGGGGCTAAGAGATGGCTCAGTGGGTAAAGTACTTGCTATACAAACATAAGGATGTGAGATCAGATCCCTAGCACTCATAAAAACTGGTGTGGTGGCTGCATGTCTGTAATCCCAGTGCTGGGGAGGCAGAGACAAGGGTGATCCTTGCCCCAGAGCTGGATGGACAAAGAGCCTAGCTGAAATGCTAAGCTCCAGGGTCAATGAGAAAGCTTATTTTGAAAAATAAGATGATAGAGGAAGACACACAATGTCGTCCTCTAGTGCATGCACAGGCAAGCGTGCAGTGTGTGCGCGCGCACACACACACACACACACACACACAAATCCATCTTCTGATGATTTTTAGAGGTGTTCTATTCTTTGAAGTGCTAATTATCAATAAACAGCACCTCTCAGGATGGCCAAACAGAATCAATCAGGCAGGTCACAGAAGTGTCGTCCCATGCTGCCCCCCATCCCAACCATGAAGTCTGCAGAGGAGGAACTAGGACATCAATGAATGAGCCGAAAGCTCTTGATGTTATAATGACTCTACACAGGGTAAACAGCTGTGCTTCAAAAAAAACCCGGGACATCTCTGAAGATCCTCAAAGTTGGTGGACATTACCAGCAGCCTCACAGAATAGATAGCTTTAATAATTCAGAGGAGAAGAATCTGTCTGTAAACAGTCAGGTAGCACACCTTCATCCTAGTGATGTGATCTGAGACTCTTTACATTTAACATGGTATGCAGTTGGAATTTTAAAGTTTTCATTTATTTATTTGTTTGTTTATTGTATGTGTACAAACACATGTGTGGAGGTCAGAGGACAACTTGGGGGAGATGGTTCTCTCTATCCATTATGTGGGTTCATGGATTCAAACTCGAGTCATCAGGCTGGTGACAAGCACCTTTACCCACAAAGCCATCTCACTGGCCCCAAATAATCTAGGTTTTTATTTCAGCTCTGTGACTAACTTTTGGGTTCTTGAGCAAGTTCCCAAGCTTTAATTTTCTTGTCTGTAAGAAGATGAATTCTTGGGCTGAGGATGTAGTTGGTAGAATTCTTGCCTACCATATACAAAGCCCTGGGTTCAGTCAGTGGTGCATACCCACCTGTACTCCTAACACTCAAGAGGTAGAGGCAGGAAGATGAGGAGTTCACAGTCATCCTTGACTACATAGTGAGTTCAAGGCCAGCCTCGGCTATGTGAGTTTCTGTTTAAAACAAACAAGCAAGCCGCAAGCAAACAAATAAATAAACAAAGACTTCTTAAAACTGTTCCATTAGGGGCTAGAGAGATCGCTCAGCACTGCTCTTGTAGAGGACCCAAATTTGGTTGCCAGAGCCTCTGGGCACCTGTTTCTCTCTCTCTCTCTCTCTCTCTCTCTCTCTCTCTCTCACACACACACACACACACACACACACACAGACACACGGACATATATACGCACACATGTGCACAATAATAATAAATCTTTAAAAAAATTCTGCTCAACTAGCTAGGTGTGGTGGCTCACACCTGCAACTCCAGTCCTCAGGAGGCTAAAGCAGGAGGACTGCCAGGAGTTCAAGCCAAGTCTGGGCTATAAGTGAGTTCCAGACCAGTCTGGATCTCAGGGTAAGACCCTGTTTCAAAAATATCCCCTAAACAAACAAAACAAAAACCAACTCAAGGATGTGGTACCATGTAGGGCATACCCTTGCCTTGCTGAGGGACCTGCTGACCTTGACGCCAAGCCTACCGACCCAGAGGCTCCCCACTGTGTGTCGGGGACCCAGCACAGGCTTGTTTCTACTGTGCCACACAGATGCTGTGGTAAATTTCTAGTCTTCACTCTGAGCGCAGAAGAGTCGTGGCTTGTTCAATTTCCTCTTCGAAGCCCTCTGCCCGTGCCATGGGTGCTAATACCTAGGCTTCAGGATGATGGATGTGTTGGCTGGTAATAAAGTGCATAATCTCTCCCCTCAGAATTCCAAGTGTCAGCATGCTGCTGTTGTAGGTTGGGACCTGACGTGTGACAAACCAAGCCATTTAAAACACAAGACTCTTCCTTTCTTTGCTCCGATTTAAAGGAGAACCACCTTCTAAATCACAGGGACAATCTCTGTTCTGTCGGGGTGTTCAGATTGAGATTCTGATTCCAGCACAGAGGCAGAGTTCCTTCCAGGGACAGCTGACAGCCAGGCTTTAAAGAAATGGCTGATTTGTAAGAGGAAAGCTAAAAATACCCTCCCCCTTCCTCTCCTCCAAATAAGCCACATGCCTCCTGAGAAAATAAAAAGTGATCAGTCTAATCAGAGCACATTTGAATCCAAAATGCTGCCAATAAATATATTTAGGAAGGAAAAGCAGCTAAAATATATAGCTGAAAAGCACTAGCAGAGAAACAGGAACAGTTAGAATAGGAAAGGAAAGCAGAGATGCTCACCTTGGCCCATCATTTTGGGAAATGCCTTCCATGTTTCCCATGTCCTTGCCTCTCCAGCTCTCCTCACCCTGCCCCAATCCCCAGCTCTGCCCACGATCACCAGCATCAACACAGACAGAATTCAAGGAGGAACAACAGGCTAGGGAAAGGTCCTGTAGCCCTTGAGAGGCCCACCTGACCCTAGATTCTTCAGGTAACAGTCCAAGACGTGGTGATTTGAATAAGATTTGATTTCTGGGAACAAAAGAAACTTCCATCTTGAAGTAAAGAAAATTCTGTATTTTCTGGTTTAAAATAAGTAACAGGGTTTGCATTTTGCATCCAGTGTTTGATCGGCTTGTTTGGGGTATACTACTTTATCGGAACCTCAAACACTGGCTAATTTAAGATATGGATCCCAGAGTGGTGATCCCCAGAGGGCATGAGAAAAAAAAAACAAAAAACATGAAAATGTTTGTTTATAACTCTCAACACTTTTATTATAGGAGTACATATTCTTTTTAAATTTATGCACATGGTATGCATGTGTGTGTGTGGAGGTCAGAGGACAACCTCAGGAGTCACCCTCAGGAATGCCATCCATCTCCTTTGGGATAGGGTTTCTCACTAGCTTGGAGATCACTAATTAAGGCAGGTTGGCTGGCCAGAGAGCCTTAGGGATCCCTGTCTCTGCCTCCTCAGCACTGGGTTTATGAACACACAACATACCCTTGCATCTTTATATGTGATCCTGGGTTTGAATTCAGGTCCTCAGGCTTTCCAGCAAGCACTTTATGGACTGAGCCCCTCTAGCTGCTACTACTGCACAGTCTTAACTGTGAGTTAATATATGCACATGTACTCATTTTTTTTTTTTTTTCCTGAGCAGCAATCAGACAAATTGAAGACAAAGTGGCAACTCAAAGTCTTGAATAGAACCTTGCAAACCACCACTGGACACAATAAAGTAAAGCATGCCAGTCAAATATACTAGTACCAACTTCTCCCTGCAGAAGGGAAAGCAATGCAGATACAGCAGTGCCTCAACTGTCCCCAGTCACTGGATGTTTAAGGAATGAAAATGCTGTCAATTTCAGTAGACTGAAGGAAAGACGGAGGGAGTGCATCACAAAGGTTCCAAAGAGGTGGTTTGGTCCCTGGACCTTCTAAGCTGGGCAGATTCCCTTCAAGACAGCTCCCTCCCACCCACCATGGGAAGAGCACGAATACTTCAGATTTGTTATGGGAGCAGCTTGCCCCAGCCCACATTAGTTCTGATTCCAAATGTATTCAGGTCACCTTCACACAGCATTAGCTCAGCTACCCACCAAGCCATTAGGTACCATATGTGCATGACTGAGGGCCTCAGGGTCTCCAGGAAAAAAAAATTAATCACTAAGAACCTATCTGGCTGGTCGGTCTGATGGCTCAGCTGGTACAGCATATGCAAGCACATGGAGACTGAAGCTAAAGTCTGCTTAGAAGATTTAAAGCAAGAAAGTCTCCTTTAGGAAAGGAGTGGGTCTGGGAAAAGCAGAGGAGGCGGCTCTCTGCAGATGTTCTCCAGGTCTGACTTTCCAGATGGTTCCAAAGTTGGCATTCATATATGAAATGTACTAGTTAATAGGGCATGTATAAGAATAGCTGTAATAGGGGATGGGAAGATGGCTCAGTCGGTGAAGCTTGTCTTACAAGCATGAAGATCTGAGTTTGATTCCCAGGACCCTTGTAAAAGAAAACCCATGTTTTTTAAAAAAGCTGTGGGGCTAGAGAGATGGCTCAGCAGTTAAGAGCAATGGCTGATCTTGCAGAGGACTGGGGTTTGATTCCCAGCATCCACATGGCAGCTAACATCAGTCCATAACTCCAGTTCCAGAAAATTGTGTGTGATTTAAATAATAGAAAATTAAATGCTCAGGTGAGTATGGTAATGGTTTGCTATGGCTATTATCTGTTCATAGCTGACATCGCTACTCTTTATGTTTTATTCAACAAAGGAATGGAAAAAGTAGATGGCTGGTTTGTAGCTCAGTGGTAGATCATTTGCCAAACAGTGAAAGAAAAAAGTATAGAAAAAGAAGTTGCTGATGGGCTAATAAAAAGAATCCTGTAACACAGGGAAAAATGAGGAGATGCCTGTCTGCAGGGACACTTTGATCTCAACCTAAAATTATAATGCAGTCTCTATATTTAATATCGTCCCTCCCTCCCTTCCATCCTCCCTTCCTCCCTCCCTCTTTCTCTCCTTCCTCCCTTCTTGAGATTCTCCTGTACCCCAGCTGGCCTTGAACTCACCATGTAGCAGAGGATAACCTTAAATTCGGTCCTTCTGTCTCTGTGTCCTGAGTATTGAGATTACATGTATATGTCACCATGCCTGATTTATGTGGTGCTAGGGACTAAACCCACGGCTTTATGCATATTAGGCAAGCCTTCTACCAACCTTGCTACATCCCTAGCCCAACTCAAAACTTTCATCAAGGAGTGGTGTCAACGTACAGATACTTATAGAGCAAAGTAAATACAAACTCAGTGTGTGTGTGTGTGTGTGTGTGTGTGTGAGAGAGAGAGAGAGAGAGAGAGAGAGAGAGAGAGAGAATCCTCCCATTATTTTACTAGTGTCTTGACTACCCAGAACTGAACAGCATTTCTAAAGATCTAACCGTTGTTGAATTCCTCTGAAGCTTGTACAAAAGTGATCGCTTTCACGTCTTGAATGTGCATGTCATCAGCTTGAGTGATGGCTACTATAATCATGTAATAACTACCCAGGTAAGCAGCACAAACAAGTTTGGAAAGAAACACACCCAACACATGGTGTATGTTACGTAACAAGGACTTTGAGAAGTGGAGCACTCTGCAAAGATGCTTCATTTAGCTGCAGTCTTCCAGTGTGGTGGTTCTCAGCCTCGACATACCTTAGAGTTTAGACTTCTCTGGGAAAGTAGAAGCTGCAAAGACCTACTTGTGCTTGATCTGTATCAAAATCACTTAGAATGCTGCACACCATGTGTCCACTGTGTGCTAGGCCTGCTGTGAGGGCTAATAATACAAGGGTAAGTACAGTGTGAGCTTGCTTCCATGGATCTTATATTCTAATAAGGCCACAAACTGTGAACTATATGGTGCTGCACATCTCTTAAATGAGGTTCTCACTCTTTAAAAGTGAGAAATGAAATGTAACCCACTTCTAGGGCGGGACATTAACACAAAAACTAATTACAACATCTGCACATCTGCATGGAGACCCTTATGCCCTATCCATCTTCCCTATGTCTAAAACCCTGGGGTTGGGACCAACTTCTGAGGCAATTCCGAGTAATTCCTATACAGGTTATCTTCTTCAACGAAACCAGGCCTAGAGGCCTCAAAATTTCAATTTAGAAATAATAGAAGTTTCTGGAAGTGGTTTTCAACCTTTGTTGCACATTTCAGTCACCTGGGGAGGTTTTTTTTTTTTTTTTTTTTTTTTAAATCAGACTTCCAGATGTTCCAATCTAACTGGCCTGGTGGGCTTAGACATTGAGTTTTCTTTTTTTTTTCTTAGTAGTGGTGCTAGCACTCAAACCCAGGGCCTCACACGTGCTAGGCAAATGCTCTACTACTGAGCTACAACTCCAGCGGCAATGAGATTTTTAACAACTCTCCAGGAGATTCCAAAGAGCAGCACACAGGGCCAGATTTTAAGACAGTTTTAAGTTCTTGAAAAGCCAGATATGTTTCATATAACCAGGGTTTATCAGGCAATAACTTGTTTTTATTAAAAATACACATTTCAAGTGTGTTTTCACTATAAACAGCTATGTTCGCACATACAGAAGTCCAGGAAACAGCCAAAAATGACTTCTAAAGAACTGCATATTGGCATGGCTATGAAGGCCTGTCAAGGTCATATCCATAAGAGCTGATTACAAGGTTTGCAGCCTTTAAGAACAGCAAGTGCACCTGGGAGCCAGGGCAGGGATTTGTGTTTCTGTGAAAAGTAGGAAACCAACCTTTGCTGGCATTCTAATTAGTCATTCTAATCAGGCTAACGCCATGAACTTCACCTTCCAGTGATTCAAGGAGAGTTCAGAGTGCTTTTCCACAAAGAATAAAACAGGTGCTTCTCTTTGTAAGGACTTTGCTGGAATTGGGGGTGGGGGCTGTTTATATAGGGGAAAAAAGCGCAAAACAAAAGGGCAACGTCCATCAACCTGTCTCCTTACCTCACTTTCCTGTTCACAGCTCACGTATATCCCTGCACTAAGAATTTATTCAATGGTTTACAGGCCTCTTTTTCCTTATTAGAATGTAAGATTATTGTAGTTTGAATGTAGGATGACCCCTATAGGCTTCTGTGTTTCAACACTTGGTCCCTAGCTGGTGACCAAGATTGTGGAACCTTTAGGAGACAAAGCCTCCTCAGAGGAAATGGGTCACTGGGGATGGGCCTTGAGATTTTGTAGCCTGGCCCTACTTCCTGTCTGCTTTCTGTTTTCTCACTGTGGATGACCAGTTGCTTCACTCTCCTGCTGCCTTGCCTTGCCAGCCACAATAGCCTACATCTCCCCAAACTGTGAACCAAAGCAAATCCTTCCTCCCTTAAGTTGCTTCTTCTCAGGTCTTTGGTCACAGCAAGAATAAAAGTAATGAATATAAAGGCCCATGAAAGCAAGTGTCCATTGTATTTACTGTTATATCATTAGATCTCACAGTATACCTGACACACAGTAGATACACATTTTAAATGAATGAACCAGGGTTCTTTCTTTCTGAAAGTGAGAAGACTATAACCCACTTGGTAGGGGCAGAGCATAAACACAACAGTTAATTACAACATCTGCTTGACTGCATTAATAGTGATCCACTCATAAAAACAAGGGCTCCCACTCCAGGTAGCTTCAGCATATGCACTGTACTCTCATGAGGGCTCTACCTCAAACTGCTCAAACCTTCCAGAGAGGGTTGGAGACACCAAGGCTCAGACAGGTGGGTAAATTGTTCCTGGCTACAATGCCAGACAGCAAAGGACCAGAGAGGGATCTGTGTCTAACTAATATATCTTTTTCTTTTATCATCAACCACTGTACTAAAAATATGGGAAGTTAGGAAAGACACACATGCATGTCAGTGGCACAGAACTATGCTCGGATCACAAGGTCCTTTGCCTTTAAAAGACAAATGGTGGTGTAGTCATAAATAGTGATTATTTAGCATTACTAAAAATTGATTGTGGGCAGGGGAGATGGCTCAGTTGGTCAGGTGCTTGCCTTGTAAGCTCAAGGATATGAGTTCAATCCCCAGAATCCATGTAAAAAAATGTGAGGTGTGGTGGTATGCACTTGCAATCCCAGTGCTGGGGAGGTGAAGACAGGTGGATGGATCCCTGTGGCTCACTGGCCAGCCAGCCTAGCCTACCTGATACATTTCAGGCCAATGAGAGATCCTGTCTCAAAAAAAAAAAAAAAAAAAAAAAAAAAAAAAAGGAAAAAAAAAAACCCGGGGGGGGAAAACCAAATATTTCCTTCGGCCCCCTTAATACACAAAAAAAAATATTCTTACAAAAAAAAAAAACACTACACACAAAAAAATCTCTGAACGAGAAAAAAATCAAGGTAGACAATATACCTGAGGAGTGACACCCAATATTGTCCTCTGGCCTCCTCATGCACACATACACATATGTCTGCATACATAAATGCACATGCATGCATATAAGATCCTGCTAGCTGGCTATCTCTCTGTTACAAATACAAGTAAGGGTAAGTCAACTTAAAAAGGAGGTGAGGCTTATCTTAGCTCAGTTTGGGAGGTTTTAGTCCACAGTCGCTTGGCCTTGCTGCCCTGGCCTGAGGCGAGGTAGAGGGTTATTCAGTGTGTAGCACAGCAAGCTTTTCACAGAATGGCAGCTGACAATTCAGACAGGAAGGGGTCAGAGTCCCAAACAGTGTCTTCAAGGACACATGCCCAAATACCTCAAGCTTCTCCAACAAGTCCCACCTACTGTACCACAGGTTTGCAGCTCAGCCTTTAACACAGGGGCTTCTGTGGGCTCTTTCAGAGCCAAACTATGGCAATGGTCATAGTTGCTATATGTTGAGCATTTACTGTACCCCAAGAATATATTTCTGGTACATATTTCTAGTTTATACCTCTCTCCAGACCTGTGGGGTATCATTATACCTGCTTAGCAAATAAAATTCAAGAAAGTTGGTGGGTTAAAGGCAGAGACGTAATAGACCGGGAGAAAATGATTTCATAATCCATTTGTTAATGCTAAATGTCTCTAGTCTGAAGAGCACTGCTGTGGTTTAGATGGTTTGTTCTCAGATATTGCTGGGTAGAATCTCAGTTCCCAGTGTGGTCTAAGACACTGAGAGGTGGTGGACCTAATGTAGGAACCTCCCAGAACAAAGAAAAAGGAATGCAGCGTGGTCTGGGCCTGAGTGCACAATACAGCTCTTCCTGTTGTGACCTTGTAGCATGGACCACCATCAGGATCTGTGTGTTACCATACATGAAAGATAGACTCAACTGTTCATGGGGTATAAAAAGGCTAAGCTTTTCTTTCTTTGGGCCCCTGCTTTAAAGAATTATCTCTTGGGGACTGTATCAGTACAAATACTGTGTCCTGTAAGCCTTGGGATCCTGGCTTTCTGTTCAGATTGTCCACTACAGATTCTTCCACAGGTAGTACGTGGGAGGTGATGTCCTGGGGACAATGACCTAGAGAGCCATTTAAATAGTTCTCTTGGGACTCCTAATAGTTCCCATGAGAATGACAAAAGAGTGGGCCTGACAGTGTCTGTCTGGCTTCCTGCCTTACCATGTGTTTTCTTCCTAACATAACTATTGTTTCATCATTGTGATATCTTCTGCTATTTCATCAGAACTGAGCTGAAGTTCTTAGATCTCTACAACTGTGGGTGAAATAAACCTCTTTTCTTTCCAAATTACCCAGCCCTTGGTACTTTGTGACAGCAGCTGAACATGAACTATACAGACACTTGTCCTTGTCTTATGGAAAGGAAGCTTGCAGCAAACATTTTTGAGAGCTTTCTACACACGTACACTACAGCAAACACTTCTTGACATTCTGTTTCTTATTGCACAGTCCTAAGTCTTAAGCAGTGCTAATGTCTTTATTTCACAACTTACGTACTGTTAATGTCTTTTCTTCTGCCCCTGGACACAGGGCAAGAGGACAGGAAGAGCCCATAACTTAATCTTGCCTCCCTAAAAGTACAGCTCTAAGATTCAAACCATCCATGCGTCAACCTTTTCAATGAAAGGTGACAAATTCTTACAGAGAGAAGTGGGAGCAGGCCTCAGGCTCCTCACTCCACTCAAATGTTCACATTCCAAACCATTGGAAGACCAATGGAGCCTGCCCACAGAAAGCCCATGGCCATGAGACCACGGCCATGAGACCACGGCCCTTAGAGCCTCTCTCTGGACATCCAGAGGCTGGTGGGCCTACGGCTGTGCCTACAGGAAACCTAATCTTTGAACCCCTTATCCAGCTGGCCAATGGTAGCCCTCGAAAGTTACAGATGTTTCCTCACAAGGACAACCGTTAACTGAGAGCTCTAGGTGGCTAAGCCCTGACTCAGCCATCATTTGGGTCATGACTATGGCAACACACTTCCGTCTTATTTTATTCTTAAAAGAATAAAACTGGAAGGGAACACTTGATCCTGGAGATAGGAAATAAGAGCAAGATGTGGCAAGACGATAAAATATTCAGAACAGACATACGTGTTTCTGAAAGGCCCTGGGCAGAAAATTTCACAACTGTTTCATCAAACTATTGCTAATTCATTGCAGCAAAAAGTCTAAGCTCAGGGAGGGAGAACTGAGAGAAGCTGGAGAAAAGATGGGGTAGAGCCTTATGAGGACAGAAGAAAGATGGGGGAGAGAAAGTAGAAAGAGAAGCCAGGCAGGAGGAGGGGGCGAAGGGGAAGGCAGCAACACATGATCTTGAGAATTTAGGGGAGAAAGGACTCAAATTGTATCCAGTCCAGTCTGCGTGGGAAGCTGGAGTACCTCAGCACCAGCCTCCATATAAGCATTCCTATGTGACAGGCATAGTGCCCAATGGCCTGAGCTGTTTGCTACTGCCCCATTCTACAGTCCATAACACAGAGAGATACGTGAGTGTCAGCTAAAAGAGCACATGGGAATCAGCAACAGAGCCTGAAAGCACATCCTGTCCTGCCTCGAATCCTATTCTGGCTCTGAGGCTTCTCTCTCTCTCTCTCTCTCTCTCTCTCTCTCTCTGTGTGTGTGCATGTGCACATACACATGCAAATGCCACAGCATGTGTATGGAAAGCATGCATATGGAAGTCTGAAGACAACCCCAGGTATCAGTCCTTACTTTCCTCCTTGTTTGAGACAGGACCTCCACTGGCAACATCAGGCTAGCTAACCTGTAAGTTTCCAGGGACTCTCCTCCTGTCTCCCCCTCTTATCTTGCTGGAGGAGTGCTGGATTATAGACCTCATACTACTGTGTCTGGCTTCTTAATGCGGGTCCTCAGGGATGTGTGGCAAGCACCATTTCCTAAGCCCAAACAAAGGCCTCACCTTCTAACTGTTACATAACCCGAGGCTAGGGTTCTAAGGACACTTCTGTGGTAGACTGTGTGAGGGTAAGTAAGAGAAGAGTTACAGACGAGACTTTACTATGGTTCTGCTTCCCAGATAGTCTTAAGCTCACACTCAGCTCTGGTCACACAGTCTCCCTCTCTTTTCCTTGCCTCCACTCTCCCTTCCCTCGCTAGCAGAATTTTATGCTGCAGAAACTACTAGTGAATCAGGCACAATTACTCTTCCAGAGGCATCGTTTTAGCAACCTCAACTGGCAAAGCTCCAGTGTCAGTTGCGAAGGAAGAACGCTTCTGGGTCACAGATCAGTTTTCACAGAGACTTAGGGCAGATTTGGAGCTGAACAGCAGCAAAAGGTTACTGGCAATGTCACTGTCCATCTTCCATATCCAGCCCAGGGATTCAGTATGTCTGTGGCCTTCTAAGCAGGCTGAGAGTAGAGGGCAAAAAGAAGTGTAGTGGATGCCATGCAGACTTGGCCAAGGACTGTGCCAGAACTAAGCCTGTGGCGCCTGCTTGTATACATTTTATGGTCTGGCAGTACCAACATTGGCAAGGTCTCTTAAAGGAGATGTTGGAGGCTCTTCTGCCTCAGAAAACAGGAGTGGAAGACAAACAGAAGCAGGGAAATGTCCTAGCTGTGAAAGACATTAAGAGTCTTGATGACAGGAGCCCTTTCTTTAAAATCCTTCAAGCTACTGGGATCTAAGAAACTGGCCAGGAGTAAGAGGAAGACAAGTGGCTAGAGTCTCCCCTTCCCACCTCCAGAGGGTAGCTATAGTTATTGCTCCAACTCAAATTCTGATGCTGCAGCAGGCCTTAGGCTCTATCAACCTCCGTTCTTTCTGTGTGCATATGTGTGCCTATTCCTGTGTATGCAGGTACATGTGTGTAGGTGGGTGTGAAGACCAGAGATCAGCCTTAGGCATTGTCCTAAGGCTCTGTCCACCTTGCTTTTTTGAGACAGGGTCTCTCACTGGCCTGGAACTTGCCAAGTAGGCCAGCTTGGCTGGCTAGCAAGTCCTGGGGATCCACTTGTCTCTATCTCCCCAGTGTGTACCATCACACACAGCTTTTTTTTTTTTTAATTTATTTTTATCTTATTTGTTTGTTTGTTTTTTGGTTCTATGTGTGGGTATGTGCACACGAGTCCAGGTGCCCATGGAACCCAGAGGGGTCAGATGCCTTGTAGCTGGATGTAATGGCTGTTTTGAGCCCCCTTACCAGTTGGCCTGGAACTTGTTATGAAGATCAGGCTCGCCTTGAACTCACAGAGATTCAGCTGCCTCTGCTGGGATTAAAGGCATGCACCACCATGCCCAGCCACACACAGCTGGAATTGAACTGAAGTCCTCATGCTTGCAAGGCAAACACTTTACCAGCTGAGCCATCTCTCCAGCCCAACTGTCTCAGTTCTTTTATTCAGAATTGGGACTTACAGTACTATGAACTTCAGAACATTTTGATGACCTTGGTTGGCACAGTGAAAGCCTTCAAACATTAGCCTGATCATCTCTGGTCCTCAGTCTAGTCAGAAATAGAATCAAAGAGGGGAGAAGCCACGGTCAGTCAACTCTAAAACATTTCAACTGAGCAGGGATAACTCCAGGCTTCCCTGGAGCTCTGCTGTCCCTTGAGGCCACCAGGACTTTTGATTTATCAGTCCTGGTTCATCTCAAGGACAGATGGGCTGATTCAGTACTTAGGCTGCACAGCCACAGCCAGATTTTATGAGCATATGCTGCCTATATGATTTTTATTTAAGCATAAAATTGCACGTAGATGCTAAATGCAATTTTAGAAGTACACACATTATTACATTCAAAAATATTTTCTAACCCACTTTATCACTATTTCTCAATGCCGTCACACTTCCTGTAATAAAACAATGAGTTCTGCTTCCAACAAACAGCCCACGCTGTCAAGTTGTCTCCCAATCTGTATTTTCTTGACATAAAACTCTATCAGTAGGCATTGTCCTTGTAGGACCTATTTCAAGGACTCAGTGACATGGCTCTGCACACATGTAGCAGGTTCCAGATGGGCAAAACCCATGCCTTCAGTTTCTACCCCAAAATAACTCCTTCAGCTTTCCAAATGGCAGGTGAGGCCACTTGGGTGTCAATGCTTCCTAAGAGGCTCCATCTACTTAGCCTTTCCCTCCAGGACACAGGCAGAAATCTACCCTTCTGCTGCCTTCTTATTGCTCTGATTTTGCTGTATTGGCTGAATTTCTGAGTGTCATGGATTTAAGGATCACAGGGAAACAAATCAAGGCATTCATTCAGTGTGTGTGTGTGTGTGTGTGTGTGTATGTGTGTGTGTGTGTGGTTGCACGATTGAGGCAAGAGGTCAACATCAGGTGTCTTCCTTTGTTGCTATCTTAGTTTTTGAGACAAGGTCTCTCACTGAACCTGGAGTTCACCAACTACTTAGATTAGCTGGCCATCGAGTTCTAGTAAGCCCTGTCTCTACCTCCTCACCAGGATTACAGATGCCTGGCTCTTTTGTCCTCCTGGGTACTGGGGATCAGAAGTCAGGTTCTCATGCTTCCCTGGCAAGAGTTTACTTACTGAGCCACCACCCCATGCCTCAAGGCATTCTTTATAGGCACTTCTCAACCTTTGAGAACTAAGCATCATTATCCCAGGGCTTTGAAGTTGGGCAGCCCCAGGAATTTTTAGTTTTGAACTAAATGAAGACACCCAACTTTTCCCTTTTTCTAGGAAGTCTCCCTTGGGCTGACATGGGAGTAGGTCCTTTGGCATGTCTCCCCATGCCTGTGACTTCACCTCGGCAAGGCTAAGATGCTATGAGGAGCTAGACGGTGATACAGGGTGGTGCTCACCCAGCTTGGCCTCAGTGACCAACATCTCAGTGCCTATAAGTGAAGACTGGTACAACTGATGGCTGCTTGAAAGGGGCAGGCACAGGTTCTGTCTTCTCCCAAGTTTCTATCTAGGGAAGTGATGTCCATCCTATGGCCCAGGCTAGCTATGAATGCAACCAAATACAAAGCTGTAACTTACTTAAAACATTATATGACATTTATGATATTTTCTTGTGAAGTTCTGGAGCGTGAACTTTTTTCTTTTGGCCAGAGTTTCTCTAGTCTCAGCCCACCTGGAAATCATTATGTGGACCAGGCTGGTCTTGATCTCACAGAGATTCACCTGCCTCTCTGCCTCCCAGGGGCTGGGATTAAAGGTGTGCACCACCATGCCCACCAGTGATGGAGGGTAAACTTTGTAGGTGGCAGTGGTGCATCACAATGTTACATAAAAAAAATGTATATGTGCATTAGCAACCTGCGGGCTGTGGGTTTGACGCTCCTGGATTTAATGTGTGGTATAAGACAATTCTTTGTCCAGTGTGGCCAAGAGACACCAAGAGATTGGATGCCCCAGTCTAAGGGGGAAAATATCATAATCCATATCATTTTGTCATTCATACAAATCAGTGTCTTGTCCTATTCAGGAGGCTGTGTCTGTCATAGCACAGTAAATTCAGAGGCATTACAAGTTTGCCTTTCTGCAAGAGCAATCTTCACCCTTTCTTTACTAGATAAGAACAATCCTGAAGAGAGAGAGTGTGTATGTGTGTGTATACGCACATTTATATGTACATGTGTGAACATATTGAGAAGCCGGAAGACAACCTCCTGAGTTTCCTCTGGCACTATCCATCTTGCTATTTAAGATAGGGTCTCTCATTGGCTTGGAGCTTACCAAGTAGGCTAGACTGGCTGGCCATTGAGCCCTAGGGCTCCTCCTGTTTCTGTCTTCCCAGTGTTTGGATTACAAGAGCATGCCACCTCATCTGGCTTTTTCATTTGGATACAATGGCTAGAACTCAGGTCCTCATGCTTGCATGGCAAGAGCTCTATGAACTGGACCATGTCTTCAGGCCCTGGCAAGGCTTTAATGAGACTTTCTGCGCAAGCTTTCTGCCTTTCTCTTGTAGTGTTCAACATCCGGGCCCTGGAGATGCTGCATCTCCTCTTTCCCCCTTATGACGGTGTTTGGGTTCTACACACAGAGACCTCTGCATGCTGTGCTGCTATGAACAGCCTGTACACCCCTTCTCTCCCTCCTCTGAGAAAACAGCTTCTTTTCCTATCTGCCACACCATCATTCCCATATCAGCTGCCAAACTGTGAGCAAAGAGAAATAGTGAAAAGCCTTAGGGTAGATTACAATCACAGCAGCTGTGTTTACTAAGAGCTAAGAATGAACGCATCCCAGGGCTATTAGGGTGGGGGTGGGGGTAGGGGCAACTGGGAACCTTCTGGAAGCACCTCACCCTCCACCCTTAGAATGTCGGCTGGCTGCCTAAGCCTCCTGCTTCCCAAACTGGTCCTGGCTTCTGGAAAAGACCCTCTGCTGCCTGCCCTCTGCTGCCCACCAGGACCTCTTCTCACCTTCTGCTCTTTTCTTCAGGGCTGTAGTGATTCACACTCTGCTGCTTATGCCACTGGGAAAGCTGTTCAGTACAGAGTGGCTCCTGGCCAGGGGGTCACATGACCACCTCCTACTGCTCTGCTGCCTCCCTAACTACCCATAACAAGGTCTAAGACTGCCATTCATCATTCAAACCTTGAACCATGCAAGCCTGCCAAGTGTAACTATCAGTGCAAAAGGCATGACATCCAGAAGACTAATACACCTTAAAGTAGTGTGCTGGATAGCTTTAGTGTCAACTTGACACACCTGGGTTGAGCGCTGGAGCCTCAACTGAGGAATTGCCTGCATTGGACTGGCCTGTGGCCATGTCTGTAGGGCATCTTCTTGATTGTTGAGTGATGTGGAAGGGCCCAGCCCACTGTGGGTGGTGCCATCCCTGGGCAGGTGGGCCTGTGTTGCATAAGAAGGCAAGCTGAGCAGGGGCCAGGGGAGCAAGCCAGTAAGCAGCGTTCCTCCAGGGCCTGTGCTTCAGCTCCTACCTCCAGGTGCCTGCCCTGAGTTCCTACCTTGGGCTCCCTGATGAACTGTGACCTGGGAGATGTAAGCTGAGTAAACCCTTTCCTCCCTAAATTGGTATTGGTCAGGGTATTTTGCCACAGCAATGGAGAAACAAACTAGGACAAGTAGATTCCAAATGTCTCCAAGGCTTCATTTCATTACCCTTAAGGCTGATACTGTGTTCCAGGAGGCTATGATAAGGAGCTTTGCAATATTCAAAATTCATACCAACTGTTATCTAGGTTAAAGGGCAGGATTTCTTTCTTCCTTATTGTATCAGTTACTTTTCTGTTGCTATGATAAAACACTATGACCTAGGGAACTTATAAAAGGAAGAGTTTATCTAGTTTACAGTTCCAAAGGGGTAAGAGTTCATCACGGTGGGGAGGCATGGTGGCAAACATGGCTGGAGTAGGAGCAGAAGCTAAGCTCTCACATCTTCAAACAGGCACAGGAAGTAAAGAGAAACTGGAGATCCAGCAAGGCTTAAGAACTCTCTAAGCCCACCCCTAGTAACATGCTTCCTCCAGTGTAGCCACAGCTTCTAAGACCTCCCAAAACAATGCCACCAACAGGGGAAAAAATGTCCAAATACTTGGAGCTTATGGGAGACATTTTCATTCAAACCATCACACCTCTTGTTCTCCATAATTCTTCCCATCTCTCCAAATGCATCTTAGGTATCACCCTTTATGGAAAAGTTCCCCTAAGCATGCCCTTCCCTGTGTCCTTTATAGCAGCTCTTCTCAAACTATATTTTCAAACGCATCACCTGGGAATCTTGTCAGTGGAACAGGAGCAGAAGCTAAGCTCTCACATCTTCAAACAGGCACAGGAAGTGGAGAGTTACTGGAGATCTGGCAAGGCTTAAGAACTCATGCAGTCTGCCCCCAATGTTGTTTCCTCTAGCATGGTCACACCTTCTAAGACCTCCCAAAATAGCGCCACCAACGGGGGACAAAATGCTCAAATACTTGGAGCCTATGGGGGACATTCTCATTCAAACCACCACACTTATCTTTTCAGTTTTAAATTTTATTATTTTTTTAATTTTGAGTACATTTTGTTATTTGTGTGTGTATGTGGGTAGGGTGGGGCATATGGAGGTCAGAGGACAACTTTCAGTAGTCAATTCTCTCCTTTCATCATGTGGCTCCTGGGGATTGAACTCAGGTTGTCAGGTTTGGTAGCAAGAACCTTTACCCTCTGAGCCAACTTGCTGAATCAGTCTTATTTTTGTTTTTTTGAGTCACAGTCTCATGTAGTCAACACTGATCTTAAACTATGTAGCTGAGGATGACCTTGAGCTCCTGCTCCTCCTGACTCCACCTCCTAAGTGCTGGGATTGTTGGCATGTACCACTACAGCTGGTATATGTAGTTCTGGGGGATTGATGCATACTAAGGCCTCATGCATGCTAAGCAAGAACTTTACCAACTGAGCCACTTCTCCAGGCTCTGAAAACCCAAATACTTCTGGGGGCCAAACTGATCTCAGAGCCTAGAAACTTACCTTTGCAAGGACTGTCATCCCAGCAACGCCTATGTCCCATACTTGGAAACAGTACCCATCTGTTCCAAACAGCCATGTAAAGTGCTAGATTTCAACTTGACACAGTCCACGTTTTCATAAGCAGCAGAAGCTCTGGCTTTTCTGATGAATTTTCCCAAATGGCATACCCTCCCCACTTTCCTCCCCTTTCTTCCCTCCCTCCCTCTCCATGTGGGTGTGTGTGCACATGTACATGGAGGTCAGAGTAATCTCAGGTGTTTTCCTCAGGAGCCAACCACTTTCTTTTTTATTCAGGCTATTTTTAAAAATAACTTTTATTAAATTTTTCCTTTGACAGTTTCATACATGTATATAATGCATTCTGGTTATTCTCATCTCCACTCCGTTTATCTCCCTCCTACCCCTGCCAACCCTTCCAACTCTTGACAAGTCCCTTTCCCACATTCATATCTGTGGGGAAATGGGCTGGTAAATACTTCCGTTATTCAGGCTAACCTAAAACCTGCCATAAAGCACAACAACAAATGACACAAACAGAGGACAGCGTGCCGCAGCAACAAAGAGGAGACACATAGCCAAATGAACCAATGAGGATTGGGCAGGGGGTTTAAAAGAAAGCCCTAACGGCACAATAAACGAGCTTGCTTGCTAACTGCGGAGTGAGTCTCCTGAAGTCTGCGCTGTTGACTTTGTGCCTACTCATCCCCTGCCCCCAACAGAGTCCTCAAGTAGCTAGCCCACTAAGGCAGGCAACAACAACACATATGCAGTTCAGTAATAATTATTGTGACAGGGTCTCTTACTGGGATCTTGAACTCAGGTTTGTTTTTTTTTTTTTTTGATTTATTTTTATTTTATGTGTATGAGTATCTTGCCTGCAGGCATGTAAGTCTACTTGTGTTGTGCAATGCTCATGGATGAAAGAAGAGGGCGTTGGGTCTCTTGGAACTGGAGTTACAGATGGTTGTTAGCTGCCACATGTGGGTGCCGGTAACCAAGCTCAGATCCTCTGCAAGAGCAGCTAGTGCTTTTCTCTGCTGAGCCATCTCTGTAGCCCTGGATTGGCTAGCCAGCAAGCTCCAGAGATCCTTCCGTCTCCACCTCCTGAGTGCTGGGAGTATGAATGCACACTACCACATCCTGCTCTTTTACCTAGGTTCTGGGAATCTGAATTCAGATCCTCATGCTCACACAGCAAGCTCTTTCCCAACTGAGCCATCTCCCCAGCCCCCAAATAGCACATTTTCTAATTTAAAAAATACCGTGCTGGCTAAACATAAATGCCAGAGAGTAGGATTCAGCCTCTGCAGGCCTGGGCTGTCTCTGTTGCTTTAGGCATACAGCCATGCTCAAAGTACAGTGTGGGCACTGGATTTCCTGGACATCGCCAGCCTGCAGCCCAGCTTTGTTCCTGTGGAGAGTCCCTCATTCCCCTGTTGCCCTCCCTGCTGCTCTGTGCCACCCACATTCTACAAAGACAATCCACGGGATGCCAGGGACCTTACAGTCAGACTGCCTGAATGGCCCGGCATTAGTGCCACCCTTCAGAAGCCCTGCCACCAACAGAAGTCCCTGAGGCCCATGGGAGTGGGGGCCTGATAGCTTCCCATGTGGCTCACTCAGCTCTGGAATTCTATCTCCTCTGACTTTCCTGGACACTCTCAAATTCACTAGGAACCCCTTTTATACTCTTTTTGGAGTGGTCCCTCACTGTTTGTCTCTCTGTAAGGGTCTTTCTTCACTGACCCCCCCCACCTGCCCCCACTTCAGTTAAGCCTTTTTTGCCTTGGCCAACAAGTCAGTTTCTTCAATCCATTCAGAGAGCAGATCTCTGAGTCTCTCCACCTTACTCCTGCAGATCAAAGACTTTAATTTGCCTCCTAGAGAATCTTTTTGTTTTGTTCTTTTGTTAAGACAGGGTCTCCTATAGCCCAGGCTGGACTTGAACTCCTACTGTAGCTGAGGATGACTTTGAACTTCTGATCCTTCTACTTCCATCTCCCACATGCTGCGATTACAGGTGTGTACCACCATGCCAAGTTTCATGCCAGGTTTTATGTGGCATTGGGAACTGAACTCAGGGCTTTGGGTATCCTAAAGCCTCACTCCATCAACTGAGCTGCATCCCTAACCCTAAGAATCATATTAATAGCAGGAAAACCTAACAGACATCAGTGAAGAGAGGATATCATTCTCATAGCTTTACATAATCATGAGCGTTTCAGCCACTGACCAGATGTACAACGGAGGCCCCATGTACTATACAACAGTAGCCATTTTAGTTTAAGCACACTGCATGCTATTTGTGCAGTGACAAACTACCTAACAATGCATCTCTCAGAGCAGGAAATATACCCTTCATTCTCTATATTAAGCCTTAACTTGAAGGCCTGTAATCAGTTCTTGGCCCATACTGTTGACCCCAGTGAGCGTACTGTCAATGAATCCCTTACTCCTGGATGCTAAGTCACAGAAAGCTCATGGTTTCCCTGGGCAGTTGGTTTTATGGGCTCTATGCCAGGTCTGACCCTCACCTTCTGCCCCTCCCCTAGGCCCCTGTCTTGCTCTGCCCTATTTCTGATGGGTCAAAAAGTGTCTTATAGGCTACTTACTCCTTGCCCTTGATCTTGAAAGAATAAAACAAGGTCAAGGAGGAGTGTAGATTATAGTGAGGAACTCTGGGGATGGAAAGAGAACTGGCAGTCCTCTGTGTCACTGTACAGATTAGGAAAGTGAGACCCAGAGGGCAAGTGACAGCCAAGGTTAGGTGGCTCAAAGCAGAATCAAGAAGCCTGCCTTCCAGCCTAGGGTTCTTCCTGCTGCCCAGACTGTTCACAGCATCTCCAGGCTGGCAGAGGGGTACACCAGGGAGAACACGATCTTCTGCCAACACACAAGGAAAAGCATGTTTAAAGTGATAGCAGAAAGCTTGCTGAAGCCAGAGTAGATGATCAAGAAAACAAAGAGGAGAAAGGCTGCCTGAGCTTCATTCACCCCTGTAAACACTCATACGCCTGCGATGGATGTGGGTTAGGCTAGGTTACAATAAGCACACAACCAATGTTATTTATGAAACCCTTTAAGGATCCTGGACTATAGCCATCTCTGTGTCATGATGTGTTTGTATCTACAAGTATATGCACTTGTGTGTGGAGACCAGAGGTCAGCCTTGAGTGTCATTCCTCAGGTCCTAGAAACCTTGTTTCGTGAGTCTCTCTCTCTCTCTCTCTCTCTCTCTCTCTCTCTCTCTCTCTCTCGCCTGGACCACCCCAAGTAAGCTAGGTTAGCTGGCCAGTGAACTCCAGGATCAGATACTACCACTTCCCCAGTGCTGGGATTATAAGGGTGCGGCACCACACCTGACTTTTTTGAACATGGGTTTTAAAGATCAAACTGAAGTACTCATGTTTGCACAACACGTATTTAATGGTTGAGCTACCTCCTCAGTTCCATAATGATTCATTTCTTAAAAATCCTTTTTAAAATATTTATTCCTTCATTTGTGTGTGTGGCAGGGTAAGGGGGGAATGGCAGGGGGGAAGGGTGGCACATGACATGGTGTGTATATATAGATTCAAGGACAACTTGTGGTGGTTGGTTCTCTCTTTCCACCGCATGGGTGGTGGACTGACTCAAGTCTTCAGGCTTGGCAGCAAGTGCCTTTACCTGCTGCGTCATTCATTTCTGATGTCTCCTTTTGTATTTGAACTCTATCTGTTCCTCCCTCAGTTATCACATACTGGTTCTTACTTGAATTAGAGGAGATGGTTCTACTGTGTGACCACACTTTTTCATGTGCCTGGTACAGAAGGGATGCAAATGATCTCAGCCTGGTGAGAGGTGGCCCTCAAGAGGACACCTTCCCCACCCTTACCTTGAATTCATAAGTGCCTCAGGTAAGCACAGTGTCCAAAAGACTTTGACCAAGTTCTTATGATTGACTTATCTCCCAAGGGAAACAAACTAGAGGGAAAACTCTTCTGCTTAGAACTGGAATCAAGAGCTGTAATAAGGGCTAGAGAGGTGGCTTAGTAGTTAAGAGCGAGTACTGATCTTATAGAGGACCCAAGTTGGGCAAATTAGGCAAGTAGCTCACAACTGCCTCTAACACTAGTTCTGGGAGATTTGGAGCCCTCTTCTGGCCTCTGCACTCATGTGCACATACCCATAAGTAAAAGAATAAACTAAAAAAAATTTAAAAATATTTTATTTATATTTATTTTTTATGTGTAGGAGTATATTGCCTTCATGTAAGTAGGTGTGCCTGTGTTGTGCAATGCCCATGGAGGTCAGAAGAGGGTGTCAGATCCCCTGAAACTGGAGTTACGGACAGTTGTGAGCTGCCATGTGGGTGCCAGGTCCTCTACAAGAGCAGTTAGTTCTCGTAACCGCTGAGCCATCTCTCCAGCCCTTAAATTAAATCTTTTAAAAAGCTGTAATAACATTAGACTTCAACAGACCTAACAAAATTGATTCCTATTACCTCTCTCTCTCCACACACACACACATACACACAAACACACACACACAAACACACAAACACACACACTTGGGTTGATATAAAATGCATTTCAATTTATCTCATTTATCTCTGTTATCTGCATAGGTTTAACCTACTTACAAAAAAGTATTCTCTTAAAGAATTTCATTCTATTCTATAATTATAAATGTCTTTGGTGGTTCATTAAAACCACACACTAAAAGCAGTTAATCTCTACTATGAAATTAAATGGAATTTCTCCAAATGACTCCCATTTCCAATTTTGCCTTCATTTCAATGAAGCCTAAGTCAACTCAATTAGCAAGCTCGATAATTACATAGTTTTTTTGGAATGGGATTCCAGCTTAGACTTAGCGGTCACCCAGACTACACACTTTCCAGATTTATTTGTCTCTTTAAAGCAACTTTTCCATTGTATTGAAATATTGAAATCATCATCATAGACTATCAAAGTTTCTTTAATAGGGTGGGCTGAATACTGAGTGGCTGTCCTTGGATAGATACAGTGACCAGACCCTAGAGCTCTAAAGAGTACACTAAATAATTATTAACTGCCAGGGAGGTAGCTCGGTTGGTAGAGTGCTTGCCTAGCATGCACAAAACTCTGGGTTCCATCCCCAGCACTGGGGTGGTGGTACACAGATATAATCCCCAACACTTAGGAGACAGAGTCAAGAGGAACAGAAGTTCAAGGTCATCCTTGGCTACAAGGAGTTGGAGACCAGTCTGGGTATATGGGACTTAACCTAGAGCTTGCCCATTTGGTTAGACTGGCTGGCAAGTGAGTCCCCAGGATTCTCCCATCTTTGCCTCCCCAATGTTGGGGTTACAGATGCTTGCCACCAGGCCCAGCTTTTATCTGGGTGTTTGGGCCTGAATTTTGGTCCTCATGCTTATGTAGCAAGCACTTTCAGCCACAGTCTCTAAAGTCCCAGTGAGGAGTTTTCCACATGCAGGTGAGATGGGTTTACTTTGCTTGTTGCCAGGAAGGCTAGGGCTTCAGCAAGCCAGGCCCTGGGATCTGGATGAGAAAACAGTCTGAGTTACTCCTAGGAAAGGGTATTGACTCTGCAGAGCTGCAAAGCTATTGCTGACTTGGTCACTGGGGAGAGGAATGCCAGGAACAGCAGCTTACTTGCTATGGTAATATTTACCCAGGGCTCTTGCTGGACATTCAGGTGACCCATGGTAATCTGTCCAGGTTTCAAAGCTCTGCTTTGCATATGAAGTCACCGAGCTTTATCAAGCAAGGGGCAGTGAAGAATCCAGTCCAAGAGAGGAACGGCAGAGCCCTGGCCCTGGCTCTGCTTGCTACCTGCACAGGCTGGAGGACCTGAGCCATGTGGCTCCATCACTGTTAAGTGATCCCTCATTTATGAATCAGGATGGCCAAAAGCAAAAGATATCAGCATGTGCCACTTTCAGTCATGGCAGTGAAGGGCTCCAAGAAGTGGAACTATGTCCACAAATGTAAGCCTGTCCCCTGCGACCGCAGTGCTGAAGATTGAGCCTTAGGGCTTAGCATGTGCTGGGGTGGAACTCAGTTACCTACACCCTGTGTTGGTCAAAGTCCCATTTGATCATCTATGTATTAGTTGAATTTGCTGAATGCCTAGGAAGAGTTGGCTGGCTTAGTACTGGGCTTTGTGCACAGAGTTTTTTCTTGAGAATGAGTTGAGTTTCACACGCCCCCGCCCCCCCCACAAAAAAACCCCAAAGTAGACATATCTGAGGAATGACATTTGAGGTTGTCTTCCAGCCTCCACACATGTGCACCCGCATGTACACATGCTCTGTTGGGCTCCACAGGAACGTCATCTGAGAGAGATTGGGTTTGCTTAGGATGTAACACAGTTCAGAGGTTAGCAAACTATGTCAGCAAAGGCCAGACAGTAAATAATCTTGCCTCTGTACACTGTCTAGTTTTTGTCACAATTACTCAACTATACAATTTTTTTTTTGGTCTTTTTTTGAGACAGGGTCTCCCTGTAGCCCCAGCTGTCCTGGAACTCACTATGTAGACCAGGCTGGCCTTGAACTCACAGAGATCCACCTGCTTCTACCTCCCGAGTGCTGGGATTAAAGGCGTGCGCCACCACGCCTGGCTCAACTATACAATTTAAAAAATATTATTTTTATGTGTATGTGTATATTGCCTGCATGCAGGAAAGCACACCTGTGTCATGCAATTCCCAGCAGAGGACAGAAGAGGCTATCAGATTCCCTGGAACTGGAGCTATGGATAGCTGTTAGCAACCATGTGGGCGCTGGGATACAAACCCCAGTCTTCTGCAAGAACAGCCAGTGTTCTTAACTGCTGAGCCATCTCTCCAGCCCCTCAACTATACAATTTTCGTAGAAAAGCATCCACAGACAAAAAGGAGGCATGGTTGTGTTCCAATAAAATGACATTTACAAAAACAGATAATGGGCTAGATTTGGCCCACAGGTTAGGGTTAAGCTGTTGACACAGTTTTAAAATATTGTATTTATTATTATTTAAAAATTATTTTATGTGTATGAGTGCCTGCATGTATGTAAGTGCACCTATGTCATGCAGCACCCATAGAGGCCAGAACAGGGCACTGGATATTCTGGAACTGGAATTATGGATGGTTGTTAGTTGCCATTGTGGATGCTGGGAACTGAACTTGGGTCCTCTGTAAGAGTAGCCAGTGATCCTAACTGCTGAGTAATCTCTCCAGCCCTTATTGACTCAGTTAAAAAATGAGCATCTTAGTATCTGTGGGCAGGCTTGTTTTTCCAAGATTCTCACAGGCTTGACCATTTTCGCACTCAGAATCAACTTTCACTGTGGTGATTTCTATCTGGCCCAATAATAGTATCAATAGTAGCACCATTTAGTTATGCTGTGTGCCATGTCCTGTGCTAAGCATCTTACATAAATTAGCTCACACAATCATCACAGAGACCCCAGGATAAGCCCTGTGGAAAAAGAGGCCAAGAGCTAGGCTGGTACACACTTTGAATTTCAGTATCAGGAGGCTGAGACAGAAGAATTTCAAATTCCTGGGTAGCTCCTGTTTCAATAGGTAAGATCCTGTTTCCAAAAGACAAAACAGGCTGGGCATGGTGGCTCTCAGGAGGTCTTTACCTCAGATCTGTCATCCTAACAATTTGGGAGGCAGAGGCAGAAGCAGAAGGATTGCATGAGTTTGAAGCCAGCCTGGTATATATAGCAATGATTACTTGGGCTATGCGGGGGTTTGTTCACAGTCAGGAAGCAGACAGTGAACAGAAGTGAGGCAGGGCTACGAATCCTTAAGGCCTGTTCCCAGTGACCCACTTCCTTCAGGGAGGCTCTACCTTCCAAAACAGCACCACCAGCTTAAAACCAACACAACCCATGAATGAGTCTGTGGGGGCCATTTCACATTCCATCTACAACATACTTTCACTATAGACACATGGGCTAGCAGTCATTTCCTGCAGTTCTGAGTTTATACTGTGAAATGCCACATGAGGTCAGGGGGTGGACTGATACTTTTCCCCACATGCTGGTATCATATCAGCACCCAAGTAGTTTGGGTTTCAAAATTTGGGGTTAGGAATATACAACTTGTCATAACACATAAGAAGTAACTCAATTTTTACAAGTACAGAGACCATCAATCTAGGCAGTGCTATAAATCTATGCCAGATAACTTTACTAAGGAGCCTTTGTATGCACTGTAAGATGCAAAACCAGCCCTCACCTTCACCCTTAGATACCAGCACTACCACTATCCAACACAGAAACCAATGTCTCAAGACATTGCCAAGTTGGCTCTTTGGTGGTGGGAGGCAGTAAAGTTGTCCCTCGTTGAAAGCTACAATACTATACAATACAGAATCTAGCTGTCCATAATAAAGACCATTTTCTGGGAATAGATCAGTGTTCATCAAAACCCACCAGGACTGTAAGTGGCTCAGTGAGTAAAAGTGATTGCTACTAAGCCTGATGACCTGAGTTCAATCCCTGGGACTCATATGGTGGAAGGAGAGAACAGACTTCTGCAAGATGTCCTCTTATCTCCACATTCATTCTAGGGCATTCATACACACACACACACACACACACACACACACACACACACACACCATACACACACAAATAAATGTAAAGAAACAACCTACTAACACTTGCCCTTTTGGTCTACTTAGCCCTGCAGAGCTGAAGCCTGGGTAAAACCTTTTCTGAAGACCCTACATGCTACTGATAAACCCTCAGGCATCAGATTTCTAACTTCCTCCATGGGGGAGACATACAGCATGGATCACAGCTTAAGACCATTTCCCAAAAGGTTTAATTTGAAATTTAGGAAGAGGTATATTAGAAGTCCTGGAGATTTCTATCCTTCAAAAATATTTCTCAAAATTACAACATCTGCTCCCTGAGATGATACACCATATATAAAGATTTGCCTGCCAACAGGTCACACCTTGGGGCTAGAGAGATGGCTAAGCAGTTAAGAGCACTGGTTGCTCTTGCAGAGGACCCAGGTTTGATTCCCAGCACCCACATGGCAGCTAACAACCATATATAACTCTAGTTCCATGGGATCTGATGCCCTCTTCTGACCTTCACGGGCATTGCATGACATGGGTGCATTTACACACATGTAGACAATACACTCACACACAAAAAATTAGAAAAAACAGATCAGACCTTTCCTGCTCTTCTGCCATTACCTCTTCCCTAGGTATGCTGGAAATCCTCCCATGAGGGCAGGGGGTCCCTGTGGGGCCCACCAGCCTAGAGCTTGGGAAAATCTGGTTTGATCTGCAGCCAAGAACTTTGTAATACCCAAGATTCTCCCAAGCAAAGTGTTCATAGTTGGTGCTGGTAGGCATTCTCTTTGCAGATTAGGAGGAGACTACCAATCATAGAAGCCAAAGAGATCTCAGCAAAGACACTGCTTCCCAGAGCGGATTCTCAGTGCAATGCCCAGGCCCAGAAAGTTAGCTGAACCCTGCAGGACCCTGGTGCTCAGAATCAAATACCACTGTTCCTAGGTATGGATGGTCTGCTAGTTAGCTTTGTCAACTTTACACTGCCTAGAGTCATGGGAGAGCAAAGCTTCAATTGAGGACGTTCCTAGAACAGTTTGGCCTGTGGACATGTCTGTGGGTGACATCGTTTCCTAGGAAGGTGGTCCTGGGCTATACAGGAAAGCTAGCTAAGCATGAGCCAGTGAGCATGCCAGCCTTCTGCTATAGTTTCTGCTTCAAGCTTCTGCTTGAGTTCCTGTCCTGACTTCCTTCAATGATAGGCTGTGACGTGGAAGTATAAGTCAAATAAGTCCTTTCTTCCCCCAAGATGCTTTTGGTATGAATGTTTTAACACAGCAACCTAATGAAACTACAACAGATGGGTTCCAGGGCCCCTGAGAACACCCAATTCCAAGGATGTTTAAGGACCCGATACAAAATGAGCAGTGTTTTCACAGAACACTTGCCCATCCCCTTATGTACTCAAAATCATCTCTATGTCTCTTGTAATATCCAACAAGAGAGTGTGATATAAACAGTGGTGCTGTATCAAGGGTCTAATAAGTAAAAGATTGTTTACCCACATTTAGTATCCTCCATTCCTTGAATATTTTCAGTCTATATTGTACGAATCTGTGGATGTAGAAACCTCAGGTATACAGCCCACTACAGATGTGAAAGAAGCTGCCATGTGTTCATTATTATTTGTGTCTGTGTGTGCAGGTGTTTGTGGGTGTGTGTGTGCATGTGCATGTGGAAGACAGAGGCTGACACTGGATGTCCTCCTCAATCATTCTCCCATGTTTTGTTTTAGACAGGGTCCCTCACTGAACCAGGAACATGCTGACTCAGACTGGCTGACAAGAGAGCCCTAGGGGTCCTCCTGTCTCTTCACCCACCTAGCACTGAAGCACTGAGGTAACAGGCATGTGCCACCCTACCTGGCTTTTTGTGGGGGTCCTGGGGATCAGAACTCAGTCCCTCATATTTTGCAGCAAGCACTTTACCCACAGAGTCATCTCCCAAGCTCATTTGTCATTTCTGACATGCAAAGAAGCCAAAGGTTTGTAGTATAGCTGCTTTAAGGATGAATGAGCAACCATAGCCTTGGTTAGATGCCAACATGCTGGGGCATCCAAACCTCTGAATGCTCTTATTTATATCTACGAAGATCTTGCTAAGCCCTGCGCCCTTGACTTGATTACTCCCTGGATCAAAGCAAGATTAAATTACCCCACAAGCTTGCTTCCAGAGAGCACGCTGCAAGGGCTGACTCACCTTCCAGAAGCTATCCACCTTGCCATACACAAGGGACTGGTTCTGTCGTTTGATCTCATTAATGTGGTGGATGTCGCTTGAGTTCAGGTGCTGTTCAACCACAAAGCCCAGAAAGCTGTTGTCTGGAGTGTGAGCTGATGTAGAAAGCAAAAGACAGGGCCGTTAGTGTTCAGTAGGCAAAGACAGCAGTTACAGAATGTCACAGGCCATCTCACCCATGGTTTCATTTTGTGTTTTCTCCAGCTCGCCCTCACCTGGGAGCCACACAGTCTACTCTGACTCCAGCTGTATTTACCATCTCGTTGGGTCAAAGGGGCTTGGAGGCCAAATCAAGCAGCGTAACTCAAACTTTCACCTCCTCTGAAGATTATTCCCCGATAAAAAATGTACAGGGGCTGGGGATGGTTTGGTGGGAAAACCAGCATGGAAGCATGAGGACCTAAGTGTGATCTCTAGCACCCACAGAAAAAGTTGCGTGTGATGGTGCGCATCTGTAATCCCAGCACTTGAGGGGGGGCAGACATAGGTGGATCCCAGAGACTCACTGACCAGATGACCAGACAGTTTATCAGAACAAAAGGTAAACTCAAATTTCAATGTGTGAACCTGTCTCAAAAAATAGCAGACAAGAGACTGAGGAAGACATCCCAAGACATTCTAATGCCAATTCATTCACATGCACATGCGTGCACACATGCACACACACAAAGGTGAATCCACATGTATATACATGAACACGCAGATACACCTACAGCCCCGCCCCCCCACCCCTCACCCACAGGATATATGTTCTTTACTACACCATAACCATATCTGGTATATGGTAGTCCTGTAAGATTCCATGGCCTATTGACGTCCTAGCCATCTTGGTTTGTGTAAGCACAAGTTAGAGTGCCTGCACCATAGCCTTACCAGTGCATTTCTCAGAAGAGGCCTCATTAAGCAACTGCAACATGTGACTAAAGGCCATCCATGACACCATTGGGGTTATATTGGATAGGAGCATGGACTGAAAAAGAACAAAAGGTGAGGCCCTCTGGAGTATAAACCTCTCTAAAACCCCTGTAAAGCCCGAGTGTGTACAGGGTGGACTGTTCTGGAAGTAGAAAAGAGTTTTCCTCTGTCCCCTCTAACTTTTCTATATGATGCACCAAGTGGAAAGCTATCCCATAGCCACCCTGAACATTTGTATCTTGTGTCTATAATTTCCGATTCTGTGTTTTATGTGCACATGTATGTGTTGCATGTGTGCCTGTGTGTATATATGTGTGCGTGTGTGTGGAGGCTAGGGGACAACCTCAGATGTTGTCTACTTGTTTGTTTGTGACAGAATCTTCCACTTGGACTTGGGCTCACTGATTGGCTAGACTGGCTGGTCACTGAACTCCAGAGAACCTTCTGTCTCTGCCTCCACAGTGCTGGGATTTCAAGCATGCATTACCATGCCTGGCTTTCTATGTGGGTTCTGGGGATTGAATCAAGGTCCTCCTGTGGCAAGCACTTTACCAACTGAGTCACCTCCCCAGTCTCCTGTGTGATTTTCAAATAAGTTTCACTAGGAGGGGACTATCTGATCAGAAGACAATTCATTCATTCTCTCATTCTCTCATTCTCCCTCTCCCTCCTCCCCCCTCCATCCTCTCTTTCCCTCTCCCTCCTCCCCCCTCCCCCTCTCTCTGAGACAGGGTCTCCCTGTAGCCACAGCTGGCATAGACTCACTATGGAGAATTGGCTGGCTTCAGTTTCACAGAGATCCTCCTGCTTCTGCCTCCCCAGTGCTGGGATGATAGGAGTGTGCCACCACACCCAACCAAGTCTCTCTTTTTTTAAAAATTGAGACCCTTATCAACTCTACCTTCTATCCTGTCCAGAGAAATATCATCTTGTCAGGATACGCCTGGGCAGAAGCCACACATGGTTGATTAAGGGAAGCAACTGTTGTTTAATCTGACCCAAACAAAGAGCTATAAATAAGACAAAACCAAACTTCCTGTGTAATTGAGACAGACTTGCAATTCTCCACACACTGCAGCTTCAACCACATCCATTCATATTTGGGGGGTAGAGGGGAGAGGAGGGGGGGGCACTGCCTTTGTTTGGTTTCGAAGGGCTGAGGAACCCCTTCCCAGATACTAAGTCAGTCCAGAAGCTATGTGTGTATGCACATACATGTGTGACTGTGTGCATGTGGATACATATGCACACAGAGGCCAGGGGCCAGGTGTCTTCCTCAATTGCTCTGTACCTTATAATTATTATTTTGAAAAGATTTACTATTTTTTATTTATATGTATGTGTGTGTGCTTGTGTGAGTTTATGTGTACTATGTGCATGCATATGCTCGTGGAGGCCAGAAGAGGGCATTAGATCACCTAGAACTGGAGTTACGGGAGGTTGTAAGTCACCTAACTCAAGTCCTCTGCAAGCAAGTATGTGCTCTTAACCACTGAGCTATCTCTCCAGCACCTCCACCTTTTTTGAGACAGAGTCTCCCATTCAACCTGGAGCTCACTGATTCAGCTAGTGACCAGCAAGCTCCAGTGAT
The DNA here is from genome assembly GCF_000622305.1 of Nannospalax galili. Taxonomy (NCBI): domain Eukaryota; kingdom Metazoa; phylum Chordata; class Mammalia; order Rodentia; family Spalacidae; genus Nannospalax; species Nannospalax galili. The sequence goes on from NW_008337291.1 coordinate 1,051,799, forward strand.
CCCTGTCTCCCAGCAATGTGATTACAATTGAGGGCCATCATGCCTAGAATTTTTATGTGGGTGCTGAGGATCAAACTCAAGTCTTTATACTTACTTACAAGAAGCCTTTAAAATCAGTCATGGGTGATCTACTAGGAATGAGACACCCTATTATCCTCATTCCTATGAGGAGAGGAAGAAGAAGAAGAGGGGTGCTGGCACAAAGTCCATGCTCTGTGGAGATGCTCCCATTACATAAATACTACTGTGTCACCATCCAGTCACCAGGGCCTGTGCCTAATGGGGGTGACAGGAGGAAAGATAACAGGGCTATGACTGGGGAGTTGTGCTTGGGCTGGACAATCTGTTATTTCATTTGTTTTTGAACAAGTGCCCAGAGGCAAGGGCCATGGCTGCAGTTGGCTGAAGAGAAAATTACTGAATAAATTCTGCCAACAAGAGACAAAGGCAAAGGCTGCCTGTTGTGTTCCCCTTCTTTTCCCCTCCTTTCTGATGGGTACAGATGGGAGGGAACTGAAACTGGAAAGAACAAAGGGGAGGGGAAGGTTGCCTGTGTGCATCCTTGAGGTCACCTAAGACGTCTTTTGCTCTTCTAAAAGCTTTGAACCAGAATCTGAAGCTTTCGACTTTGAGATGATGATTTCTAGTTTTTATTTTCAGAAAATTTATGCAGTGACTGATGCTCCATTCTTGAGATGTTTGTTTCTGTTTTTCAGTTTATATAAGACCCCATGTGGGTTCTTAAAAATAATTGATTATCTAAAATATTTAGTGGTTCCTATTGCATATGATATTATGATTAAACTCCCTCCAAAAGGAAAAATATGTGTGTAATTTTTTGTGTTGAAGTTTCCTTTAGCTTAAACCTTAAAGTTTGAATGGCCAGAAGGAAGGGTAAAAAGTTTCTTTTCTTTTTCCTTTTGGTTTTGAGACAGGGTCTCATGCACCCCAGGTTGGTCTCAAACTCCTGATATAGCTAAGGATGATCTTGAACTTCTGATCCTCCTGCCTCTACCTCCAGAGAGCTGGAATTAGAGGCATGCACCACCACATCTGGTTTATATGGCACTGGAGACAGAGCTTAGTGCATGACATGGCAGGAAAGCACTCTATCAAGTGGTGAGCTATGTCCCCAGCTCTGAAAGAATCTATTTTTATTCTGATGTGATGTGACTGTAGCTCAGTAATAAATCAACTTTGACCCTCTATGAAGAACACATTACACATGAAACTTCACCCTGAAATTCTGTCTAGGTACTCTTTATCTCACCTTCCAGTGTCACTGTGCTATGTTAATGCGAAGAGCAGCACCTTCCATGGAGGGCAGAGGACCTCACATGCTTATAAAGTCACTGCCTGAATACACCTCTGACCCTTCCATGTCTCCTGTAACACAACTTGTCCCCAGACCCCAAGTCTCTTTGCACACGATCTCACCTTGCCCCCACAGGTTATTCTAAGAAACCCCAGACCAGGCATGTCTGGTCTACAAGGAGAGGACCAGTAGTTGGTCCTGACTGCAGGCAACTGCCCTGCTTGCAACACTTTGCTTATGATGAATTCAAAGTCACAGACCAGGCTGACACTATTTAAAATGACCTTTTAATCAGGCGCTAACCTCAACCTCAGCTTTCTTTTTTGCTTTAGCCTTAAGACAGGTACACAGACATCAGTTGTCAGATGGTTTCAGGGTGGACATTTACATTTCAAGATAAATAAAAGAAATCCCACTACAAATGAGATGTAGGAAATGCTGCGCTTTCAGTATCTGGTTCATCCCAAAAGACAAACATTTGGGACTTTATAAAAACAACTCTGATATTTGAGTTCTCATGATATTCCAAGTTCTGTTCAAAGTACATACGGATTGTCAACTTGACAGGATCTAGGATTACCTAGAAGACAAACTTCTCGGCATGTCTGTGAGGGAGTTGGTAGACTGGGTTATTTGCAGTGGGAAGATCCACCCTAAATGTGGGTAGCACCATTATATAGGCTGTGGTCCTTGACTAAATGAAAAGGAGAAAGTAAGCTGAGCACCAGCACTCTGCTTCCTGAATGCACCTGACCAGCTGCCTCATGTTTGTGATGCCATGACTTCCAGACCATGATGGACTGTACGCTTGAATGGTGAGCCAAAATAAACCATTCCTAAGTGCTGTAGTCAGATATTTTGTCATGGTAACAAGAAAACAGAGGATGCTATAGTGATTCTTTCATTTTATATTCACAACTTTTAACAGATGAGCACACAGGGAGAGAGACTTAAACCTCACAAATCTATAGGCTTGGAAGGGGCAATACTGGGATTCAAAGTCGGAATAGCTGGTTCATACACATATATGTGTGTTACAGGCACACATACAATATCACCATAGTTTTGTGAGCAACTTCTGCCATATGTATTTGGGACTCCACTCACCTTTTTTAAAAGAAAGGGTCTCATGTATATCAGGCTAGCAGTGAATTCATTATGTAGCCAAGGATGCCCTTGAACTTCTGATCCTCCTGCCTCCACTTACACAGTGCTGGGATGACGGACATGCACCACCATGCCCAGTTTATGTGGTACTTGGGATGGAACCCATGGTTTTATGCTAGGTAAACACTCTACCATGTGAGCTACACCCCAGGTCCTCTTACTTCTTTTAAAATGTAATTTAAAAATTCTTAGTAAGTCAAATTGACCTTTCTTCCAATTTCATAAATCTTCATGGCCTATTTTTCTACTAGGAAATCTTGAATACTTCTAGGAATGTTGCCCACCCATACTACCTATCTCCCAGGGTACTGCCCCTGCCCTACCCAACCCCTGAGCTAGCCTGGGCCCATTCTTCAGCCCTCACAGCCAGTTAGTCACCAGATCTCAGGGATGTAAACTTATCAAAATTCAGCAACTACATCCTTCTTCTCTATCTTTCAAAGCTCAGGCCTTGTCAATTTTTGCTAAGACTTCTGTGATAAACAAGATTTTCTTTCCTCTAAAAAGAAATGCTTTTATTGCTCTTCCTGATTATAACTGAAATATGTCTTTGGTATAAACTTTTTTCTGCAAACAGAGAAAGATAAAAAGTAACTTCTTTCTTCTTTCTATCCTACTACCTAGAAATATACAATGTTGATGAGCTTTCTCCCCCCTAGGCTTATGGATATTTAAAAATTATTTTTATCTATTGTTTTTATTTTATGTGTATGAGTATATTGCCTGGATGTATATAAGTATCATGCATTGCCTGTGGAAGACAGAAGAGGGGCATCAAATTCCCTGGAACTGGAGTTACGGACAGTTGTTAGCCATCATGTAGGTGCTGGGCTTCAAACCCAGGTCCTCTGCAAGAGCACCCAGTGCTCTTAACAATTGAGCCATCTCTCCAGTCTCACAGGCTTACAGATATTTTTTACCTTCAAACTAAAAATGGATCCTATCACATCCACTCTGCTGTGTGTCCATCCACAAGTGTTTGTGTATATGTAGATACATGTGTGTACAGGTGCCTGTGTGTGTGTGTGTGCCTGTGTGTGTGTGTGTGTCTGTGTGTCTGTGTATATAGGCCAGAGAGTGATCTTGGCTGTTGCTCCTTGGGTGCTCTAAGCCTTGGTATTTGTGGTATTCAAAAAAAAAGTAATTTTATTTTATGTGTAAGAGTATTTGCCTACATGTATGTATGTATACCACATGAGTACCTGGTGGCTGCTGAGGCCACAGGAGGGTGTCAAATCCACTGGAACTGGAGTTATAGATGGTTGTGAGCTGCCATGTGGGTGCTGGGAACTGAACCCAGGTCCTCTGCAAGAGTAGCAAGTACTCTTAACTGCTGAGCCATCTCCCCAGCCCCTACCTTTTTTTTTCGGGGGGGGGGTCTTTTTCAGACAGGGTCTCCCTGTAACCCCAGCTGACCTGGAACTATGTAGACCAGGCTGGCCTCGAACTCACAGAGATCTGCCTGCCTCTGCCTCCTGAGTACTGGGATTAAAGATGTGTGCCACCATGCATAGCTCCCTACCTTGTTTTGTGAGACAGGATCTCTTACTGGCCTAGAGTTCAAGAAGTAGGGTAGCCTGGCTGGCTAGTGCCCAGGGATCCCACTGTGCTTACCTACCCAGCACTGGATTGCAAGTGTATACCACCATGCCTGGCCTTTTTACATGGGTTCTGAGTACAGAACTCAGGTCCTCATGCTTGTGCAGCAAGCACTTTACCAACCGAGCCGTCTCCCCAGCTCATAATCTGGACTTTAAAGTTGTGCATAGATAGTGGCTACATATTTCAAATTTAACAAAACTTTTTTAAAATGGTGGTGGTACTGGTTTGTTGAGAGGAGGCAGGGTGCAGGCTAGGGAAACAGCAATGCACAGTGGAACCGTAAACACAAGTGCCTGAGCTGCCCACAGAGGCGCCATAGAGTAAATTGTTCAAGTGTCAGAAAGCAGGTTAGGAAGGAATGCACTCTTCAGAAGAGTATCCCTCCTGAGGGCTGATACTCAGCAGGGAAGAGCTTTGAGGTTACTAGGACTCCAAGGCCAGCAAAAGGCTACAGTCCTGCTTTACAAGTTAAAGGCCAAATAGAGAGTTTGCATCACAAATAGCCAGCCCCTCTGCTCCTCAGGTCCCAACAGTAAAACTGTGATGGAAACAGGGAACCTTAGCTAAAGTTGGCAGGTTTGCAGCTTGCAGGAAAGAGAACCAGCTCATATCTACGATTCCTGTTATGAAAAAGCCAAAGTTTTGATTCATCAACCACTGATCTCTTCTGCGCCCCAAACCCTGGCAGGAACTCAGAGCGACAAAATCAGTAACAACAACAGTGACCAACAGAATGATTTGAACAACTCTTCAAATCTCAGTGATAGAAATTCATCTGTATTCCTAGACGTACATATTTCTCTTTCAAGACAGAGTTTCATATAGCCCAGGCTGACCTCAAAATCTCTATGTAGTGGAGGATGACCTCGAACTACTGGTCCTCCTGCCTTTACCTCTTAAGTGCTGGGATTACAGGTATGCACCACCACACCTGGTGTATGTGGTGCTGGAGATAGAATCCAGGACTTCCTGCATGCTAGGCAGGTGCTCTACCAACTAAGCCAAATGCCCAGCCCAAATATGCATATTTCTAACCTTTCCCTGAATTGTTGCATGGGCTAAAAACAGAAAAGATATTATCTTTTCATTTAAACTAACTTAATTTAATTCAGTTAATAAATAATGCTTAAATGTGCCAGGAAATATTAAGTTTCAGCAATGAACAGAACAGAGAAAACCCCACCCATGGTATAACCCAGATGACAAGGAAGGAAAAAGAAAAGAAGTAAGAGGATGTGGGATATGAATTCTGGGAGGAAAGAAATGATGGAAGGAAATAAGGCAGAAGAAGGTGAGGGCAGAAAGGACCTGCACTGTGCAAAGGAGATCAGGGTAACTTTCATTAACGAGACATTCGAGTTAAGGACATGAGGAAAAGATGGAGGTGTCAAAGTCAGGGAAGAATGTTCAGAGACGATAACAACTGCTGCAAAGGTCCTAGGGAGGAAACGTGCCTGGTGCAGTTAAACATCAGAGAGGTTAGTGGGAAGTGAGGCACAACAGAAAGGGATGCAGTCAGACTCCACAGGGTCTGGAGGTTGCTAGAATGCTAGGGCTGTTCACATTCAAGCCACTGCAGCCCCCCAACAAACAGAACAAATCTGTGTATGTGACTTTGCTTAGGGAACAAGAAAGGGCTCTGAGGCAGGGCCAGCAACAGGGGAGCTGAGGAGAGCCTCGGCTTTAAGGTCACTGAAACGTTTGCAGCATAGAGAAATCGGGTCTGAGCTGAAGCTTGCCTGACACCAGGAAGAGGGCAGTCTCAGCATCAAGTGTTGCTACTTTCAGCCATTCTCTAGGAAAGGACTGGGTTGGGTGTGGGGGGAATTCAGTCAGATAAAAAGATTTTTACCCTGGCCAATGTTTTCACAGAAGCCAGATGAAGTTGTGAAAGTGGGCGTCATGAGCTAATTCGAGCTATCCAAACATGGGCTAATAAACAGTGCAAGTCATCAGTTTGGGGGTGTTCTTACATGATTCACTTCTCTATTTTACTCTTCTATGTAAATAGATGTTTTTTCATTGTATTATTACACACCTTGTTTGAGACTGGGAAACAAACAAAAAAGAGATTGACTTCAGAGTTTGAAACAAGTGTATCATGGTAGACCAATGCCAGATACTGAAGCAATGCTCAGATAGGGGAGCTAATCCAGATTCTTAGAGACACATACCATTAATTCTAAGAAACAACAAAACATCCTAAATATAGATTATGAAAAGGTCATTTAAATAGACTCAAGTAGCACTGGAGATATTGATAGTTCTCAAGTCTAAGTAGACTCTTAAAAGGAAATGTGATTTATTAAGTAGAAAACAATGATGAGTGGGGCTGAGGAGGTGGTTTGGTGGATAAAGTGCTTACTGTACAGATCCCCAGAGCCCATGTAAATGCCGAATGGGTGTAGTAGGCTGCATGTAATTCCAGTGTTCGGAGGCAGAGACAGCGGATCCCAGGAGGAAGCTGGTTAGCTAACTAGCTATATGGGTGAGCTCTGTGTTCAGCTGAAAGACCCTGCTTCAGTGAATAAGGTGGAGAGAAACTGAGGAAGACTCCTGATGTTAACCTCGGGCCTCCACATACTCATGAACACATATGTATGCATATATGAATATGTACGCACACACACCAAATACACAAAAACATGCAAAATCAAACAAGATGAGACACAAAATTTTAGTATATATAACTTAAAATACAAAATATAAAAATATACATGTGATACATGTTGGAATATATAAGGTCCAGTAGGGGGTTGGGGGGCATGGATGGAGGAGAAGGTATCTAAATTTGATTAAGAACTGTTGTATGAAATGTATAAAAACTCAAAAAATTTTTAAAAAGTACAATTTTAAAAAGAATGGTGACTGTTCTAGTATCCATTCTGTTGCTATGATAAAATACCCTGAGCAAAAGCAGCTTAGGGGAGGAAAGGGTTTATGTGGCATACAATTCCAGGTCAGTCCATCATTTAAAGGATTCACTCAGCTAGTCACATCACATCCACTGTAAGGGTGGAGAGTGCACCCTGTTGCCTGCTTGCTGCTGCCTTTCTTTACTCTTATGTAGTAAATACATAAGAGTATAAATCACATAAATCACACTAGCCTGGGGGTGTGAGGGTGGAACAGTGAGCTGAAGGTTAGAAACACTCTGCTACGGAGTCAGAACTTGACGCCACAGAGGGATAAATGGGAAGATACCACAGGCTCTGAGGGGAAGAATTTCATTCAAACTGAGCTTTCAGGAGCTGGCTCTGGAGGCAGTGGAGCAGCTTTAGTGCCTAGTTTGGAAGTCAAGCTAGCATCTAGACAAAAGGCCAAAGGAGAAATCAGTGCTAGGAAGAACAACACACTTACCAGCTTCTTAGAATAAGCCATTACTCAGGGCTGGGGAAATAGCTCAGAGAGTAAAGAACTTACTACACAGGCATAAGGACCTGAGTAAAACAAAAGCCAGAAGTGGTGGCATGCCCCAGTAATCCCAGCACTGGGGAGGCAGAGACAGGTGGATCCCTGGGGCTTGCAGGCCAAGACTAGCCCAATTATCAAGTTCCAAGTGAACGAGAGACCCTGTCTAAAAACCAAGGTGGGGATAGATTGAGGAAGACACCTGACATCAATTTCTGGCCTCACCATGTACATACATACATGTGCACATACAAACATACACCACAGAGCCATCACTCAGTAGATTTAACCCACAGCCTCAGTGTTTCAGCCTGGCCACCCTCCTCATCTGGAAGCTGTTTTAGAAGGTGACAAGCATACTCTATGCTGATACACCCTAAAACACCCAACCACCAACAGAATACACAGAGAGATTATTTCAGTGCAACCTCTGAGATTTGGGGCAAAACAATATACAAAAGCAAGGCTTTTAGACTTGTAGAAACCACACCAGCTGAGCAAGAAGTGAGTTAGCTGAGGAATAGAAGGAGCTGTCAAGAAGGAACGTGCCATAAATGTTTAACATATGAGTAAATGTGCAGCTGGGCAATTTCATTTTATAGCAACTAAGACGGTACACCTGTGTGTGGTCCATGTGCTGGACTCTGTATTACACACATGTCAAAACACTAAGACATCTCCTAAGACAGCTGACTTTGAAGAATTAAGTCTACACATACAAATACAACTTGACCTCTGTGATCTCTATCTTGTTCATAGTGTATACCAACAATATAAAACAATCTCAGTACTCAAGAGTCTCAATTCATTCTCAGTATTGGTACATATTTATATGTTACTAATATAATGATTACTGTTAGCTCTTAAACAAAACATTAACAAATCTGTCTCATTAAGAAAATTAGGGACTCAGCGGTTAAGAGCACTTACTGTTCTTGTAGAAAATCTAGGTTTGGATCCCAACACCTATACTGGATAGCTCAGCTCACAAATGCCTGTAACTCCAGTTCCAAGAAATCTGATGCCCTCTCCTGGCCTCCACATGCACCTTCATGCACATTGTGTATATAAATTCAGCAAGTAAACTCATAAAAAATTAAAAAAAAATTTAAACGGGGGGGTGCAGAGATGTAGCTCAGTTGGGAGAATGCTTGCCTAGCATGTATAGAGCCCTGGGTTCAGTCCCAGCATCACGTAAACCAGCTGTGAAGGTATGCATCTGTAATCTCAGCACTTGGGAGGCTGAAGCAGAAGGATCAGGAGTTTAAGGTCATACTCAGCTACACAGTAAGTTCGAGTCCAGTTTAAGATACATGAGATTATGTCTCAAAAAAATCAAAAGGAAAAAAATGGCTTTTGACATTTTTCTCTTTCTGATAAAAGAAAACAGTCTTTAACTTTAGATCACTAGAATAACTACTATTGCCCCAAACCAGCGGGTCTGTCACATGGGGTGGGAGGGACCCTCTTGGATCCTCTTGACAGGGGTACATCCAAGTTCACAGAGGGTAGGGTCTGGATTGTGGGATGCTGACACCATTTTGTGTTGCCAAGTCCCCAGATCTGACACATCTGAACATAATGAATGCTTCAGACTGCTTCATTTCCCAGCTCATTTCCCTAGTTCCAGCACTATCCATGCAGAGTTCTCCATCAACCTGTTACTTGACGGATTGTGTAGTAGCTGATGATGACTGGATCTGCAGTCTCATTAAGAGTTTCAAGATATTCATTTCCTAATCCTTCATTCCTTCTGCCTTTACCAGCTCTGTTTTCCCCCTGACTAACAATTTCTTACCATCAATTGTTTATCTTCAAATATAATTTGTGCTAGAAAGGCGGGAAGATCAAAGCTGGGTTTTTCCTCCTTTATTTTTCAGAGTAATACGGTGGTGTCTTAACAACTTGCAAAGGTGACCGACTATATTTTCTTGCTTGGTGCATCATACTGGATTCATGGACCATTTTTTCTTTTATTTCTTTTTTTTTAATGACAGGGTCTCATGTATCTCAGACTTGCCTTGAACTTGCTATATAGTCAATGATTTGGAACTTCTGATCCTCCTGCCTCCACTTCCCAAGTGCTAGGATTATAGATATATACCACCATACCCTTTATGAGGTGCTGGGGATTGAACCCAAGGCTTTGAGTATGCTAGGTTAGGCTTCTACCAACTGAGCTATATCCCCAGCCCCATTGACTATTTTCATTTATGTGATTTCAATTCACTTCAGTCAGTCTTCTTTTGATCCTGTTTAGGGATTCTATATCTTCCTGGCATTACCAATGTGGTCCTTCCTGGCTCTCTTGCCTTCTTGAATATTCCCTGCTTCACTTCTGCAACCTGTCATTTATCCTAGGAAGAGGTTCCTTTTCACAGAAAAAGATGTTGGGGGAAGTCTGGTCTGAATGCTAGGATACTCATGGCTACACATCAGTCTGGATTTACTTTCAGATATCATGCTTCAGGTGCCTCAAGTGCTGTCTGCCTTGTTTTATTGAGATAGGATGTCTTCATCAACTTCAAGTTCACTGGTTTAGCTAGGAGCCCCAGGGATCCACCACTCTCTGTATTCCCAGCAGTGGGATTACAGCATGCATTAACATGCTCAGCTTTTTTTTTTTTTTTTTTTTTACGTGGGTTCTGGGGATCAAACTCAGGTCCTCGTGCTTGCATGGCAAACACTTTCCAAGTGAGTCATCTCCCCAGTCCAATATATATTTTTTAATGGAAAAAAATGAGTCCGCTAATATTTCCTATCCAAACTGAAGCTCACCTGAAATCTTCAATTCTGCACATAGTTCTAGGGATATCACAACTCCTATACTTCCCTGTAACAATCTCAAATAACCATGTAAACATTTTCTACTACACTGCTTGCCTTCCATGTCATAGGTGCTTGGTAATGTTTTGCTATGCAGGTTCTTTTCTTAAAAGGCACTCAAATGTGTCAAATTAGCCCACAATTTCTGCTGAATCCAGAACCCATATCCCTCTCCCAGTCTAAGAGAAAGCACTCTACACTTTTGGCCTCTGTTACATTTTAAACAGTTAGCTTCTCTCAGTTCAAGGAATTCATACACATGAAAGCCTTTATCTATGGAAAATGAAGCAGGCTTGCAGGGCACCGAATTCCACCATCCTACAAGAGAGCGCTCCATAAGGCTGGAACATCTCTCGTCTTGGGCTGGGCATGGGGCTGCTGACATGACTTGGAGGACGTGTGTAAGCAGCAGCTTCATCTCACTTTTACTAACACAGGTCACTTCTTAGTCTACTGGCTGACACTTCTTCCCAGTCTCAAAGTGTCATAGCAAAGTCAAACCCCAGGCAGACTCTAATAATGCCTCACCACACTGACAGCCATCTGTTACCTGGTGTGCCAAATATTAGCTTGTTCCCTGAACTGTGCCCCAGGGACAGGGGTATATATCAGGACAACAGAGTTCCAGAAACAATAATGTTTCTAACGTGCACAGCACACTTTCACCAAACTCTGAGCTCAAAAGAACACTTAAATAGGAGTTCCTTGTGTGTACATGCTCATTTGTGTGCATGTATATGTGTATATATATGCACATGCATGTGGAGGCCAGAAGATAACCTCTGGTGTTGTTAGTTAGGCACTAGCCACCTGTTTTTTTGTTCGTTTTGTTTTTGGATATGGTCTCTCTTTGGCCTGGAACTCACAAAGTAGCTAGGCTGGCCGGCCAGAAAGTCTTAGGAATCCATCTATCTCCTCCTTCCCAATCTGAGGTTACAGGGTATACCACCATGCCTGGCTTTTTTATGTGGGTTCTAGACATATAACTTGGGTCTTCACAAGCATTTACTGACTGAGCCATCACCAGTCCATAAATATGAGTTGATTTTTAAAGTCACTACCCTCACCAGCTGTATAAGCCTTCTGAATTCTTCTTTCTCAGACCTAACACCCCGAGGATTAGTCTTAATGTGTTCACTATGACATTCAGGGCACCCAAGTAAAGGACCATCTCTGGGTGGCTGCATATAGAGCAAAGTGCAGCTGTACTATCGGCATCCCTTGGGTCTTAATTCAACCAAGCAAATAGACTGAAATCTTAGAAAGTCATTTCAGCATGGAAATGTCTAGATTAAAATCATACTGATAATTTTGGGAAATAGGAGTGCTCTACTCTGAGCATGCAAGTGAACAGCGTCACTTACGTAGCCCTTCGTTTCTACAACAGAACTTTGTCCTCCTCATGAGGGTGAGACTAAATCATAAATTTACTTCTGGTACAAATGTCAAATTTGGTGCTTGGTTTCACAGTCCTAGGCTAATTAGAAATAAAGTGAATGGTAGGTAAATAAATGGAGGGCAATAATGAGAGATGATGATGGCAGGAAAGACCATGGAACGGCAAAGGCCTCAGAGCCTAGCAGTACAGCCAGTGAGTGCATCAGCCAGCATGGGCTCTGTAATATCCAGCATATTGCTAACTGTCATGAACTGTTGAGCTCACTGAGAAACTGGTTCAAGCAGAACAGTAGATCCCCCTCATTTCAGACCCAAGAACGTCTGTCTCAAGTGTCCTGCAAAGCCCCTTGTCTGGGGACAGGCTGGCTCCTTGGCACTGTGACAGGGAGAAAGGAAAACAGAAAACAACCCAAGAGTGAAAAACACTCTTGAGAACAGCTAAAGAGACCCTTTTCAGTCAAGGTGACTGTTGTTTATTCCATGGTATAAAAATGCCTGAGGTAGAAACTGGAGTCCGGAAGCTCACTGATGGAAAGACTCTCAATGGGGACCTTTAGCTCAGCAGCACCATCCTGAGTTAATGTCTAAGGCTGGCTGTTGTAAGCCCCAACTTGACTTCCCTTTGCTTGCTCTGCAGGCTACTCTAGTCACCTGCTGGATGCTGTAGGAGTTTGGTTTGACCACCTTTTGCTGGGTATCAGAGCTTCTCTCTGCTACTTGCTCTTCGTTCTTTTGCTTTTGTTTGCTACATGCTCAATAAACTCACTCATTTGAAACTGAAAAGACAGATATCATAGATAATTCTCTGACTGTACAGAAAAAGCCCTCACTGCTCTATACACTACCAACAACACAAGTCAGCAAGAGGAGGTAAAATATTCTAGGTCCAATAATTAAGTAGGGAACTGAGTTTAAAATCATTTCAATTTAGAAAACACTGTATTTTTTACTTTTCTTTCGTGTATTTGTGTGTGGTATGCATATGTGTTTGCATGTGTGTGGGTGTATGTGTGTGTTATGCATGTGGAGGCACGATGTTGACATCAGGCATCTTCCTTGACCACTCTCTATACTATATATTGAGGCACAGTATCTCATTTGAACCAAGAGCTCACTGATTTGGGTAGGTCTAGCCAGTTTGTTCTGGGGAAACCTCTGTCTCCCGCTCTTGAGAGCTGAGAATGCAAACAAACCACCACTCCTACTGGCATTTATGTGGGTCCGGGAGACCCAAACTCTGGTCCTCACTTTTATACAATAAGTGTTTTGTACCTGCTAAGCTATCTCTCCAGCTATCTTTCCCTTTTTTCTTTTTAAAGCTTCATGGTCAAATAATTAATATTTTAACTGTGTGGAGAGTGAGCTGACATGGAAGACCTCATTCCTCATTAAGGATTCAGTGGCTCCTCAAAAGCATGGGTATGGTGAGGGACATACTCAGTGCCTGCCCATCCAGGTAATCTGCAGACTTTTCCCATGTGGCTTTTACTGATAATTTTTATGGAACACTTTTCTCCAAGACGTTTCTAAGGCTCTTCACAAAATGCTCACATGGGCTTTCAATTCCAATTAAAGGGAAAATGCAATTATTCCCAGGAAAAAGGCTCAACAGCATGTACTTTCTCAGCTAAGGGTCCTGAGAATCACAACCCTAAATAGACTGCTGTTCAATTAAATTCCCCATCCATCTTTGGTTGCTTTTTGGAAGGCAGAAATGATACATGGATACTCACGGAACATGGTGTAAAACTGCTGAGGGTTCAGATTCCATTTTCCCCAGGGAGTCTTGTGGCCTTTAGATTGTGCATAACTCGCATGATTGAACTCAGGTTCCGTTCCAAAGGAATCCAGGACTCGGAGCATACACCTGGATGGAAAGCATGGTGTGTCAAACTGTAACTTTGACCCCACAGTTCAAGAGGGAAAAGCAAACAAACACTTGAAAATAAAATTGTCACTAGGAAAAAGCTTAGATTTTATTTTCTTTTTTGTTTTGATTTTTGTAGTGCTGGGAGTTAAAGCCAGCTCCTTGTGTAAGCTAAAAAAACACTCAACCTCAGAGCTCCATCCTTAGCCCAGGAAGTTTTGGAATAACATATGTACCAAACATCTATACCTGCAACCTAAGAGCTCAGACACCACCTAGCAGACAGAATTGGCTTAGGACTGATGATGACAGTGGGTGGCTCAAATGTAGTGAAATAAACTTCCACAAATGGTAGGACTGGGGTCTGCGATTCACTGCTATATACTTAGCACCCATGTTGGGCTGGGCACACCGTAGGTGCCTAATCAGTAACTATGAAGAAACAAAGAGCCATTATCTCTACAGGTCTCTGTTTAACATTTGCATCAATTAACTAGACCATTTTAAAGCTTGTGCTGTAGTCAGAAGCATGGGCTGAGAGACTGGGAAGATGGTTCAGCTGTTAAAAGCACTTGCTGTTCTTATAGAAGATCCCAAATTTGGTTCCCAGCACCCAAATTGGGCAGCTCACAACCTACCTGTAACTCCGGTTCCTTCAAGTTTCTGTAACAATCTAGACATGTGTACACACTTAATCTTCATTGACATGTTGATGGTATTTGGAGGTAGAGTTTGGGGCATGTAAATTAAGTCTAGAAGAGATCTTGCTGGAGGGGCCCCATGATAGCATTAGTGAATTAGAATTTCTGTGATACAGCAGGATATGGCCCTCATCAGATGTGGAGAGCTCCATCTGACTTTCAGCCTCCAGGACTGAGAGAAATAAATTCCATAAATGACTTGTGCTCAGGTAATCTGTTGTAGCAACACGAAATGAACTATGCTTTAAATCTCACTTCATAGACAGGAGTGGCTTTTTATAGATCTAATAATAATATAACTTGATTGCTAGATCATCCAGAACCTGAAGCAATATCATAGATGATGTTTCATAGTGCTACACTGGTTAAATCTGGTCTACCAGTTATTTTTATGTGGCTATGAGTTAAAAATTGTTTTTATGTACTTTTTGTGTGTCTATGTGTATATACATGTTTGTGTGTGGAAGAGTGCAAATGCATGTGGTATATGCATGTGGAGGTCAGAGATCAGTCCCGTCATTCCTTAGGTGCCATCCACCGTGCTGTCTTCGAGATAATGTTTCTTGTTGGCCTAGAATTTGCTACCCAGGCTTGGGCTGGCTTGGCAGGGAGCCCCAGGAGTGCTTCTGTCTCTACTTCCCAGTGTTCCGAGTGTGCACCACCATGCCTGGCTTTGTCATGTGGGTTCTGTAGAACTTAGGTCCTCAAGTAGTTTACTGACAGAGCTGTTTCCCCAGACAGGTTTATATTTTCAAACTATAAAAAAAACATTACGACAGATGAAAATTCCATGAAATTCATATTTCTACATTAGAAAATAAAGTTTGATTGGAACCCAGCTACATGCTGCTGTCGACATCCTGTCTATGACTCTGTGACTGTCTTCAGGCTGTAGAGCAGAGAAGCCTCAGCAGAGGATGTATGCAAGGTGGCGAAGACTATGCCGTTCACCAGCTGGCTCTGTACAAAGAAAGCATTCTGACCACTGACAGAGAGGGCACCAAGATGGCCGCAAGGGAGGAATCAGAGACCTGGACTGTGCTGATTTCACTTATGATTTTCAAAATATGCATGTAAATTAAGCTCCTGATTGGTCAATAAAGACAACTGGATTTTCTGTTGTCAACTATCAGCATACTTCTGAGAAGCTTCCACTGGACCAATAAACACAAAACTAAACAAAAATTAAAGCTTAGGGGCCATCACTTTTAAGGACCTGACCCCCTTTTTTCCTTTCCTTTTCTCACTATTGAGAAGCTACTCTTCCAAATCACTTCAATGAAAGACTTAAAAATACAGTCAAGAGCCGGGCGTGGTGGCACACACCTGTAGTCCCAGCACTTGGGAGGCAGAGGCAGGTGGATCTCTGTGAGTTCAAGGCCAACCTGGTCTACATAGTGAGTTCCAGGACAGCTGGGGCTACAGGGAGACCCTGCTTCAAAAAGACAAAT
>NW_008337291.1:1067619-1070076 GCF_000622305.1 Nannospalax galili
TTTTTCAAGTCTAAACAGCAGCTTGCATTTTCCAGGATGTATAATTGTGAACTGAAATTTCTGTGTGTCAATCTCCTCACCACCATTTGTCCAGATAAGAAAGAGACAAAAATAAAGAGGCTTGGTCAGGACCACAGAGCAAAGCACTAGCTGACTGCCGGAACAATGTCCTCATTTGGATTTTTATGCGGCTTTCACTGGGTACGCTCAGCACAAGGCAAGTCTCTCATTTATTTAGCATGTGGTTGTATGCATGTGTGTGTGAGGATATATGTGTATATGTACATGCATGTGCGTAGAGGCCAGAGTTAAAACTCCTTCCTTAGAAGAGAGGCACTCTGGAGGTGGAGGCTGAGGAGCAGAAGCTCAAGGTCCTTCTTGACTCCATCTGTTTTGGAACCGTACTGTGTTGTTAATATTTATGCCATTGCTCAATGTCCTATGCATGTCTGAAACGTCAGACGCTTCTAATGATTTCAGCCTGTATTTTCCCTGGTATCCAAGGCAGCTGGCCTTCCTCTAACAGGGACTTTAGCAGCAATGCCAAATGACTCCTGGAATATGCCTGCTGCTCTTGGCCATGCCACAATAAGATGGATGCTCAGATGCACCCTGCCAGAACCTATGTTCCAGTTTGGAGTTTGATAGAAAGCATGGCACACCTTACACTTTTTGTGTCTTATGTTCTTGTATGTCCTCAATGCTGCACAAAGGCCTCTTATGAAGCAGAAGAGTTGTGAGTTCTGCAGTACATAGGAGAATATTAGGAGCATGCCAGCATTTATTAAGAGTTTAACTGAATTCTTCGGTCCTCATGTGAGCTGGACAGAATTTACAAGTGTTTTTGGGGCTTGTTGCTAATTGACAGGTCAGATGATGCCACAATATGGACCACAGTTCCCACCAACTGTCATGAAGCAAGATGAACACAGTACAATAGATTCGTGTGTGTGTGTGTGTGTGTGTGTGTGTGTGTGTGTGTGTGTGTGTATCTCCTTGTGTATAGATGTGCATGCAGGCCAGGGGTTGACATCAGCTATCTTCCTCAGTGGCTTTCCACCTTAATTTCTTGAGACAGGGTCTCTCACTGAACTTGACTAGAGTGGTTGGCCCAAGAGCTCTAGGGATTCTCCTGTCTCTCCTTCCTCATGCTGAGATTATGAATGTGTCCCACCATGTCTGGCTTTTTATGTGGATGCAGGGAACTGAACTTAGGTCTTCATGTTTGCACAGCAAGCACTTTATCAATGGAGTCATCTCATCAGTGCTCCCTCCATCCTACATGAGATAGGGTTTCATGTAGCCTTGACTGGTCTCAAACTTCCTATGTACTCAATGGTGCCTCCTCCTGAGTACTGGGGTTACAGGCTTGTACCACTATACCTGGTTTATCCAAGGCTTAGTGTATGATAGACAAGCATTCTACCAATGGAGCTGTATTCAAAGATGCCACTTTTCATATTTAAGGGTAAAGAAACAGGTAGAAAAATTTCTAGGAAGCCGGTTTGTCATTTAATGGAATTGGAGTTTGTTATGAAACAAAGACTTGGGGCTAAAGCACTAAGAGATCTCCTGCTGGTCACTGCTAAAGAAAGGGGAATAAACATTACACTCTTCCATAAACCCCTGAGATGTTGCCTTTTCATCAAGCAAGAATCAAATACCAATCAACAGTGACCATTTTAATAATGACATTGCAATTCTTAATTGACCCAAATACTACTGCTGAGAATATTTTTCCATAGAAACAGCCCCTCTTAATGACAAGGACATAAGAGTCTAGGGAGGCCTGAACTGTCCAGCTTTCTCTGCATATTTTCTAGGTGTCGACCATTCACAAAATGCCAGAAAGTAACAACCCTGCCTTTCTTTTCTTAAGACTATAGCTTAAGGAAAAAAAAATGTGTTTACGATATGGCTTATTAACCAAGAAGAAAGATGACTATTTCCACACAAATGAGAAAAAATGTGATGGCTTGTGATTCATGAAGACTTTATGGAGAAACAAAATATACCAAGAAATCGGGAAAATATGATGTTAAAGGCAGAGTGGAGTGCTGGGGCTGAGGAGATGATGGGCAAAGAAGGTAAAGTGAACAGCATGCACTTGTACATCCGTCACTGGGGAAGTGTAGACAGGTGGGTCCCTGAGGCTGCTGGCTGGCCAGGGAGAGAGCCTATCTCAAAAATAAGGTAGACGACATTCCTGAAGAATGACACCCCAGGTTGTTCTCTGACCTCTACACGCATGCATAACTATACATGCACATGTACCTAAACATGCACATGCATGTACACACACACACACACACACACACACACACACACACACGAAAAAAATAAAAAAGAACAAAGCACTATCCTGGCCAAAGCTAAGGGTTTAATTTTGCCTTTTGGTGGGGCTGGGTTTGAGATAGGGTCTCCCTGTAGCCCCAGCTGGCCTGGAACTTGCTATGT
>NW_008337291.1:1071367-1084422 GCF_000622305.1 Nannospalax galili
CAGGAGAGCCCCTGACTCATCAAGGTGGAAGGTGAGAACCAACTTCCAAAAGTTGTCTTCTGTCTACATGTGTGCTGTGGCATGCACACATCTATGCTCCCACAGACATGCATACATATATACACAATAAAAAAATAAACACATAAATAAATAAATAAATAAATAAATAAATAAGAAAATCCATTATCTGATTAAATGCATGAGGTCCACATAGGCATACGGAGAGAGGAATGCCAGGTACTTGGGAAGGTGAATGGGGAGGTGGCTAGATACTTGTTTTCTATTCTCAACATCTACAGAAATAATGAATAACTTTAGTCACAGTCACTGTGAAAGACCTAAATTTCTAGTAGGAATGAGAAACATACTCCACACAGTTCAAAAGATAATAATTAATCATCTTTTTTTTAAAAAAACTGCAACCATGCAATCCTTGTTGGGAGAAAAATATCCTAAAATCTTAAGTAAGAAGAACAAGTAATGCTTACTGGTAATGAACCCAAGATGGTCCTAAAGTTTTCTTGAACTGCGTGAGTCCCACGATGTCAATATAAATGAGTTCAACAATTCTGTCACCTACAGTTGGGCAACCAGACCGGTTTCCCACAACTTTCTTCATAATCCTGGAGAGCAGGAGGAAGAAGAAAAGAAAACAAATCATTAACTTTATAGTATGAAACCAGGCAAATTTAATAGGTTAATAGCCATCTCTCAAGTCCTTATTAGAGACAACGGGCTTGCACTTCCAAGTCCATTGCATCTCCTCCCACTCATAGGCTGATCCAGAGCTCCCAGACTGATCTGGGGAAATATGTATAAATATGGTCCATGAAGTCCTGAAGATGTGACTCCAATCCATCTCCACAGTGGAGCAGCTACAAGATCGCCAACTTACTTCTTGCCTCTCAATCTTTCCTCCCACCATCCTCTAGAAAAAAAAAGGGGGGATCGAATACTATAGTGCAGCAATTTCTTCTAAACTGAAATAATCCCTTCTGGAGCAGGGCTCCTTTCAACTCAGGAAATCAAATGTACAAGGCTCAGGAGTCAACAAAATTCACAAGTCTTAAGAAGTTACTGAAACTTACAAGATTCACAAGGTCCCACCCCAAGGGTATATTAAGTAACAGTGGCAGAGAAGTCTGTCTGATGAATCCAGCTGTCTGGAAGTCATGCAGGGAGTCTGAGGGACACAGCTTTCCTGAGTTGCTACCCATACTGGGGTAGGCTTTTTGGTGATGCAGCTGCCTTTGAGTCACCCCTCCTCCTGTAAGTAAACCCAATGAACTCACTGGTTCATTATGCTCGACTTGGGTGGAATTAGTTCTTTGGCCTTTCATTGGGGGACTATCTACAGTAGATATTTGTTCACATCTCCCCAGGAAAAGTCACACAACAAATATGGAAAAAAACATGGTATTCTTCTGTCACTTGCATTTGGTATTCCCTAAACACCTTCAGTTTCCAGCTTATATGGCACTAATTACTTTCTTCCCAGTCTTGCACCATTTTCCTAATGACTGCATTACAGAACTGGCACTGTGACTTAAACTTTCTCATTAACTTTTCTTTCACCCACTGACCCACCCTGACATTCAAAACTGCCTTTGTGCTAATAGAATGACAATGTACTTGATTGGTATGTGAACTTGATATGTCAGAGTAAATCTAAAGGGTAACTGCTGTGTACCCAGAAACCAATTATCGTTGTTGACTCGTATCTCTGCTCATGCCCACAGTAATCCTTGACCAACTTACAAAAATCCTACTTCAAAGGACAGGAGTCACAACAGGCCTCTGCTCTACAGTTTCATACTCTCACTGCTTTAGACACCTTCTGCCTCTTCTCCGGGCTCTGGAAGAAGGCAGGCTTAGTAGAACCAATTTCTTCCAAAGAGCTGGAAAACTTTCTCCATGAAAGGCTAGATTTTTTTTTTTTGTCCTTGTATATTCTCTGTCCCAATTATTCAATTTTGCCAAGGCAGGATGGAAGCAGCCATAAGTAAGTAACAGCGGGCATGGCTCTGCTCCCAGAAACTACTGACAAAAACGGGCAGAGGGCTGGGTTTGGTCCACTGACCCATGGGTTCACACAACATTCACTGGTTCTTGATCTTATCTGAACAGGTGAATTACTGCAGCTATCACAAAACAGTTATGTGGTGACCTATATCCAAATATTATCACTTAATCACTCTGGGAATGGTCCGTGGGGATTTGAAGGAGAGCCCACAAACTTTGAGAAATGAAAATGAAAAGATTCCTAACTGATTCTAATGAGCAGGCAAGATTTGGGGGCCACTGGCCTGTGTTGCTTTTACAATTCTTTTCTCTGTAAATAAAGCATATCTAGGGGTTGGGGATGTGCTCAGTGGGCAGAGTGCTTGCCTAACATACATGGAGCTCTGAGTTTAATACCCAGCATCACATAAACTGGGTTTAGTGATGCATTCCTGTCACTCCAGAACTTGGTGGAGGTAGGAGGAGTAGACGTTCAAGGTCATCCTTAGCTACATTAGAGATTTTGAGACTAGCCTGGGTTACATGAGCTCCTGCATCAAAAAAACCAAACAATAACAAAAATCCAAAACAAAGCAAGTATATCTAGCCCTCATCCCAAAGTGCATAAAGACCACTACTGATTTGCCCTTGAACATCAAGGCGTTCTCCATAGGGTACATTCCTAATATACCTTCCCGAGCTCCCAGGCCATTCCTGGGCCTGCTCCTTCACCGTCCTTCATTTGTTCATCCACCCACTCCCTGACTCCCTTCTGCATTCCATCTTTCATTCCTTCAATAGCCAGAGTGCCCTAGAAACTATGTAAGAGCTAAGTACACAGTGGTGAGAAGATTCAGTTTCTGGCACTCCCTATACTTACATTCTAGCATCCATGCCTCAATTAGTGCTAACAGAATTATAATTAGTATAATTATTATTTAATGCATTAGTTGTAATTATCAAAAGACTGGCATCTGTGTAACTGCATGCTGGTCATCTCTGTAGGCCCCATACCAAATCCCAGCCCACGGATGGCAGACAGAGTGACTGCAAAATGCATGACTTTATAGGTCCTGCGCCCCATGGATTTTAATGCAAGCATGAAGAAGGCGACTGGGGCAGCCTGGTAAAGGAAAAAGAGTGCTGATTAAGGCTCAAAGGACCTCAAGTTCATCTAGCTCTGGTAAGACTGGGGGTAGAGGCTGCATGGAACTCAGATACAAGGCTCAAATCCAGGGACACCTATACGCATACCCTGAAACATTAGACAACTCAGGTTTACTTTGAACCTCAGTTTCCTCATATCTAAAACACATATTAAGAATGGCACCTACCGCCAGGTGCTAAGTTTTAAACATGATAATATACATGGGCTGGCAAATGGCTCATCAGGTAAAGGCACTTGCTGTGCAGGCCTGATACTCTGAGTTCAATTCCTGGAACCACGATGGAAGGAGATACACACACACACACACACACACACACACACACACACACACACACACACACTGTTGGCATGTAGGCACCTGCACTCTCACACACATATTAATAATAAAATAAAGAGGTTTAAATGTAAAGTTCTTAATATCTGGAGCACAGTAAGGGGACCAGTGTTAATTCTTAATAGCGACTATCATTGCTGGGGATAGAGCTCTGTTGGTAGAGTGCTTGTCTAGCATGCAGGAAGCCCTGGGTTCCATTCCCCAGAACTATATAAACTGGGTGTGGTGGCACACACCTGTGATCCCAGTACTCCCAGAAGGATCAGTAATTCCAGGTCATCCTCAACTACATAAAGCAAGTTGGAGGCCAGCTTGGGCTATATGAGACCATGTCTCAAAATGAAAAAAAAAAAGTCCCAATATCACTGGCAGAGTTCTTGATACTACTGCTGTAAACAAACATTTATCATGTACTAGGCACCTGGGAATCACTGACAAATGATCTCTGACATTATCTTAGGACATCACTGCTTTTCATCTTAATATATAATATCTCTACTGTTTCTAAAATGCTCTTCCAGGGTCTGGAACTGCAACCTGACAACTTGCAAGCTGGGTTAGAAGTCTCTACAGGTAGTTATGTGGGGACTTCAGGCACCCAAGTGCCTCTGTTTGGCCAGTTGTGCTAACTGAAAAGGGACTGAGAAGGGGGAGAGAGCTAGATGCAAATCTTAGTGGAACAGAAGAGCTGGGAAGAGTGAATAGACTGAGTTGGAAGTTAGCTAATTGGAAAAGGATTGGATTGGGGCTTTCAGGAAATCCATTTTACTCAAATTAAATTATAAACAGGAACCTGCCCTGTTTTAAGATTCAGAAAGGCTTTTTATATTAAGCAGGGAGTGGTATGAATTTCAGCAAGAGACAGGGAATTAGGCAAGGCAATAAAGTCTTGTGCTGCAGATGTTGGAAACACCTGGAATAGCAAAGAATAAGCGCCTTAGTTTGAGTTTTCTGGCGTTCATTTATGAGGCCCCGAGAGCCTGCAGTGCCAATGAAAACACATTATCCTTTTTATAGAGTATGTATTTAACTTCTGAAAATAATCTTCTTATCTCCTGTTTAGCGAATTATCACTCTCATTTTCCTCCACAAGAAATTGTACACTAATAGAGGGGCTTTAGGAGTTTATTATTTCTTTTTTGTATTCTGATTTTTCAAATTGAAAAGTAATCTCCTTACTCCTTGAGCTCAGCCAGTGAAGCTGAGATCCGGATGTCATGGCCCAGTAGGTACAGAGATGTAATTAAATCACTCCATTGAACTAGTTCACCAAGAGGGCCACCGCTGAATGCCGTCTCTGCGATCTTGAAGCCAGATTCCTTAGTCAGAAGCCCCAGGTGAACCAGGACCTGGAAGACAAAAGAGAAAGCACGTATTGACTTCTGGAGCAAAGTTCAAAGTCCACACTGAGGCAGCCCCACCACAAAGCAACTAACCAATTCTAAGCATCCCAATGAAATCACAGTAGGGGTAAGCCATTTTTCTAGCAGGTACAAAACAAAGAAAGATAATTTTTCCGTTTTAGACAAATAATAAAACCATTAACTGCTCTTGGTACTGCTATGAATGTGACTTACAGACAGACTATCCTGGTTTTACAAAATGAGATATATGGCTGGGGAGATGACTCAGTCAGTAAAGATCTTGCAGCACAATCACAAGGACCTGAGTTCAGATCCCTGGAGGCAAATTTAAAAGCCAGGAGCAGTGGGTGCATGCTTATAATCCTTGCACAGGGGAGATGGAATAGGTTGGATGGGCTGCCCCGTGAGTGCCAGGGATCCTCCTGTCTTCCAGTCTGGTCTCTCTAGGGTTGGGATTAAAAGCATGTGCCACTATACCTGGCTTTTCTATGTGGGTTCTAGGGTTGGAACTCAAGTTTTCATGCTTATGCAGAAAGCCCTTTGTCAACTGAGTTATCTCCCCAGTGCACCAAGTCTGTTGTTTAAGCATACTCTAATTATGATCTATGAGGTTTGCTTAGTTTTTAAATATAAAACCATTGCTTCAAGAATATTTAATGTATTTCAGTGAACTGTAGTTGTTGCCATGACTATCCAGCTGTCCCAGCTTGGCCAGGGGGAGGCTGTTGTAGCTGGCACCTCTATTCTCTGGCCAGAATCCTAGCTGCCTTTGATAGCTTTCCTGTTCTTGGGTATGACAAGATGTTCTAAGCTTATCAAGTACAATTTCTATCTCAGATCTTAATGAGTCATTTTCCCAAGAACCACTTATATCATCTAGTAGAAAAAGCATTTAATGATCAAAGACCAGTGCTTAAGGGACACAACTTAATTGCTGTTTGGAGACTTTTTCAGGGGAACTAGCTAGGAACTTTATTTTTCCTCAAAGATAAAATGAATGTATTCTTACTGGTACTGCCAATTCTAACTGAAGATTCCATTATCTTTACATAATATTATCTATCATTCATCTGTTATTTCCTCTCCTACAATGAAAATTCTATTTCTCAAAGACAGTCGCATAATTAATCATTTTCTGTACTCCAATATTCACAATGGATTCAGAATGAGAATATCACAAAAATTGTTTTAAAATGTTTTCAAAGTTCTCTTTGTTCAATTAGCTGTGTTCTACAAGTGTGAAGAGTAATCTTTCATGTGCTTATATCAAAACTGGATGGGTAAGCAGCTAGCTCAGCTGCTTTATTTTCCTTATGATTTTTAGATATGGCCTTTAAAAATTAAATAGTTCACACTATGTACTGGTTCTAGTGTCAAACCAAAAAGCATGACATTGAGAGGTCTAGTTTCTATTTTATGATGTTTATCATTCAATTTGGAAAAAAAAACAGGAGCAATAAAGATATGTATTGTTATTAGTTACTTTCTTGTTACTGTGACCAAGTAACTGACAAGAAGTACCTTAAGGGAGGAAGGGCTTGTTTGGGCTCACTGTTTGAGGGTATACAGTCCATCAAGGTAGGGAAGGTATAGTGGCAGGAGTTTGAGGTTTGCTGGTCATATTACATCCATAGTTAGGAAGTAGGGTGAGCAGGAAACAGGACTGGGCAAGCAAATCTCAAGGCCCATTTCAGTGACCCACTTCTCCAGTAAGGGTCAACCTCAGAAAGCTTCTACAGTCTTCCCAAACAGCACCACTAGCTGTACACCAACTGCTCAAACACATGAGCCCACGGGGGACATTTCACTTTCAAACCACAGCACATGTATTACTTACACATAATACACATGTCTATATACGTGTACTCGCGCCCTTTAACAATATAGCTATTCTCTACCTTATTTTTTTAACCTAAAGATATTTCCTGAAGATTATTCCATAGAACTACTTAGAAACATCTTTAATTTTTAGAGCCTATTTTTAGCATCTGACCACATGCTGTTCCATATACAACTCTATGACCAAAGAATGTTTGTTATGTTGTCTTACCAATGGATAGGATCTTAGTAAAGCCGCACTATCAAACAGGGACCTGGGCGGGAGGGGGGTGTCTTAAAAAGCATAGTGTATTTTCTTTTCCAATGAGCTAAAATGAGTCATATAAGGAATTCTAAACTCATTTTTTCAGAATTTCTTTTCTGAAATCTGAAGAGTTCCAAAGCCATGTTGCTTAATGTATAACTTTTAGTATAAAGGCCTTGTTTTTGTGTGGGGAAGTGGATATGTGCTTCTTGAGTGTGTGTGCATGTGGGTGTGGAAGCCTTGGGTGTCATTCCTCAGTTGCCATTCATCTTGTATTTTCTGTGCACTTGCGCACTCTTGCACAGAAGCCAGAGGAGAATCTTGGGTGCCCTGTTCTATCACTCTCTGCCTTATTCCCCTGAGGCAGTGTCTTTCACTGAACCTAGAGTGAGGCTGGTGAGCATATCTCAATGATCCTCGTAACTCTGTTGTGTCATCTCCATCCCCCCCAGCCCCCGACCCCCCGCACTTCCCCTGCTGAGGTTATAGGTGCACATGCATGTAGCCACATCTGGATTTTTATGTGGGTTCTGAGGACTTGAACTCAGGTCCTCCTGTTTGTGCAGCAAGCACTCTTATCTACTGAGCCATCTCCCCAACCTCACCTTGGTTTTTGAGCTAGGTCTTTCACTAGCCTGGAGCTTACTAATTAGGCTAGGGAGCTCCCTTTGAAGCTCTGGAATTACAATCCTGTAACACACACCTTGTTTTTCACTTAGTTCCAGGGATCAAACTCAGTTCCTCCTGCTTGTGCAGCAAGCACTTTATTGAATGACTGAGCCACCTCCCAGCCTGGACAGAAGATCTTACCAATCACCTCTTATGAACCAAACCAAAGTGACTGAAGTTCAATAAATCTTTCCCAGGTACACAGACAGAAGCACCAAGCAGATAGAGCAGGCACAGAACTCATGAGCTGCCCAAACCCCAGGAGTGGACAAAAGACTGAAGTGTGAACTTTCCATTGTGATTATAGCAGGAAATTCTCAGTAGCTGGATTCAGGTAAAGAAAAAGGGCAAAGTTTCCTTACACCCTTAGAGACAATCAGGTAGTTCAAAGAAAACTCGGACCGGCAGAAATTCTGCTTAGCTTCATCCGAGGAATTTGTGCTGGCCTATGCTAAAAGAACAGCATTGTGGGAAAGAAAACACCAAAATGGGGTGAGAAGAACTGAGCTGATTCACCCTGACAGGATATCATCGACACATGACATCTCTCTTGATCTTGTTTCCAAGCAAATTCAACTCTTAAAAGAAAGCTGGCATCTAACAGAACTGAATTAAGAAACTCACTTTCTTCCGTCTCCTCTTTTCAAGGTTTTGTTTCTCTGCCAGAGACTTGATCGCTTGAATCCAAGCGTCAGCCATTCGCCGGATCCGCAGTCTCATCCACCGGAACTCCTCGTGCTTCTTCATCATTTTGTAGAGAATGTTAAAATCTGTACGAATTTCCGCCTGGGGGGGGGGAGAGAAATACAATAAAACTAGAATATTAAGACACTGGGAAACAAAATGGTTATCTTAATGTGACATTTGAAAACTTGAAAGAGAGTCAATTAAATTCAGGGTTTCAAAAGCTAATCTTGACTTTTTCCATGGCTCTTACTTAAGAGTACCTGGGGCTAGGGCCAGTGAGATGGATCAGTGAGTAAAAGCGCTTGCTGCCCAGCCTGAAAATCTGAGTTCATCCCTGGGACCCACAGGGAGGAATAAGAAATTCAACTCCTGGAAGTGGTCCTCTGAACCCTCACAAACTTGCTGTGGCCCGTATATGGTGTCCCTCCCTCCACTCCACACAAATAAGTAAATGTAAGAGAATTTTTTTGAAAACAAAGCATATCTAGGACAGCAAAGATCCCTGACTGCTCATCTGCTATGAGGGATGTCATTAAAAAATTAAGAGATTGACAATGTACAGTCATTGCAAAGCCTGAGTTATGTTGAAATGCAGTTTTCCATATATATATATATGGATCATATATATATATATATATATATCTGATCTGATGCACCCTAATTCTCTGCACCAAAATTGATTTGCTTCTTGGATCTACTCGCTAATCAATTGACCACTTGGGAAAAGAACATCAGCTCTAAACAGGTCAGCTGACACTGCAAGATGCCAGAGCCTCTTTCAGAGTCAAATGGGGAAATAAATACTAATTTCCTAGTTTTGTCCCAGTCCAAACTAACAAAATTTATGATTTTCTAAAGAATTTAAAAACTAGGGATAGTATTTTCCTGCCACAACCAAATACAATTTAAAATTTAAACCAGAGTAATTTAGTTCAAGAAGAATATTTTTTCCTAGTATTCTGGATACAGCCCCTGACTCGAGCATGAGAGAAACAGGTCATTATCAGCTTTTATTTCACAAGACATCTCAAGCATACGGGATTCATCTCCCAGCAGTCTCCATGGCTCCTTCTAGTCATCAATCTCCCTCTTAGACCCAATAATCTCCAGAAGAAAGTTTTATTGGACTAGAGCCATGTCCTTCATTTATATATCATCCATGGCTGTTCTCTGTGCTACAATGGCAGAACTGAGTAGAGACATTGCATGGCTGGCAAAGAGGAAAATATTTACTGTCTGAGTCATAAAAATTTTCATTTATTAAATACTATTTATTTATTTATTTATATTGTGTGTGCATGTATTGCATGTGCATGGGGAAGATAGAGGACAGTTTAGGGGAGCTAACTCTTTTGTTCTATCATGGGGGTCCTAGGGATCAAACTCAGATCATAGGGCTTGGCAGAAAGTGCCTTAACTTGCTAAGCCATCTTTGCTGGCCGTTTTATTTTTGTATATGATGGGGACTCATGTAGCCTAAGCTATCCTTGAACTCTCTATGTAGCCAAGGATGATGCTGACTACTTTTAATTCTCCTGTCTCTGTTTTCCAAGTGCTGAGATTACAGGTATGCACCACCATGTCCAGTTTATGCAGTGAACCCAGGGCTTTGTGTAAGTACTCCACCAACTGAATTACATCCCCAGGCCCCATCTACCCTTTTAAAGAAAGTGCTTAGGGATGAAGAGATGGCTCAGTAGTTAAGAGCCCTTTCTGCTCTTGTAGAGGACCCAGGTTGAGTTCCTAGCACCCACATAGTGGCTCATAACCATTTATAACTCCAGTTTCAGGGGATCTAATATCCTCTGCTGGCCTCCACAGGCCCCTGTATGCATGTGGTACACGTACTCGCATACAAGCACACACACATATGTATACAAATAATAATGCTTACGTTTTCAAGACAGCTTTGGAAGGCCTCCACAGTCCCTTTCTATCTTTCCCATCTCATCTTCAGCTCAGCTCAGTCCAAACCTCTGTGACTTTTTCCGCCCCAGCATGTTCTTCCATACCATGGACCAGCTTCCTCAGAGACACTATTCTGTCGCTACCTCACAGAACATTGCTTATCCTTTTAAATTCAGCTCATCATCTTCTCTATGGAATCTACCCTGACCTCCATAGCTGAGATGGTGTCTTCCTCATCAATCCCCTCAGCAGGCATTAAAGCCTGGTGACAGGCATGGTCATTATTTACAGCCACCCCCACCCACCTCATTAGAACACCCAGGGCCTCCACATCTGGCATCTGGTCTCATTCTTGTCAGTGACCCCTCATTTAGAGATCTTCAGAAAAATGCTTAATACATAAATCTATACTATCTGGTTGACTAATTTGGTCAGCCATGCTTCAGATTACAGCTGGTACTTCTAAAAGATGCTTATGTGCATCACTTAGCACCTGACCTAAATGCACAAGAGGAGGAAGAGTGTTCCAAAATTAATTACCAATGAGTTATGATCAGCTTCTTCATAGGAATTTTTTGCTCTCCAAGGTAAATGAGGACACCAATTTTCAACCTGAAAAAGATAAATCAGACACACTAAGTATGCTGACATTTTTAAGTGGATGCACACAGGAACGGAATGCCGAGAAAAATTTCCAGCTCACAACTAACACAGTATTAATATGTGATATTATTTACCAAAGTGTGGTATTAGTGAACTGTCCAGATGCAGTACCATCTAAGGGGCAACCCTTAGCCAAGGTCACAAGTAGCATATGCTTGTCAAGGCTTTTGCTCATTCTCTGGGCATTCACTTGATACTCAAGAAATAAGGTAGCCAGGCCTGGTGTCACTCCTGTCATCTTAGCACTGAGGAGGTGGTAGAGGAGGATCAGAAGTTCTAGGTCATTCTTGATTATATAATGAGTTCAAGACCAGCTTGGGGCTATGTAAGATTGCCTTAAACAACACCAACAACAAACAACAACAATAACAGCAGCAGCAACAGGAGTGGGTGGGGTATTTGTTCAGTGAACTTGTAAGAGTCATTCTGCAAGATGATTGCTTGATCTATTAACACACAAGCCATATACACTTTTAACACTGAGGCATCTACAAAGTTGACTCTTAAGAACCTCGGAACCGAGTTACAAAAACAAAGTCACAGAAAGAATCTCATAATGTTTAAGCAAGTTAACAATTTTTATGTTGGACTGGATTCGTAACTCTCCTGGGGTACATGCAGCTGGCAGAGGACTATGGGTAGGATACACCTGGCAATCATTGAGGGGAGGAAGAAAGAGAAAGGGAAAAGAAGCACTGGGTTTGTAGAAATTACTTCAAGGAAAGTTAAAGAGATTTAACAATTTCCAGGAAGGGACTGGAGAGATTGTTCAATGGTTAAGAGTGCTTGCTGCTCTTACAGAGGAACTGAGTTTGGTTCCCAGCAGTCATGTTAGGCAACTCACAATTGCCTGTAACTGCCAATGTCTCCTTCTGACTTCCATGGGCACCAGCACTCAATGTGCATGCATATACACACAATTAAAATAAATCTTGAAAAAGTAATTTCTAGGAAAGGAAAAAGAAGAAACGCACTGAATACTATTGATAATTGACCTCTGTCTAAAATAGCTATGAAATCTCAAAGATAGCATAGTCATTAGCATACTAATAACTGACATTCCTAAAGATGGTTAATAAGGGCTGGGCTTGGTACTCAGCACTCAGGAGGCAGAGGCAGGTAGAGCTCTGTGAGTTTGAGGCCAGCCTGGTCTACATAGCAACAGCCATGTAGCAAGGACAGCCAGTGCTACAGAGTAAGACCCTGTCTCAAAAAGAAAAAAAAAGATGGTGAACAAACACGCAATAGAAATAATTGTTCTACTGTCAGGTAGACCTATGGAATTTTATAGAGGGATATCTTTTGAGGGGATCACTGTGGTGGGAGATCACATCCTTGTAGGTTGGCAGAGCAGTCAGACAAGATGGTCTAACCTCTAGGTCTGGGTGAGTTTTCAAAGAAACATGTCAGTTTTAGTAACTTAGAAATTATAACAAAAGTGATAGTCACAAAAATAACTGGCCAGATTTACATAAAGCCATCTGCTATGGAAAATAGTCAGAAAGCCACAAACCTAGGGCAGTGAGGCTTACGAGGTGCTAGGAGACTGAAATATCCTTTTTCTTCTTGTGGAATAAAATTAGACCCTGGTAGTGTTTGTGAGTGGCCTCAGTCACTCAAAAACTCTCCCATGGGAAAAGCTGAAATGGTTTTTTACTTATAAAAGAAGACAAACTCTACTTGGAGGTGGATCTGATTACCAAGGGCCTTTTGGCAGTGTGGCCATGAAAGGCAATAGATAAGGCTCTACAGATGTGGAAATCCAGCAGAAAAGAAGGCAAAAGAGCAAGATGGAAGCCCCAGCTGATTCCCAGAGCATCAGACACATCTGTGCTTCATATTCTTAGCCAGAATGATTTATTTGGTACCAATTAAGTTTTAGTAAACACATTCAATAAAATATCCCTATGAAGCACATTTATAACTCAAAGGCTTCAGATGGGTCCTGGACTTGACTGAAGAGACCTTGAGACCTTCAACAACAACACACACAAATGAATAAGCAAGATATAGATTATGTGTAACCCTCACAACTAAATCTACAACTAAGTTTTTTTGCTTTTAGTGGGGTTCTTTTTTTTTTTTTTTTTTTTTGGTTTTTGGTTTTTTTGAGACAGGGTCTCCCTGTAGCCCCAGCTGTCCTGGAACTCACTATGTAGACCAGGGTGGCCTCAAACT
>NW_008337291.1:1085323-1106043 GCF_000622305.1 Nannospalax galili
AAAACAAAATATTTCTTTCTTGCTAGAACCTCAGAGGATTACCAGGATTGGAGGAAAGCCAGCACTCAAGCGATGAAACAACCTTCCACTGAGCAACATTTTCCTAAAAATAAAAGCACCATGAGGAACACGCAGGGAAAATTGTGCTTGTGGCTAAAACTCAACCTCCTTATATATACTATGTTTTCTGCCTGATGTGTGCAGAACCATTTAATGAGCTTGATCCACCAAAACTGCATTCTGTCAATAAAGCAGATCCCAGGAGGACCTGATTGACAGGAATTGCTCTGTTTCAGATCCTTTGGAAGAGCTATTCTCATGCTGGCTCACTGAGCCTAGGGTGCTACACCTATGTCTGGATACCTTCCGTCACCAGCTGCCTCAGCCACACTTCTACAGCTGCGGCTCTTCACTGAATGTTTTTCCTTAGCACAGAGGCCTCTATCTGTTCCATCTGCCCTCACCTCTGCCCAATCATATGGCCTGTGTGATCCTCTTAGAGAGAACCTGTGCATGGCAGCCTATAATTCACCACAATAACATCAGAATTTGGGGAGATGACTCAGTGGGTAAGCATGAGGACTTGAGCTTGATTTCTAGAACCTGCATGGAAGAGCATGGTATGGTGTGTGTGTGTGTGTGCCTGTAATCCAAGTGATGGAAAAGTAGAGACAAGAGGGTCCCTAGGACTTGGTGGCCAGACAGTCCGGCTGAATCAGCAAGTTCTAGGTTCAGTGAGAGACCCTGTCTCAAAAAATAAGGTGGAAAGTGACTGAGGAAGACTCCAACATTGACCTCTGGCCTCCTCAAGTACACAAGGACACTGGCATACACACACACACACACACACAGCTGAAAAACCATTTGGATTCATGGTAACGCACATCCAGCAATCGATAGAGAAACAGAACTACTCTAATAACCTTTGATTTGAAGGCAAAACTGTTTAGACACAAACTAATCTTTGTAGTGCACTAGCCGCAGGCCGCAAGATGAAGAGACAGCAGAATGAGCCAGGAAGACTAGCCCTGCTAGAGCTTCAGAACACTAATGCATATTCCATGGAGAGGGTCCTATAAATCACTTTTCTTGAGTGAAGAGACATCAAATAAAACAATTTAGCTTTTGACATTCCTTCTGGTGATTTAACCTTCTTTGAACTAAATAAGTTTTGGGGCTTCATCACGAGGCTGGTAAATCAAAGCAGTATGTGAATCCCTAAAAAGTCTAACTGGGTTAGGCTGACTTTCAAGGTCCATAGCATGGATGAGTCATTGTACTTAAGGAAAAAGACTGTTGGTGGACACGCACACAGTTCAAGTTGGAGTTTAAAGGAGGGACAGTAGGGTCAAGGTAGATGCATATGCCTATGCAGTTAAGGGTGCCTCTGCAGTGATACTCTATTCCTTTTGAAAGAGTCTCAGTTTTGGTTTCTTGTTAATGTGAGGTGTTCCGTTCTATAGGATCCCTGACACACAGAATTTCATGCTATCTTTTTCAGATGGTAAGCAGAATCAAAACCAAATGCCTAAGAAAAGGCAGATTATCTCTGGGTGATGATGGCATGAGTCCTCCAGTTTTTTCTTTTTTGTTAATCTGCATATTAAAATCTTGTGTGTGTGCACACATGTGCATGCGAGTGTGCACGTAGAGGCTACAGGTCTGTGTACATCTACCCTTCTTATTCACGAGTGAGGTTCCCAGGCATTCCACAGAGAAGACCCAGTCCTATGGCTACTATGTATTATCCTTTGACAGAGTTTAATTTTAAAAATTAAGCACAGTATGGTGGTTAATACTATCAACTTCACAGGATCTAGAATCACTTAGCAGACACACCTCTAGGTATATCTGTGAGGAAGTTTCTAGATTGGGTTATCTAAGGTGGTAAGGACCACCCTAAGTATGTGCAGTGTCAGTCCATGGGCTGGGCTACTGGACTGTACAAAAAGGAGAAAGCAAGCTGAGCACAAGCATTCACTTCTCTGCTTCCTGAGTGTGGATGCAATGTGACCAGTTGTCTCATACTCCTGCCTTTATCCCTTCTTTGCCACGATCGATTGTACCCTTTATCTGTAATCCAAAATAAACCCTTCTTTATGTTGCTTTTGTTGGGTATTTTATCACATCAATGAGAAAAGTAACTAATATTCACAGTTTAAGATGAACAACAAACTATAATAATATAGTATAATAGAAGCTACTTAAAACAGATGAATTGTTTATTTCTAGAACTTTTCATTTAATATTTTCAGGCCTCTGTTGACCATGAGTAACTGAAACTCCATGAAGCAAGAATTCAGATGGGGCAGAGGTGGGTGGATCTGCAGTACCCCTTTTGCCT
Source organism: Nannospalax galili (assembly GCF_000622305.1). Lineage (NCBI taxonomy): Eukaryota > Metazoa > Chordata > Mammalia > Rodentia > Spalacidae > Nannospalax > Nannospalax galili. Next base: position 1,087,668 of record NW_008337291.1, read on the forward strand.
CCCTATCAGGGCAGGCAGGAATGCCATGCACACAGAACATGAGCTGGGCTGGCTAAGGCTGCAGTGGTCTGCAAGAGCCCCTCTCAGGATGAGAAAGAGCTGTAAGGTAAGGAGGAGCTGCAGTAAGTCTTTTCCATGCCTCAGAACTGGTGGGCTCTAATGAAGTAATGACAGAGTTTCCGAAATCCATCCCAGATCACCGTAGGAGGAACAAAGTCAACTTTTCATAACATAGGAAAGGCAGCAAATGAATTCCCTTGTAGCTGATTACACAAGTATCACATAGACATGCTGCTTACACCAGCTCTCACTAGGTTTCTGGCTCTTGAATGCAAATCTGGCTCCATCTAGCCTGAATCCATCTCAATAGCCAGAATCACCCAAAGTCAGGAGAGGTAGTCATATTCTGGAAACCAGGACATAGCTGTTCTTTTGGATTTAATGTGTAATTTTGCCTGGATGTAGATCCAGGGGAATCATTCTAAATAACAACAAGAAGAGTTCTAATATAATTGGTTTGTTCATTTTAACGGTCTAATTGGATCCCTCAAATTCTCTCATAGATACAGCATTGGATAGCATCACACTGAGCTTATGCATAACACCTCACCATGCCCCTGATTCATGTCTCAGTCAGAAGCTTTAATGTCACAAATTCTGCAATGACAGATTTTTCAAGATATTGTTATAACTGGGAGAAGTTTATCCACTCAGAACAATGTCAATAAAATGCTATTGCCTAGTATTTAAGAGCGCTATGAACAGAATCAATCATTTGATAAATGCATCCATAAGGTGCCACTGCTGCTTGATACCAAAAAATCACACATCTCTCTGAAGATTATTTTTCCCAGCTCCAGGAAGGGGGGAAAGAAGGGAGAAAGGAGGGAGAGAAGAAAGGGAGAAAGGAGGGAGAGAAGAAAGGAAGAAGGGAATCAATGAACCCCCACCTCAGCACGATGCGCCTCCTAGAAGTGTATGATACCCTTCATGAAGCAGTCTTGCAAAAAAAAAATACACAGACTAGCTCTCAGACTCTGATAGAACTAGAAACTAAGAGGAAATATAAGGGACAGAGAGGTGAGTCATAATGCCACAAGAAGAGAGACATCAAAAGTCAGAGCAGGCCAGGCCTGGTGGTAGTGCTGCATGCCTTTAATCCCAGTACTCAGGAGGCAGAGGCATGTGAATTTCTGTGAGATCAAGGCCAGCCCGGTCTACACAGTGAGTTCTAGGTCAGCTGGGGCTACAGGGAGACCCTGCTTTAAAATGAAACAAATAAACAAACAACCCTAAAAGCCAACCAAGCAAAAAAGGTCAGTAAGGACATGAAGGTACTAAGACAAGCTAAAGAAGCTTTCGGTTTTTGGTTTTGTTTTTGCACTGTCCCTCAGGTCTCCACATGAGAAGTTTTATTAAACTCACTGACACCCAAACCTGGCAGCACAGCCTGGCTGGGATCAGTATTAGCATGGCAACTCATCATTGGGACTAAGGAAGCTTCTTTCACAAAGAACTGCAAGCAGGGCTGGGAACGTGGCTTAGTTAGTAGAGTGTTTGGCTAGCACAAAGTCCTGGGTTCCATTCCACCACCACATAAACTGGGTGTAGTAGTACACCTCTGCCAGCCAAACACGTGAGAGGTGAACACAGGAGGATCAGAAGTTTCAGGTCATCGTCAGCTCTACAGAGAGTTTGAGACTAGCCTAGGCTATATGAGACCCTGCCTGAAAAAATAAAATTTAAAAAATGCAGAAAAATAGTCAAATGTGGGGCTGGAGAGATGGCTCAGCAGTTAAGAGCACTGATTACTCTTGCAGAGGACCCACGTTCGATTACCAGCACCCACATGGTGGCTAAAAACCATCCTTAACTCCAGTTCCAGGGGAATCTGAAGCTATCTTCTGACCTCCGAGGCATTGCACAACACGGGTGCACTCACATACATGCAGGCAATACACTCATACACATAAAATAAAAATAATAAATAAAATTTATAAAAAAATAATCAAATGCATTTTGAGCATGTACCAGAAATTATAAATGACAACATAAAAAGTTTATAAAGCTGGGGAGATGGCTCAGTGAATAAAAGGGCTTACCACACAAGTGTGAAGACCTGAGTAAAACCAGACACGGTAGTAGTATGCATCTATAATCCCAGCACTCCCACAGGGAGAGGGGAGGTAAAGACTGGAGAATCCCCAGAAGCTCTCAGGCCAGTGAGCCTGCTGCACGTAGAGGAGAAATAACAGAGAGACTCTGTCTCAAATAAATTGGAAGGTGAGGAACAAGGCCTGCGGTTGTCCTCTGACCGCCACACATACTGTGTGGCAAGTGTGTACCCACATTTACACATACAAATACATGCACACACAGCTTAAAAATAAAGTGTGTGTAGCCAGGCGTAGTGGTGCATGACTTTAATCCCAGGACTCGGGAGGCAGAGGCAGGTGGATCTCTGAGTTCAAGGCCAGCCTGGTCTACATAGTAAGTTCCAGGACAGCTGGGGCTATAGGGAGACCCTGTCTCTAAAAGGCCACACACAAAAAAAGTGTGTAAAGAACAAATCACAGCTGACAGCATTCAGTTCCAAGGAGCCAACAGGCAGTAGTTTGGGACTGGGTGACTTTTGTTTTTGTTCCCTGAGTTTTGCAAGGTGGAGACCAGGAGAAGTAGTTCCGTATAAATGTTGTAGTGTCTGAAACTCACAACCAAGAAGCATCATGAAGACAAACTCCTGGAGGTGAATGGTGGGGAAGACAACAGAGACAACAGCTGGGCTGGCACTGCTCTATGAACTCAGGGTGGTTGAAAAATCCTTTTGCAAAGGGCATCATAAAACTCAGGCAGTGAGAGCAATAACACACAGATGAAAAAGATACAGATAAAGTCTGGGTGCAGAAAGTGGGAAGAACTCAACCATAAATCTCAGCCAACTGCCTTGACTGCCAGGAAATCTTATCTTGCGGAAAGAGCATTTCCGACTTTACACGGCTGAACATGTACAACCTGCGTTTTGGTCTCCTCAGGCAACAGCCTGAAGATATTTTTAAAGCACATCCTGACCCATTCCCACATGTCAGTTTTTAGGTTTTTGTTTTTTTATTGTTCTGTTTTTCTCTTGCAACCTGAACAGTCAATTCTCGATGGCTACCCACTTTGACAAATTAGTCTACACAACACCATTTCCAAGTTATCTCCTGCAGACCACACTGGCCATAAATCCAGATCATTGTGCTGGCTATTAGGATTTCATTTCATGCTTGCATTCACAAGCATTTAAGCTTCCAACCTTTCCTGCTGGGCATTAATCTTGGCAGTAATCAAGGGATTAAGTACACTGAATTTAAACTCAAGGTTAATAGCATGCTCAACCAATATTAGTTTTACATATTGCCAAGGGAAAACAGAAAGGCAGAGACCTTTATGCCCGTTGTTCATGAAAGAGAATAAACAGATTGATGGGTAAGGCATGAAATTGTGTCTTTTGTTCCATTATAAAGGATACACACACACACACACACACACACACACACACACACACACTCATCCACCTGTCCAAACTGGCATCTGGAGCAATAGTTTGTGTACATCTTTAACATCTAGCTTTTAACCACTGAGCAGTTTGATTATCTCAGATTAACTATACTTAACAATAACAAGTATTTAAAAAATAGTATTAATAAGGGGCTGGAGAGAAGGCTCAGTTGATAAAGTACTTTCCCTCAAGTATTGAAGACCTGAGTTAGATCCCAGAACCATGTAAAAAGCTGGGAATGGTGGTGTATCCTAGTAATCAAGGCACTGGGGAGATGGAGACAGGCAGAGCAGCTCACTGGCCAGCCAGACTAAACTATTTGGTGAGCTCTATGCCAGTAAATTAAAAAAAATTCCCACTACCAATAACAGCAGGAACAGTACCAACGAGGGTGGGTGGGGAGACTGCTCAGTGGACAGAATACTTGCCACATAAGCTTGACCCAGAGTTCAGATCTGTAGAACCTACTTAAAAGCCAGGCAGGTTTGATGGTCATCTGAAATCTCAGAACTTGAGAGGCAGAGACAAGGGATCCCCAGAGCAAGTTGGATGGCTAGACTAGATGAATTCAGCCAGTTCTGGATTTAGTGAGAGACTGTGCCTCAATAAAGTGGAGAGTGATTGAGGAAGGCACTTGACATCAACTTTGGGCCTTCACACACACACACACACACACACACACACGTGTGTGTCCACATATAAGTAAACACATATACACGTGCAAAAGGACAAGGAAGAACTATACCCAAGGTTGATGTCTATCTCTGCATGAGCAATGCATCCACATACATGTGCACACAAACACACTAAGACACATACCATAGTATCAGCAAATCAAGAGATCTGGAAATGTATGTTGCTTTCTAGCTTCTGGAACAATGTCATAAGAGGAAAAGATGTGTGGGTGTCAAATACATAAGCATCATCCATCAGTACTGTCTGTGCGGGCGCAAGTTCAAGTTTTATAAAAGCTGCTAGCTGTAAAGGGCGGTGCAGACAGCTGAGTTAATACACCGGAAACAAGGACAGCTGTGGTAATCACTGCACAGGGTGCCTTGCCTCTATAATGGGAGTGGCTACATGACTCACAAAAACTGATGAAAGTGACCTGCCTGGTGGTGTGGAGATAGGAGCTTCCCAATGAATCATTCATGCACTCTACCCCCTGGAGTGCATGACACATGGCTTTCATAAGCTATGGCATCTGGTCCTGGTGGGATTTCTCCTGTTTTAGGGGTACAGCATCAAATTTTGAAGTATTAGAAAGCTACCGATCGAGATCAATGAACTGAAATCAGCGCTAATTAAAGTTGTACTTCCAACACCAGGGGAAATCAGTGCTACTAGTCACTTAGCAGCTTGAGCTCAGTCTTCCTTCTGAATAAGGGCATAAGAGCAGTGAAACACGCGGGACTCTGAACAGGAGACCTAACCCCTTGCAGCAGCCTGTGGCCCGGCTTTCCATCTCCATTGGAAGTAGCCGGCAGTTTAATGAGACTGGTTATCTGTGGCATCTGGCATAAGGGATGTTTCACTTTTCTTGTAACTGTCCTGGCAGGAGCGGATATTCCAAAGACTTGCATGTGCCTTCTGGGAAAATGGACCCAAAGAAATTGGAATTTCCCCAGGAGTCTCATGCTGGAAAAGGAAAAGGCTGAGGCCTGGTGCCAGTCAGAAGAGGAGCTTGACCCCCAGAGAGTGATTTCACACAGTTCTGACAACTTGCCAGACCACCTTGCAGGAGAGACTGGAGCCCAGACAATGATGGATCAGGGGTGGGCAGGACCACACCTTGACCAGGACCACTTAGTTATACATACCTCTTGTCCTCTGTTGAAACCTAAATCTCATGTTGGGACCCTAGAGTTGTGGAGTCACTGACCTGCTTGATTTGTCCCTCTTCTCAGTGTGACCGCATTGAATAAATATCATTTACTTTCCTCTTTCATTGACATATTGGGGACAGGTGGATAACCCTAGCTTATCAGGGATGCCAGGGCCCAGTTTTGACACTAACAAATTCAGGAAAATTCTGGCCACCTCCCCAAACTGCATCCCTAAATAAGGGCAAATCCAAGACTGTCATCACTGCATCCCCATCTACAGGACAGTGTCAGAGAGACAACAAGCAGAGGACAGCAACTGGGGACTCATAAGGGTGGTTTTACTTTAGGGGATTTAACTGAAAAGGATTTGTAGGTTAACAGGTGGTTTAACGTCTTGGGAGGTCATAGCCTCCAGGGTAGAGCCTACTACTGTTGTTTGTTAAATGGACATGTCCCCCTCCAACCTCCATAACTGCTCCTTTTTATTTACATTTATACATATAGATTAGTGCTGCTCTCAGCCTTGGCCAGAGAAGCCTCTTTCTGCAGGGAAGTCATGCAGAGAATGATAGCTGCTCGCAGTACTGGGAATAAGTGACTGTTGAGTTCTCAGTCCTAAATGGGACATCTGTATCAACCTTCCACCACCCCTAAGGCTCAGGGAACTCTGTGGAAGAGGGAAGAGAAAAAGATGTAAGAGCTGGAGAATGGGGAGGAGTGCTGTGAAATGCTGTCTTCTGGACATGCTGAGGTCCTTGTACTCATGAACTCACTGCAGCTGTGGTCACCTGCACAAGACCTCCAGAAGATCAAGCCAGAAAGATGAGTCAACATTCCAGCAGGCAGCACTAATGGAACTTAGTGGGTTACAAAAATAAAAAGGAGCAGTCGTGGAGGTTGGAGGGGGATAGGTTGGGGGTGTCATGGGAGAGTGGGAGGGGCAGTTGTGTATGAATATGATTACAATATATTATATACATATATGAAGTTGTCAAAGAATTAATAAAAGATATTCCAAACAAACTTAAAAAAGTGAAGTTTCATTATTCAGTGCAAGTTGGTATACTTAGAGAACAATGGGGATAAAATAAGGGAGGAGAGGGATGTCTTAAATCTCAAGGCTCCTGTTCACCTGCCAACTACAAGAATGACCTTTGCTTTAGGTGTTCTTGATCTCTGTCATTATTCTGATGGCAAACCTAGAAAAATTCCTGGCTATTTCAGTAAGGGCTGAGAATGGACTTGAAGTCACCCATGTATGTGCTGATTCAATTCACAAAACCAATCAAACAAAGATGGCTTTCTCTTATTGCCAATCACAAGAGAAATCTGGCACATGATACAGGAAATAAACAGGTCTCAGAATTCAGTGAGGCGACAAAATAGGAAAGTTATAATACAGCAAGAGGACAGGAAAAAAAGTATAGCTAGACTAATGATGAACCCCACATAGCTATAGGTATTGTCCAGCATTGTATTTTATTTTTTATTTAGATGTATGTGTGTTTGAGTATGTGCAGGTGCAGGAGGCAAGAAGAGGGCATTAGATCCTTTACAGTTGGAGTACACACTGTTATAAGCCACCTGACATGGGTGCTGGGACAGACTCAGGTTGTCTACAAGAGCAGCAAGCATTCTTAACTGCTGAGCCATCTCTCCAGTCCCTTGTACAGGATTTTTAAAACTACTACAAGGTAAGTGTAGTGTTTGAATGAGAATGTCCCCCATAGGCTCCAAGTATTTGGACACTTGGTCTCTACTTTGTAGTTGTTTGGGGAGGGCCATGGAACCTTTAGGAGGTGTGGTCATGCTTGAGGAAGCACATTACTGGGGATGGGCTTTGAGAGTTCATAGCCATGCCCTTTTCCAGTCTGTCTTTTTTTTTTTAATTTAATTTTTTTACTTTTACAAAAACTTTGAGAATTTCACACATGCATATAAGGTGTTTTGATCAAATCCATGCCCACTCCCTCCCCTCCAACATTCCTCTCTCTGAAGAGGTAACTCTAAAATCTTTTAAGGATTAAATAAGCGCTCCCAAATGCTTTCGACATTTTTGGCCTTAGGAACAGAGTGTGTTCCTAAGAGCCCAAGGACATTTTGACTTTTATCCAAGAAACTGACTGCTTTTCTTTGGGGTCTTTTTACCCTAACTGCCTAGCCAATTCCTACCTCCTATTCTTATCACACCATCCTCTGAAGGGGTTCCCCAAATTGCCAATAGGGAATAAACACACAGACTGCTTGGTCTTCTTCCATGCTGAATAGGGATGCAGGGTGAGGCAATTGGAGTACCCCTTCAGTGGGTCTATCTAAAAGACTCCCAAATTGCAAAACTCTTGTGTCTAAGGGGAGAAGAAAGTCCTTAAATCATGAATAGGAGATGTGAAGGATAAGTAAAGGCAAGAGTAATTAGCATTACAAGTTCTAGACAGGGAACTAGAAAAAAGTCAGAACAGGGCAATCCTCCTCATTTTTCTTTTTTTCCTCATTTCCTCATTTTTCCTCATTTTCCAACAAGCCTACCGCTCCCTATGCATACCTGAAGATGTGAGCGTTCAGCTTTCTGCTCATCTACATACTGCCACTATGCCTTCCCTGCCATTATGGACTCTCTCTCTGGAACCATAAGCCAAATAAATTCTTCCTTCTATGAGTTACCTTGGTCATGGTGTTTTATCACAGCAACAGAAAAGTAACTAATACAGGAAGTTGTTGATTTTGGAAACCATCTCTATTAATTTCACATGACTGGCTCTGTGCACCAGCTCCCAACACAAATGCAAACACACTATCTCATCCAGAGGCAAGCAGTCAAAAGCAAGTGTTTCTCTCTCTCTCTCTCTCTCTCTCTCTCTCTCTCTCTCGCACACACACAAACACACACACACACACACACACAAAACATATGTGGTAACAGGCATGTTTGTTGGCTTCGCTTAGACATTCAACAATGTACATGCTTATCAAATATCAAATTATATACTATAAGTATATGCAACCTTTGTCAATTAAAAAGGAAGACACAGAGCTGGGGAGATGGCAAAGTACTTACCATATATGCATGTGGACCTGAGTTCTGATCCCCAGCACCCAAAAAAATAAAAAAGAGTTGAGAGGTAGCAGTGTGTACCTGTAACCCCAACACTGAGGAGGCAGACAGAAGGATCCCTGGGGCTCACTGGCCTGCTAGTCAAGCCTAATTTGTGAGCTCCAGATTCAGTGAAAGACCCTGTCCAAAATGAAAGGTGGAGAGCCATGGAGAAAGTCACCCAATATTGACATATGCCAATGTACACACATGAACACACTACTTCACACAAAACCAATCAATCAACCAATTATCAGAGGAAGGAGGAAGAGTTCCATTTCTACATGACCAGAAATCAAAGCACCACAATCAGATTAGACTAGTAACTTGATCTTAGCTCTAAAATAGAATGAAAAGCCCATTTAGACTGTCTGAGCCTGCAAGTATCCTCTCCAGAACTCTACTTTTCTCTTCTATCCTTCCTCCATTGGGAGGAGGGTAAGGGAGGTGGTTTCAAGGGAAGAGAACCAAGTCCTGAGTCATTCTAGAGATCTGAACCACTTCCCTACATCTTCCCAGCTCCTGCCCAGGAGTTGAAGAAGAGGCTGGGGAACCAATGCAGAATCTAACACCGTCATCTCCTCGGTCCTGTCCAGTCTACAAACCCTTGGCAAGGTGTGAAATTGAGCCCTGCCTGTCAATTACGGCACACAGCTGGGCTCTGACTTCCTCTATCCCAGGAATAGGGCGAAAAGAACTTTTTCAAATTAAAGGGTGTGTGGGAGGGTGAAGAGTCTTTCCCCTCAGGGCAGGAGGTACTTCTAATTAACTAACTGTCATCAGTGCTGGGGTTCTCCTGATACCCAGAATATAACCTTTGTTAAAGAAAAAGTCTGTGGGTGTGGCTTAGTGGGAAACAGAAGCTTAGGATATATATGTGAGGCCTTGGGCTCAAACCCTAGTGCTCAGGGAAAGGGGTCTGAGACCTTGATCTATTTTGGAAAGACGGTATATTAGTTACTTTTCTTTGAGACAAAATACCTGACAAAAGCAGCTTAACGAAGGAAGGGTTATTTTGGCTCATAGTCTGAGGGTGCAGTCCACCATCTTGGGGAAGTCAAAGCAATAGATGGCAGCTGGCCGGATTGCATCCTTAGTCAGAAAGCCGAGAGGTGAAAGTTGGAGCTCAGCTTGCCTTCTTTTTATTCAGTCTGGGACTCCAGCACAAGGGGCTGCCCACACTTAGGGTAGGTCTTCCCACTCAATTAACCCAACCAAAAAACTCCTTTGTCAGACATGCCCAAAGGTATGTCTCCTAGACAATTCTAGATCCTGTCAAGTTGACAATCAGTGTTAATCATCACAGAGGGTGGATGACAATGTAGGAAAGGAGCCAGGGATCACAGGCCCTATAGAAAGAATGATTTGGGCTTTGTCACCAAACAACTTGTCCTAGTCAGTTTATGATACAGAAAAAGAGGTGCCTAGATTATACAAGAAAAACTAGAGCACAAGTGTTTTATTCAGCCTGAAAAACAGAGCTGTTCCTCAGGACATCACTAGGGAACGGTTACAATGGGGCAGAATAACAAAATAACTGGCAGCAGAGAGCCAACCAAAGCTGCCCAGCACCTGCTTAGTCAGTCCCTAAGGCTGCCTGGTCCACAGGACAAGGGGCAGCCAGCAGGTTCGAACTCCCTTCTACATTCTTCCCCTGTAGCTCACAAGGGATAACCTTAACTCTTCTTTTCTGTGGTGAGACAGGTGTCATGTATCTCAGGCTGTCCTCCAATTCACTAGGTAGCCAAGGAGTACCTTCAACTTCTGATCTTCCTCCCTTCACCTCCCCAGTGTTGGGATTACTGGTATGCACCACTATCCCCATTTTATGCAGTTCTGGGGATGAAATCTACGGCTTCTTGTATGCTTACGAACATATTCTTCCCAAAGGTGAAATGGGGGTCACTGAGGCCAGTCACCTAAGGGGTCTGTCAACAGCTCTGCAACCTTTCATAAACCTGCTATTTAAATTCAAGAGTACAAGCAGGCATGGTGGTGCACGCCTTTAATCTCAGCATTCCAAAGGCAGAGGTGGGCCAGTCTGGTCTACATAATGAGTTCCGGGATAGTTGGGGCTACAGGAAGACTCTGTCTCTAAACAAAAATAAAAGCAAAATAAAAAGCAAAACAAACAAATTAAAGAGTACAAATGAAAATGAAGCTCAGATAAAAAGGAGGAAAAGAAAGTAAAAGGAGCTAACTTAGCTTGTAAGGACACAGATAGCTTGGCCAATGAACCTAGGAGAGGATCGATATTGCTCAACATTAAGGAGATGCAAATTAAAACAATAGCAAGTCAAGACTTCAGGTCCATTAAGATGGTGAAACAGGAAGGTAACAAGTCTTAATGAGGCCTTGGAGAACTTGGAGCTTATGTATACTATTGTTCAGAAAGGAAACCTGTACAGACCCTGTTTAAAAATAGTATGTTAACTCCTCACAAAATTAAGAAGAGATTTACAGTATGATCCAGTGTTGTAGAGCAGTTCTCTCTGAATCGAAACATGTCATTCTGGAAGGAGATTCATTTGAGACTCAGGAAGGAAATAACTCAGTAAGTCTCAGGGAACCTCTGAAACAAGATTCACAAGGTCCCTCCCTCACCAAGGCCATATAAGCCAAAGGACTGCTGAGGAGAGGAGACTCTGACCTGTTGAGCTGCCTTCAAACTGTGTGAAGAGTTCCAAGGATGCAGCTTTGGTGAGCTGTCACCCATGCTGGGTTGGGCTTTTCAGTGATGTGTCTGTCTGAGTCACCTATGCTCCTGGAAGTAGCCCCTCACCCACAGTCCTGTAAATAACCCTAATAAACTCAATGCCCTGCCAAGTTGGACTGTGGCAGAATCTTTGCTTTGCTCTGTTCACTGGTCCCTATATAGGGTAAGTAGACAATTGTTCACATCTCCCAGGAAAAGGCTCATATCTCAGTATCCAGCAATTCCACTTCTGTGGATGCACCCAACGGAAATAAAAGCAGTCTTGAAGGGGTATTTGTACACACATGTTTATAACAGCATCATTCACAATGGCCAAAAGGAGAAGTAACCCAAGACCCAGTGAGAGATGAATGGGTAAGCAAACAATACAATGGAATATTATTCAGCTTTTAAAAGGGAGGAACTTTTAACATGTGCTCCAATGATGAACCTTGAAGATACATACTGAGTGAAACGAGCCAGATACAAAAGGGCACACTGTGTGACTTTACTTTTCTGCAGTACCTAGAAAAGTCAAATTCAAGACACAGAAAGTAGAAGGGTAGTTGCTAGGTATTGGGTCAGGGGAATGGGGCGTTAGTTTAATAGGTATAGAGTTTTTAGAGTGGTGAGGACTGTACTCACAGTACTTGACTATACATTACTAATATTTAGGACAGTATGATTCTGTTAGCAAAGAATTTGTCTAGCAGGGCCGGGTGTGGTGGCACATGCCTTTAATCCCAGCACTTGGGAGGCAGAGACAGGAAGATCTCAGTGAGTTCAAGGCCAGCTTGGTCTACATAGTGAGTTCTAGGACAGCTGGGGCTACAGGGAGATCCTGTCTCAAAAGACCAAAAAAAAAAAAAAATTGTCTAGCATGCATAGGCCCTTGGTTTGATCTCAGCATTGCACAAACAGTATGGTGGTACATGCCTGTAATCCCAGGACTGGGGAGGTAGAGGGAGGAGGATCTGAAGATTAAGGGCTACCCTTTGGTAGACAGTGAGCTCAGGGATAGCCTGCATTACATGAGACCTTGTCTCAAAACACCTACTGATGATGAGGAAGAGGAGATGTTTTCAAAGACATAAAAAGAGTCTTGTTAGGATGTTTCCTTGGCCCTGCACTCCAGCCATCTTCCTCCCAAGGTTGAACACTCTTTGGACTATGCATCAAGGGGTCCGCTTTCTCAGTCTCAGCCCACTGCTTATGGGCTGAAGATACTCTGATGATTTGTTCCCAAAGACAGGGTCACTTGCCACTAAGTCTGGAACCTATATATAGGTGGAAGGAGAGAACCCAGCAAGATGTTCTCTGACCTCCACATGTATGCTGTCTCTCACACACACACACACACACACACACACACACACACACACACACATACACACACACAGTTTAAAAAAAGACAAAACGGAACACACACAGATAGCAAGTCTTATGTGTCTTTTACTACAATAGGAAAATTTGGAACAAACAATGCAAGCAGCTAACTTGGGCTATTTTTCCTTTAAGGGGAAAGAAGACAGTCTTGAGGAGGTGGGGAGAAGAAGGGAATTGCATGTCCTTCTTGTCAAAGCATCACATCTTTTTCAGCTTTTCTAACTCCAGGCTCAGCTGCAAGACAGCCTCAAAACATCTCTCTCTCTCTCTCTCTCTCTCTCTCTCTCTCTCACACACACACACACACACACACACACATCTGGAGCCATAGGAAGTCACTCACCTCACTGAGGTAAATAAAAAAGGAGCAGATAGTTCCGTCCACTCCATAGTCTGCGTAGCAGGGATCTGAGCGCCACATATCTTTCATCCACTGAAATGACAAGAGCAGAGGACATTGCTCAGCAGTCAGTTCCAAGTGGTGGAGGAGGAGGCAAGGGGACAAAAAAAGGAAGGTAGGGTGAATGGCTCAAACTGTGTCCCATTGGTAGAGAAGAGAGACCCTGAGCTGCGGGCAAGGTGACCAGATGCTCAGCTCCTGGAGAGTCCACAGCAGCTTTGTGTAATAGAGACCAGCAGTGATGAAGAGCAGAGGGTGTTATTAAGACCATTCCCATCTCCTTTCATCCAATACCCTCTGAGGGCTACAGTTCCACAGCCCACAGCACAGGACCTGGGGCACAGAGCTCAGGGAGAGGGCAAAGTACCACAAAGTTTGAGTGAGCATTTACAGACTTCCCAAAAGAACATTAGGAAATGGTCCCAGGGTTGTTCTCACCATTCTTAATGAGACTTGAATGCAACCTTTTTCTGAATGCCATTGGGTAGGAATGATCTCTCGGAGGGCAGGCCATACAAATGTGGTATTTTTCAAAATGATATATGAAACAAACAAAACAAAACAGAACAAGCTCAGGAAGCCAGGTGTGCATTTGTAATCCCAGGTGGATGATGCCTGAAGAGTAACACCTTAGGTTGGTACCACGTCTCCACTGGCACATTCACATGCACATGTACCTGCACAACTCACATACACAAGGTCAGGCTGCAGCTCAGTAGTAGAACACTTGCCTAGCTTTCTGGTATTCTGGAGGTCCTGGGTTTGATCATACACACACACACACACACACACACACACACACACACACACACACACACACACAGAGTTAAGAATGAGTGATCAAGGTGTAGAGATTAAGAGACTGCAGAGTGCTTGCCCCTGAATAGGATACCTCATCAAACCTCTGTCACCCAAGGCTAAAGGAGCATTGTGGAAGAGGCGGTGGAAAGATTCCAAGAGCAGAAGTGGTGGATGACCACAAGGAAACAGAATTTTCCAGACACTCATCTGAACCTACAGCAGCAGTAACAACATGCACAAGTCTCATGCAAGCTCAAGCCAGACAAAATCCCAGCATAGAGGTGGGGAAGTGGGGAAGGAGCCCCAACCCTAGCTAAGGAACTAATGGCAACCAATAGCTTCTGGGAGAGGTAGAGCCGATTTTCTTTAAGAGTGTGACGCTAAATAGGTTAACTAGGTTCCAGTGAATGGACCCACATTGAAGTACATTTGGGGCTATAAATTTGAGTCAATATATATGACAGAGTACATGAAATCCAGTGCAAAGACTCCTTAAGAGAGGTGCACATACAGGAAGGGGGATGTCTAAATATATGATCAACATATATTTTAGGAAATTTGTAAAAATTCAATTTTTAAAAAAATTAAAGAAAAAAAGAGAATGAGTGGTCAAGCATTTCTGGGCACTCACTGGTATATGCAAATATGACCTTTACACCACAGTCTGGTTTAAAGGAGCATGGCTCTGGGGATCCAGGGAAGGAGGGTGCTAAATAAACACTGTTCCTTGTCCTTGGAACTTGAAGAATCACCAGTGGGGTGGAGGTTTGGGAAAGATGGCCACCTCAAGTGGCCCAAGGTCTCAGTCTGGTCAGTGAGAACCGGTGCTGACCAGCCCCAAGGAGGAGGCAGGATGGAGACACCGCTGAAAGAACTGGCTTCAGGGACTCATGCACTCACTTGTATCCCAAGATGGAAGGTAATGGGATGAACAGGCGTAGCTTCTGTCTTACCTTGATTTTCCCCTCGCAGTGGGGGTAGCCATCCATGGGAGGCAACACACATTTTTCTTGAGCTCCATTAATGATATCTGTAAAGAATGAAAAACAGGAAACCGTGATGTCCCCAACATAGAAGCCCAACATTACCACATACAGAGAGAGAAACAAAAGCAGAGAGGTCTACATTGGAGGCCATGTTCTGACCCATGGAACCCTTCCATCTCCAGATATGATTGATGGTTGCCAGTAGTAGGGTGTTGGGAGGGGACACACGCCATTCCATGAGGAAGTTCTGTGCTGTTTTACTGGTATTCAAAAAGAAAGTTATGTCAGTCTCTATGACAACCAGGTAAGTGCTTATCAACAGAGCTCTCTACCTCTGAGATGTGATCTTAATGAGTGATAGATTAACTGTGGGTGCTTCCACAAATCAAATGCAATGTTTACTAGGTACCATACAGCCATCTTTTAACTTACTGGTCAGTTCATCAGTCACACAAATACACACACACACACACACACACACACACACACACACACACAAAAAAAAGGCAAAAAACCAAAAAAAAACAAAAAAAACCCCAAAACAAAAAAAACCCTTGCAGCATTATCAGTGATCAACCCTGCAACATGATAAAAGATTCTTCTATTACACATTTATTTAACATTGATGATAATCGGTCCTCATTGAATAAGACATCTGAAAATGAGGTTGCAAAAGAAGTCTCAAGCCAGGCATGGCCATACATAATTGTAATCCCAATACTCAGGAGGTAGAGGCAGGAGGGTCAGAAGTTTAAGGGCAGATTTGGCTATGTACTAAGTTTGAAACCAGTCTGGGCTACATGAGACCCTGCCCCAAAAGCACACGAAGAGACCGGTGGTCATGAATTAGCCTTAGTCCTCATCCTATCAATGCTTACAAGTTGGCACTATGTATGAGGACCATAACTGCTGGCTCCTGGATGATGGTGCTAAAAGTGAGGAAAGGACATGGAAGAGAACAGATGGGGAAAGAGAGAGGGAGAGGTTTCCAAGCCACAAAAGATATTCAGAGCTACGGGGGCTTTCCCACAAAGAGAGCTGCTATTGAGCCTCTACCCATGGAGTTCAGTAGACAACCTCCTTCCTCAGGTACCTTCCACTTTTTTTTATTTTTTTTATTTTTTTTAAGACAGTCTCTTACTGGCCTGGAGCTCACCAAGTAGGCTAGGCTGGCTTGGCAGCAAACACCAGGATCTACCTGTCTTCACCTCCCTTGTGCTGTGATTACAAGTATGCACCACCACAGCATGCTTTTTTGCATAGATACTAAGAGATTGAACTCAGGTCCTCGTAGGCCCTTTATAGTATGAGCCATCTCACCAGCCACTGAACAGGTTCTTTCTAAGAATATGATGGTGCTGACTTTTTACCTAGAAGTGAACAGGCCTCCCACAGGTTAAGGACATATGATTACTTTCCTATCACTATTTAAAAGGAGTAACAGGAAGAACAGAAGGAAAAGTGGGATTATAAAAACTCTCAGAAATTTCAAGAACCACAGCCATCTGTCCTGCCACTGGAAGTTTCAGGAAACAGAGCTGAATCTCCCTCTGCAGTCCCATTGCCAACTGTGAGGATAACCATCCTCAGGAGGAAGGGAGGGTTCCACTCTGCCTGGTGGTACCCCACACATATTTCCTCTCAAAAGATAAAGGGTCTCCAGCAACTGTTTTGTGTGTACAGCATGGTAGCATTTCTCCCCGCACACCTGATAGGAATGTAAGCCCACACTTAGATGGCCTCTGTGGAGTGCACCCATGTGAGCCCCACCACTGCCCCAGCTCCCTGGCATTAGCCAGGTCCAGCGATCTCCACACTAGGCTTGCAGACGTGGCTCTTGCCGGCTGCTTCATCAGCAGGCTTGGTTGTAGGAACCAGCAGCAGTAAATCAGAGGGAAAAATACAGTGAAATACAGTGTCCCATTCTAAATGGCCTAACACTGCTTGTTCTCAGCTCAGCAAATCTTTATCTAGGCCTACTTCACATCTGTACCATGACAGAAGAGACTGGATTTCTACAACTGGGACCTAGGGACAGGATCCCAGTCACAGGACGCTCCCTGCTCCCCAGTGGAGGTGGGAGGCCAAGGCATGACTGAGCAGCAGGACTCACCTGCAGCCCCCACGGGGACACACAGGTTGAGAATCCCTCACCCAAAATGCCTGGGACCCTCTGGTTCACACTTCACAAGTCAGATACTGTGATCTCTGCATAGATTTGACTTTAGGTTGAACATTCCTAACAGAATATCCAAACTCCAAAATGTTCCCAAATTAAAATTTTTATCTAGAAATATTTTATTTTTTATTATTTACTTATTCATTTAAGCTTTCATTACATATTATCTGTGGGGCAGGTTCTCCTCAAATCCCATCACCTCCCCTTTCTCTTTTCATGCTTTTACTTCTACTTCCATATGATTTGATGTATGTATATAAAATATGTTCCTCTGTTGACAGATGCCTGCATAAAATCTGAAATAAAATAATCAGTTGCATTTTATTTATTTTTGTGTCAAGGTGGGAGAGGTGTGAACCACAGTGTATATGTGGATGTTATAAGACAACTTGAAGTAGTCAGTTTTCTCCTTCCACCACGTGGTACCTGGAGATCAAACCTCAGGTTGCCATGCTTGGCAACAATCGCCCTTTACCTGCTGTGCCATCTCACTGTCTCGCTGGTCCCCTAAATTTGAAATTTTGGAGCATCATGTCAGTACTCAAAAAGTTTCTGATTCTAAGACACATCAGAGCTCATGTTAAGGGTGCTCAATCTGTATCAGACACTTCGAAAAGCCTTCCCTGTATTTCATTGTTTTTGTAGACTTTAGCCCCAAGAGCTGGAAATATAATCATCATTGCATTAGAGAATTTCGTAGGATACTTCTCAAAGCATATTTGCAACCTTCTACTTTTCCTGATTCATAAAACTGTGGGGGGGGGGGGGGGAGGGGGAGGGAGAGAGAGAGAGAGAGAGAGAGAGAGAGAGAGAGAGAGAGAGAGAGAGAGAATTTCAAAACTCAGGGCAGAGATGAATTCTTCTATTTACTCTGGAACAGAAACTGAGGAAACCATGAGAACAAGCCTCCATGGAACTGATGGGCCGTAGCGAGTCTGTTTGCTAGAGGGAAGATGATAGCGGAGGCACTGGATTCTGATGGGCCTTGAAGGAGGGCTTTCATGAAGCTTAATATCCTTGAATAATGTGGTTTTTAAAATATATTTTTATTGAGTCTTTGAGAATTTCATACAATGTATTTTGTTCACATTCCAGACCCTCTTCTGTCCTTCCCCACCTTAACTCCCCAACTGATAGCATGTTCTTTATTATTAGTTTTCTTTTTTTTAAAGGCCTATCAGTTCTAATTTGCATTTGCCAAATGCTCTTGGGTGTGAGTCCATCCCCTTTGAGTCTGGTCACAACTTACCTGGTGTTACACCTTAAAGAAAACTGGCTCTCCCTCTCCCAGTAGCTGCCATTGCCAATAGAGCCTCAGCTAAAGCTGGGGCTTCCTGCCCGCCTTTCCCATTCATGCTGCATTTTTGTCTGGCTTAGGTTTGCACAGGTCTTATGTATGGTGTCACAAGTGCTGTGGGTTTATATGTGCAATTGCCCTGTTGTGTTCAGACAAAAAAAAAAAAAAAAAAAA
>NW_008337291.1:1106090-1145542 GCF_000622305.1 Nannospalax galili
ACATACTGTAAACACATATCAAATTGCCACATTTTACCCCATAAATATGAGTATGCTATGTCTCAATAAAAGCAAATGAAAAATTTGAAAACAAAAAAACAAACAACCCCCCCCCCCAAAAAAAAAAACTGTAGCCTAGAGAGATGAAAAATTTCCCTCATTCAATAACACAAAAGTCAAAACTCATTGAGCCCTTTCCAAGGGCAAGGCACTGTGACTCTCCAACCCAGGACCTTTCTCTTTTAATTGTGTGTGCACACGTGTGAGTGAAGGGCATGGAGATGCCATGGCGGGGCATGTGGAGGTCAGATGAGGACCTCAGGTGTCAGTCCTCACCTTCCATCTTGTTTGAGAAAGGGTCTCCTGTTACTCACATCTACGTATGCAAGGCTAGCTGGCTCCTGAGAGTCTGAGGATTCACTCGTTTCCACCTCCAATCTCGCCACAGGAATGTTACAGACGTGAACTGCTCTGTCCAGTTTTAACATGTACTGGGGGGATTTGAATTCAGATCCTCATATTCTGTGGCAAGTACTTTATTCCTTGAGCCATTTACCCAGTCCAGATTTCCTTTGAAGTCAAGATGACTTCCACTCAGCTTTCTGTTGGTATTCACAATACACCACCACCATTAGTACATTCTTGTTCTGTATGGGATGTATAAGTAGTGAGCGTGGAGGAGTAAAATGGCAAAGTATTATTCTACTTGGAATGGAACCTACATGGACTTCCTGGACTTGCTAAGTGGGAACCAGAGGCTACAGTATTGCCCATGTACAAATACTACAGACACCACAGAAACTAACAAGAAAATCATACAAAAACCCACTATTAAGTATAATCAATTTCAAAACATTTCCAAACACGGGGCCCGGGGAGATGGCTCAGCAAATAAAGCACTTGACACACAAATATGAGGATGGGAGTTTGGATCCCAGCACCCACATAAATGCCAGGCAGGCTTGGTGTTCTATAATCCTAGCACTTGGGAAACAGAGCGAAGGGATCCCCAGAGCAAGGTGGCTATCTAAGAGTAGCCACATCAGCAAGCTTTGGGTTCATATCAGAGACTGCCTCAAAATTATTAGGTGGAAGAGCTGAAAAGATGACTTAACTGCTCTTGCAGAGGACCCGAGTCCAGTTCCCAGCACCCATGTTGGGTAGCTCACAACTACTTGTAACTCCAGATCTGGGGATCTGTTGCCTTTCATGGGCACCTACAGACACGGGCACAAACACACACAGACACACACAGACACACAGACACACAGACACACACACACACACATAATTAAAAAATAAATCTTAAAAAAATGGTAGAAATGATCAATGAAGACTCACAAAGTCATCCTTTGGTCTCCACATACTCACATACATCTTTATACATGCATACCTACACCCATGTGAATATCCATACACACATGCATACATACCTACATAAACAAACAGCATCTCCAAACAAAATTTAGCCAAATAATCTCAGGCTATTTGCATTTCCTTTTGTTACATATTCTATCCTTAGTTTCTTGAAGGATTATCTGCCTAATTACATTTCAAAGCATCAGTAAAGTGAAATTGGGTGAGTGATGTGGCAGAAAATAGACAGACCAGAGATGGAAGACAGCTTGATGTGTGTTCTATCAGAGGACTTTGTTATAGAATAAGACTGGCCCCTGTGAGTGAAGGCTGTCAATCACTTCTCTAGATCTTAAGAGGGTGGGGCATGGGGACCAGTTAGAGCAAAGACAAGAATGTAGGGCAGTTGGGAAAGAACTGTGATTGGACAAGTGTGCAGGAACTGAGTTCCAGGATCAGACCCTAATTCATAGCTTATCACTGTAGGTAACGGGAAAGTTACTATATATACTTGTGCAGTTTCAAGCAGTAATTCACTGTCATTGAATAAAAAAGCAATCGGCTGGAACACAAAATGTTCTCACCAAAGCCCTGAAATCTGCCTCTTTTATTCCACATGTTAAAGATAAAAAACATGTTAAGGATAAGGATACACTGTACCCTAAAAGAAAACTGCTACATGAAATCTTCATAGTTGAACAGAATTTTATATCTAACATATATTGCCCAGGAGTTGAGATCTACCTTTCACTGGCAGACAGCTGGTAGAATGCTTGCCTAGCATGTACAAAGCCCTAGGTTCCATCCTGAGCATCACAGGCACCAGGTGTAGTCACACATATTGTAATCCCAGAATAGGGAGATGGACGTAAGAGGAGTTATCCTTGGTTATATGTGGAGTTTATCCCAGCCTACTGTTCCAAGGGATGGAGTCTATCATGGTAGGGAAGGCATGGTGTCAGGAGCTGAGGCTGGATGGTCACATTATATCCTCAATCAGGAAGCAGGGAGAGAACAGGAAATGAAGTCAGGCTACAAAACCTCAGGGCCAACCCCTACTAATAGACTTCCCCCAGCAAGCCCCCATCTCCTAAAGGCTCCACAACCTTCACAAACAGTGCCACAGGCTGGGAAACACGTGTTCAGAGGAGCCCATGGTTTCACATTCAAACCACAGCAACAATCACACTATTGAATACTCAGGAGCTACCTTCCTTACTCAAGAATTGTTGCAAAACTTTCTAAGGACCCATTTGCCCTTCCTGTGCTGAGTACTGGGGCTGACACTCACACAAGGCCTATTCAACACGAAAGCAGTAGAGCCTGAGATGCTCAAAGGGATGCAGCATGAGAAGGCAAGCTTGCTTGGACCACATCCAAACACTGCACACTGGCTCTCACTCCATCATTTATTCTATCACTGCAACATATGCATGCTAGAGAACGGATGTCGTTTGTGCCTGTCTTACTACCCCTGGTGCATTTTATGTCACAATGCCTGCTGGATGGAGGGTGAGGTATATATTGTGATTACAATGCTTTAGATTTATGCAATGAGAGAAGCTCAAGTATTTTTTAATGAATATAATAGCACAACAGCACAAACTTGTGTGCATATATTCTAATAGCTCTGGGGCTGGAAGAGAAAATGGAGTTTGAAATATGATGTGGATAATCAGGGTTCTTCTGCATAAATCTGCATGCATTCATCTCTATGTAAATGGGATTTTCCCTAAGTATTTACTTAACCCCTCCTATCATTTCTCCTGTAACAAAATGTTCTTCAGTATTTTAAGTAACAACGGAAAAAACATAAAATACTCTACATGGTTATCTGGTTATAACAAATGGGCAAAACAGTCATTAATACAAATTGGGAGATGGCTAGCTTTACTTCAAAAACTTTTCTTTCAAAGTTAGACTGGTATCATATTTCCAGAAAAATGCTCCTCTGCATAAAATTTCTTAAAAATAAGACACAAACTGATGTGTTTTGAGAATCCTCAGCTGTCAATTCCTCTTTGAGAATATGTAACTGGAAAGTAGGTGAAAATATTAAAAATTCAAGACGATACTGGCAAACCTGCATGGAATCCTCAAGCTGCAGGCCTCAGGCCATCTTTATAACCACACTCCTTTCCCAATAAACAAGACAGGGCAAGAAGAGCCTTCCAGAACTTCCCCTCTCAGAACTTCCCCTCTCCTTGAAGGTAACTTACTGGGGGAAGTGATGAAGCTGCATGCAGCTATCTTTCTAGAACAGTGACATGTTCTCCAGACACGCACACACACATTTTTCTCTATTCCTTGAACAGTTTTTCTGCTGGAGCAGGCTCAAGTTAAACACACTTCATACACTTCTGACTGCTCTTATTAAATTGTCAAAGATGTTCAGGCTTGGATTTTGCTAAGCAAAAAGGAATAAATATATATGTTACACATGTGTGTATATGTATTTCTTGTAAGTAGAGGAGAAAAAAGGCAGAATTAGAAATTATGCAAGCAGTACAGCTATATCCCTAAGCTATTTTGATTGTGTAAATTGCCAAAAATAGCTTTGTTCTTTTCACATCAAACAATGCCCTATTTTAAAATTAATTTTTATTTCATTTGTGTGTTTTGCCTACATGTATGTAAGTGCACCATATATGTGCAATGCCCATTAAGGCTAGAAAAGGGCATTTGGATCCCCTGGAACTGGAGTTACTAATGGTTGTCAGCCACCATGTGGGTACTGGGAACCAAACCCAGGTCCTCTGGAAGAACAGCCAGTGTGACTAACCACTTAGCCACCTTTCCAACTCCCAAAACAACACCCTTTTTATAGGATCATTTATCAAAGCCTTTGTGTTGCTGTTGGTAAAGAAGAGAGATTCTAATTTCCTTCCAGAAGTTTCCTTAAAGGAGGTACTTTGACTACTAATCTTCACAGGAGATCAAGGTGAATTTTTGTTCTCATTTTCACCTAAACTAAGGTGTGTGTGTGTGTGTGTGTGTCTGTGTGTGTGTCTGTGTCTGTGTGGTGTACATATGTGTACACACTTATGTGAGTGAATGCAGGCACACACATGCCATGGTGTGGGTGTGGAAGTCAGAAGATGACCTCAGGTATCTGTCCTTGACTTCCACCTTGTTTGAGACTGGATCTCTTTGTTGTTTTATGCTGCATAATGCCAGGCTAGTTGGCCTTTAGTTTCTGGGGAGTCTCCTGCTTCTAACTCCTACCTTGCCACAGATGCACAGGGATTATGGACTCAATATGCTCCTGGCTCTTGTACGGGTTTTGGGGATTCAGATCCTCATGCTTACAAGGCAAGTGTTTTTACTCACTGAGCCATTTTCCCAGCCCCGGTATTTTTTTTGACTATATAACTATGGTCTTCTGACCAGCTTTTTAGTATGGAAAGTACATTATAAGACAGTTTAGAACTGAAATGAAATTAAGTTTTGGGTACTACAAAAAGTAATATGTTTTATATATATACACATATATACATATAAATATATATATATAACATTGTATATATATGTGTATACACACACACACATATATATATATATATATGTATAAAACATTAAGAATCAGAAGACCAGAAACTCAAACACCCACAAACACAGCAAAAGCTTGGGTACAAGTCTGAAGAAAAACCGAGAGCTGTTTCATTTCCTTTATAGGTCTATCCTAAGTTGCATGAACTCTACATGCCATTGACTTAACATCAATGCCAGGCTTATAAGATAATGCCCTTGGCTGGATGTGTCTCTCAAAGACCAAGTTGTTTTCTTAATTTCCTATTATCTCACCCAGCCTTTAGCAGGTGTTCCTTTGGGTAAGAAAGAAGCATGCCTGGCATGTTAACCATGTAAATACAGACGTCAATATTCAGTTTTAAAGTTGAGAGTAATGTGCCTATTCTTAGATGTTGAAAGCACTCTTACTGCTACCAGAATACCATTTATTTACTCATTAGACAAAACACATATGTTAGTACAAATTCTTCTCAGTATGAAATACAAAGGTCCTCAGATGCCCAAAAATTTGCTTTGGGAAGTGGTCTCTTACCAGCCTGGCACTGGGTTTCTGAGTTAGCTTCTGGAAGTGAAGACCTTTAGAGTGAGATTACTACCTAAAGACCATCCTGCCATGCCTGTAGCCAGAATAAACCAGTCAGCTACCCCCACCTCCCACTAGCCATAGCATCTAGGACCATTGTTACAACCTGGAAATGGCTGATATGTAAAGCCAAAGCTGAAGTGTTACACATGCAGAGAGAGTCAGAGAAGCCTGTGTTGGAATAATCATCCCATAAACAGTTACAATAAGGCATTGAGAGAAACTGAATGAATGCTGTCCTTGAAAGAAGGGAACTGTGTTGGACAAGATTCACATTCACAAGGGTGTATGTCTGAAGGAACCCCTCCACTCCCATTCCAAATGATGGGATGATGGGAGATGGTTAAAATCAGGTGGAACACTGTAACCTCAGTGGCTCATGGTATCATAGGATGAAGTTTGGGAAGTGGCATCAGGTAGGATATTTATAAAGAGTAGGGACCAATTACCACCTTAAATGATTCCATATCCAAATACATAGAGAGAAAATGCGAAGAAAATCTCTAAAGTATTAAAAAATTTTCAACTGTTCACGCTGTACAGGAGCCAGAATTTGCATTCTCCAAAGTAGGCGTTTCTTTACCATTTTAAGTTTTCCACTGAAACCCTAGAAGGGGCTCACATCAGGTCCAGCACTTAGGACTTCCTATAATTAGTGGGAAACTGAGAAATATACTAATAAACCATCAAATTAAGTTTTTTTTTGTTTGTTTGTTGAGACAGCATCTTACTATGTAGTCCTTGGCTGGCTTGCAACACACTATGTAGACCAAGCTGGTCTTGAACTCAGAGATCCATCTATCTCTGCAAATTAAGTTATTATAAATTCAAGAAGATAAGTAGCAATTCACCTGCCTGCTAGAAGAAAACTAATACTCTTCAGAGGAAAGTGACAGAATCTAGGTACTCTGAAACATAACATTACATGTCCAACATACAACAAAGAATTACTGGGCATGTGGAAGAATATAACAATGTAAAAAAAAGCATTAAGAAAAGTAGTGAAAGGGATGGAAAATGGGTGGGCGAGTACTGCTCTTGCAGAGGACCTAAGTTTGGTTCCCAAAGCCCATGTAAGAACTTACAACCTCCTGCAATTCCAGTTTCAGGGGATTCAATGCCCTATTCTGGATTCCACAGGCACCTGCACTCATGTGTACACACCCATACATACCCACACACACACACACACACACACACACACACACACACACAAAGAAAAAGCAATCAAGGGCTAACCAGGTGGCTCAGTGGGTAAAGGTGCTTACCATCATACCTGATAACCTGAGTTTAATTCCTGGGATCCACATGGTGAAAGAGAACTGACTCCTACAAGTTGTCCTTTGCCTTCCACATGTGTGCTATGGTGCATGTGCCTCCCTCTCCCACAAATAAATGTAAAATAACTTTTAATGAAAGAAAAGTAGCCAACAAAGAATATTTTAAGATAATATGACTGACAAGAACTGACAAGAAATTTAAAGCAGTCATGATAAGATTAAAGATAAAAAGAAAGTATCAATGACTAAAACAATTCTCAGCAAAGTGATGAATATTTTGGAGAAACAAATTAGAAAAGAATCCTAGAGTCAAGTGTGGTGGTGCATGCCTTTAATCCCAGTACTCAGGAGGCAGAGGCAGGCAGATCTCTGTGAGTTCAAGGCCAGCCTGGTCCACATAGTGAGTTCCAGGACAGCTGGGGCTACAGGGAGACCCTGTCACACACAAAAAAAAAGAATTATAGATGATCTTGGGAAATTCACAGAATAGAATTAACAGCAGTTTGGAGGCAACCGAAGAAAGATCAGTGAACTGGAAAATTATGAAAATTACTGAATCTGAAACACAGAGACAGTAGAGATTGAAGAAAGTAATATAAGCAGAGCCTCAGCAACATGCAGGACAGGTGTAAGCAATTGTCCTATAAATGGATGACAAGAGAGAAGATGGTGTGCTGGTTAGCTTTAGCTGTCAACTTGACACAATATAGTCATATGGGAAGGGTGTCTCAGTGAGGGATTGTCTACATTATGTTGGAAGACCCATCTTGAATGCAGGCAGCACAACTCCATGGACTGTATAAAAGCAGAGAATGTGAGCTGAGCAGTAACCATGCATGCATTCACTGCTCTCTGTTCTTGACCATGTAAGTGACCAGCTGCTTCAGGTTCCTGTAACTCTGACTTACCTACAATGATTGACTGTAACCTAGAATTGTAAGCCAAATAAATCCTTTCTCCACTAAGCTGCTTTTTGTTGGGGTATTTTATCACAGCAACAGAAAGGAAACTAGGACAAATGAGAAAGAAAAATGTTTGAAGAACTAATAGCCAACAATTTTCCAGATTTATTTTTAAAAATTATAAAAAAGAATTAACTTCAGATCCAGTAATCCAGTGGTTTTCACAGAAGGTAAAGACAATTGTGCAATTATGTTTGTACTAATTAAACTGCTAAAAGACAAACATAAAGAAAAATGTTAAAAGCATCCAAAGAAAAATCAGACACATTTCATAAAAGGCAACAAAGATAGCAATACCTCCTGACTTCTCATCAGAAAAAGCTGGAGGCTAAAATCAAATCAAACAAAGCAGGCATTTTTGTTGGTTTAAGTGTTGAGAGAAAACTTATCATTAGCTCAGAATTCTTATCTATGGCCTTGAAAAACACTAGTCTAAATAAATAAATGAAGTAATTTCCAAAAAAATAAATGAAGAGAAATTTCACTACCCATATACCTGTATAGCAAGAAATAAAAAGAACTCCATAAGGAAACGAAGAGTATCAGAAATGTTATTAAAGGGGCTGGCAGAATTGGGCAGTGGGTAACATACTTGCTGTGAAAGCACAAGGACACAGCTTGAGGCCCAGAACCCACATAAAAAATTGGGTGTAGCACTGTACAACTGTACACCTATAACGTAAGCACTGGGGAAGCATAGACAGGAAGATCCCTGGATCTTTCTGGCCAGCAAGTCCCAAATGTGTGAGATCTAGGTTCATTGAGAGATCCTGTTTCTAAACAAACAAATAAACAAATAAAAATAAGTGACGAAGTGATATAGGAAGACATTGAGCATTGACTTCAGATCTGCATAGGCGCATACTCACATATGCATTTACACCTACCCACATACAAACTTGTACACACACAGAGCAATGCTCTTGCAGAGGACCCAAGTTTGGTTCCCAGCACCCACTTAGGATGGTTTATAACTGTCTATAATTCCAGTTCCAAAGGATCCAGTGCCCTCTCCTGGTCTCCTCAGGCACCTGCACTCACTTGAGCACACACACACACACACACACACACACACACACACACACACTTTGGAAAAATTGGAAAAATAAATCCTAGAATTAACAATAACTAATAATAAAATTGAATTATAACAATAATCAAAGTTATTAGAGCATATAAAAGAAGTTATAGAGGGTTTGCTCTTAATGTAAATCTTAACAGCCTCAGCAGACTTATGTTTCTTTCTTTCCTGAAGAAGTTACACCTTTTCATTCAATGGAAGCACTTCACAGCTTCTCTTTGGCATATCTGAATTCCAGTGCTTTTTTTCTTAAGCTTTGGGGTCATTATAAAGTAAAATAAGTGTTACTTAAACACAGCATTAGAAGAGTGTGGCAGTGGATTGGATGAATTGAGATGACTCCTAAGTAAGTAACTGGCAGGTAGCATACACAGCATGGAAACACTGAGCAAAGAGATGGCTCACAATCCAGGAAGGATAGCAGAAGCGATCATCACTCTGCACAGAACATAAAAGCTACTAATTACTTCTTGAATTTTCCGTTTACATATACAACTTAGAGTTACTTGTTACTTCTGGAATTTTCCACTTAATATGTGACCTCAGGTAACCAAACCCATCAAAAATAAAAACCATAAATCAGGGAGGGTACTGTATTAACTCTATGCAAACAGTGAATCCTAGTTTCATTTTTGTTGTAATAACACACCTTGACCAAAAGCAACAGAGAGGAGGAAAAGTTGACTTGATTTACAATTTCAGGTCACAATCCATCATTTCAGAGAAGTCAAGGCAGGAGCTCAAGCAGCTAGTCTCATCACATCTACAGTCAAGATCAAAGAGACTATTTATTGCTGCCTGCTCACTGTTTATCTACCCTTCTCCTGTCCTATATAGTTCAGAACCCCCTGCCTAGGGAATGGCACTGCCCACAATGGGATGAATCTTCCCATATCAATGAGCATTCAAGACAATTTCCAGCAGGCATGCCCACAGCCTAACCTGACCAAAACAGCTCCTCATTAAGACTTTCTTCTAGGCTGTGTCAAGTTGACAGTTAAACTAACCAGCACATGGTGTTGGGAAAGCATATTGCAATTGTCACAACAGAGGATGGTAAACAACAACCCCTAGGCTGTCTGCTAACATCCTGCTTTTGTAATTCTATACTTTTGTTGCAATCTAGCCAGGCCATTCAGTTGTATGTCTATCTATACCTGCTTTTGCACCACGATGGCAGAGTTTAACAGAGCTGCCAGAGTGTTAGCAACGGAAAAGCTCACAAAGGTAAAATAGCTCTTATTTGGACTTGAAAAGTTCATAAGCTTCTCTCCTTAGCATCCTTGGATCCTGTGACTGAATTTTCTTCTTTAGTGTCTAAGAGAGCTGGTAATAACTCTTTTACTTTAAGACATGGCACCCCTCACTTCTGCAGAAGACTCACACCCTAAGACTAGTGTTAAAAACACACAAAGAAACAAACAACAACAAAAAGCCTGGTCTAGAAAAATGCTCAGTGGTTACAAGCACTGGTTGCTCTTGCCAAGGATCTAAATTGGGTTCCAGAATCCACCTGGCAGGTAGCAACCCTCTGTAACTCCACTTCCAGGTGATCTGATGTCCACTGCTCACCTCTGTGGGTTTGCACACACAGGTACACTTACACACATGCAGGCAAAACACTCATACACATAAAATTAAAAAAAGTTTTTTTTAAACCCTAACATATAGCCAGGCATGGTGGTGCATGCCTTTAGTCCCAGCCCTCTGGTGGCAGAGGCAGGCAGATCTCTGTGAGATCAAGGCCAGCCTGGTCTATGATAGTGAGTGCCAGGCCAGCTGGGGCTACAGGGAGAGAGACCCTGTCTCAAAAAGACAATGCCCCCCCAAAACCCCAAAAATCCTAACACATGCATGCACAAAAAAACCTTAACATTAAAACAAATTGATGTGAATATCACTTTTTTATGGTAGGCTCCAACTCATTCCTCTCAGTTCCAGTATGTTCTTTTGGATGTGCATTTGTGTGTGGAGGCCAGAGGTTGGCATTAGGTGTCTTCATCAGTCACTCTCCACTTAATTTTTCCCCTTATTTTTGACAGTTTCATTGTGTGTGTGTGTGTGTGTGTGTGTGTGTAAAAGATGTGTTGTGATTACAATTAACCCTTTCCCTTTGAATCCCTTCTTCTTCACAACTAGTCTGTCAGTGAAAGTGATATTCCCTTCCTCCTGCAGCCATTAACAGTTACTCATCAGGATGGGGCTTCCAGGGCACCTCCTCTATTCATGATGGAATGTTGAAAGGACCAATCCAGTGCAGGTGTCCATAGCTGCTGTGTGTTCATGGTTGCGGCAATGATGTCAGATCTGAATGGCAATGTTTCATGACACTCCTCCCCTTCTTCTGGCTCTTGCACTCTTTCAGCACCCTCTTATACAATGTTCTCTGGGCCTTGGGTGCACCTTATTTTTTGAGACAAGATCTCTTACAGGCCTGGAACTTGCCAAGAATGCCAGGCTGGCTGGCCAGCGAGCTCCAGGGTGTCTGCCTTGTCTTCTCTATGGGTTCTACCTAGATCTTCTACATGGGTTCTGGGGCTCAAACTCAGGACCTATGCTTGCACAGCAAGCACTTTACTGAGTGAGCCATCTCCCCAGATCCCAGCATGCTCTTACTCTCCTCTACTTTGCATGCATCTTTCTTTCCTGGTTGGTGGCCCTATGGGTATCAAGCCTGTTATCAGGCACAAAAGCAACAGTCCTTATAGACGCTGTTAAAATAGTTTGCACACCTGTGTAAGGCCAAATCCCTTTAACAAATCTGTTGATAAACGCACACCTCTCCAAGTGGTTCTGCTTCTCTGAGTTAATCCTGTCTAATACAAATAGAGAAAACTTTCAAAAGCCAACGTTGGTTCTTTGAAAAGATGAATAACATATAAACCCCACAGGAAGAGTAATTGAGAAAAGGAGAAAATGTAGATGAGCAGTGGGAAGAACGGAAGAGAGCTACCCCTACAAATCCCGTGCATAGCAGAACAATAAGAGGGGATGAACCACTCTGTGGCAATACAACCTGACATTTAGAAAAAGTGACAGGCTCAGATACTGCTGGATTATTCCTAAGAGCTTCAAACTGTGAACAACTCATCTGCTCAACATTGGGAAAATGGATAAATCAATTATGGTATGCTCATACAACCAAACTCCAATCTCTGATTAAAACCAAAGAAAGAACAAACTATGTATTCACAGTAGTGCAACTAGATCTCAAAAACCTTATGCTGGGCTAAAGAAGTCAGAACCTTTCTCCATATGCCACTTTCTTGTTCATACTACAAGATTTCATTTTTCTGAAGCCAAGAACTGGTAAAATTAATATTTGGTGATGGACATCAGAACCACCCCTGCCTATGGGGACAGAGCCTGAACAGAAGGTGGCATGAGGGCACACTCAGGGGTGACTGGTACAGTCTTCATCTTGCCCGCAGTGCTGGTTTTATGGATGTATATATTTATCGAAGCTCATCAAATTGTACACTTCAGATCTACCTTTAAGATCTGCCTTTCATTATGGGCAATTTTGCTTGCACATAAGGTTTAAGATAAGTTGCTTTAAAAAAATAGTATGCTTTCTGTTTGACTAAATAATAGAGATGAGAGAATGTTATTTTCCTTTCTAATCTCCATTTGTTAACCCCTTGCCAACCACCTTTATATGTGGTGCTGTGGGCTTGCAGAATTGAGGACTTGTTATAAAACACACAGAAAGCTCATGTTCAATCCTTCCTCAGAAAATGAGGACCTTGATGTTAAGCACAGCCTGTTTGTAAAGTGGTTTTCTGTCAATGACTATGCCGAGGTGTCTCAGGTGGGAGTGGACTAGTTCATTGTGTATTTATAGTACTCAGCCCAAGTGGAAGAGAGGCTTCAATAATAGCCTTTGCTCGAACAGGTAACAGCATGAGAATGCAGAGTCACTGGTACCAGGAAATAATTCACCCTCAAACACTTAGAGGAAGAAAGGCTGTGATTTCCCTCCTACTTGTGTCTGCAGACTTTGACAGAAATCACCCAGCCACTTGACAACGTGCAATCCGGTTTCTCAGCTGCTTTGAAGTACCTGGCTTTCTTCCTCATGCACAGAGCTCCAAATATAGTACTGAAAGGGGAAGATGGTCTAAATGAGGTAAATGTGAGGAGTTATTATAGGAATTAAAAGTTTTCCCAGTGTGATGGTTCAAATTTTCAACTTGACAAGATCTGGAATCACCTAAGAGACAAATCTTTGGGTATGACTCTGAGGGAGTTTCTAGATTGAGTTAACTGTGGTGGAAAGACCTACCTTAAGTGTGGGTGGCACTATCCCATAGGTTGGGGTCCTGGGCCACATAAAAAGGAGAATTGTTTTTTATGAGCACTAGCATTCATCTCTTTTGGCTTCTTGACTGCAGATACAATGTGTTCATCTCCCTCAAGTTCCTGCTGACATGACTTCACCACCATGATAGACTGTACCCTCAAACTGTGAGCCAAAATAAACCCTTCCTTCCTTCTTTAAGTTGCTTTTGTCAGATATTACATCACAGCAATGAGTAAGTAACTGATACATTCAGCTAATAAAACTAATGGACAGAGCATGTTTGCTTCTTGCAAAAGTTATACCCAACAACCAGAAAGTATAAGGAATTAATTCCTCCTTTACTTCTAATATGCTCATTAGGAAACAGAGTGAGATAAATCTAAACCTCTGCAAAAGATCTGCAGATCAAAGAGGAATCACTAGTGATTTCCACGCTGTGTGACAGTTTCACAATATGAGCTAAGAGATGTTCAGAGGGTTACATGCAAGGTCTACACAAGGCTATAGGAATGGAAAAGATGAACCACCCAGTCAGGAAGAAACAAGGCTTTTGTGTTTTAGGGAAGAGTGATGGCTAATACTGATTATCAACTTGACAGACTCTAGAATAACCCAGGACACAGTACTCTGGCGATGTTGATATTGGATTTTCTATATTAGGCTAACTGGGTCAGGAAGAACCACTTTAATGTGGGTGGTACTATTTCATGGGCTGGGGTCCTGGAGTGAATAAAAAGGAGAAAATCAGCTGAGCACCAGTATTCATCTCTTTCTGCTTCCTGTCTGTGGTTACAATGTGAGCAGCTACCTTATACCCCAGCCATCAAGTCTTCCCTGCCCTGATGGACTGTATCCCTTCTCAAACTGTGAACCCAAAGGAACACTTCCTTCCTTAAGTTGCATTTTGTAGGTACTTTCTTGCACCAACAAAACAAGTAATGAATACAGGAAGTGACATGGGTCTTTACTACACAAAGGAACAATGCCTCAAGAGATTTCTGGACAACCATGAAGGCATTAAAGAAAGCTATCTTTGAATTGGAATTTTTTTGTGTGGGGAGGAATGGAGTCTATACACAGCCAACCTGAAGAAATTTTGAAGACCCAAAAAAGAGATTAGGGGTAAATATTAGATATTTATCTAAATATTGCCTAGATCCCAATAAGAGAGGGAGAGAATTCTTCCATATGCAGCAGCATTTGAATTTATCTCTCCTTATATTTTCTGCTGGTTTCTCTATTTTTGCTTCTGTATTTGCTTACAGGCTCATGGTCAAGCAGGAACCAGTTTGGACCCTCTCAGGTCTGTCATGTGCAAGTTTATGGAGAGCTTACTTAAGCACCTTATACCTGTCTTGATTCCCAGGTGTATACAAAATCCTGGGTCAGCCTCTAGTTCACTGTTTTTCTGAACCTGGAGAGTATCCTCCATGTAGCTCAGTTGGTAGTATTCTCATTTATTGACCAAGTACATCACTGTCATCAACTATGATGTAGGAGGTAGGAGGTTCTGTGCTTTGCTACAAATCTGGTCAACTCTGTTTATCAATGAAGCTACTAGCATTCCCAGAATGCCTTGCTGGCTTTCAAAGCTAGGATTGGGAACAGTAGCAACTCCAGGCAAAAAAGGCTCTTACACAAATTCATTAGTTTGTCTTGAGCAATTATTTTTCAATTTGGCAAGTGCTTTTGGTCAACTGCCACAGCTCTAAATTTGAGAATTTTATATACTTTAATTATTCAGGTATTAACATTTTTTATTTTATTTATAAATTTTTACATTTATTTCTTATATATGTATGTGTATAAACTATTTAAACCATCCTCCCACCCTGAAGCATGTGTGGAAGTCAGAGGACAACTTATAGGAGTTCTCCCCTCCCCTCACGGGTTCTAGGGATCAAACTCAGGTCCCTAGGCTTGGTGGCTGATGAGCCCTTAATTTTCCTTTTTTCGCAGAGGATTTTCCAGGCTATTCCATCTATCATAATGAAAATCCTACCTCCAAACCCAGAGTCTATTGAAATAAATATAGCTATAATGAAGCATAGAACTATAACTATCATTTTTGGGAAGTCATAACTATCATTTTACTTTCCTTTTCTGGATTCTACAGCTCATATGGTGGGAATACTAATTTTTCTCATTCTAATCAGATAGCAACTCTATTTTACCAAAGCAAAATAAATAATAGAAGAAAGAGAGAGTGAAATGAAATAGATTACAACATCTATAGAATAAGGTCTTGTATAACTTGATTTTTCACTGTCACGTGTATTCTGTTAGAATAAAGAAGTCATTTTTTCCCTCACATTTTAAAAAATAACTTCACAAGGTGAAAGGGAATAACGCAGCAGATACAAAAAGAAAGAGGAAAAAGCAGACTTTCTGCTGTAGTCATAGGCTACATGAGGGAAAAAGTAACTCTCCATCAATAAAAAATGGACGCCAAGCTATTAAACACAGGAAACACAGAAGGACTGAGTAAGTGAGTCAGGCAGCCACTCCCTCAACACCAAACCAAGTCATTTCATATGTGTTTATTTAGTGCCCACAAATTCCAGAATTTTTCTCCCAGGTTCAGCTAGCTATATATTTATAGTCACTTTCTAAATTCTGTGTCCCTTTTTAAGCATCAAGTGGCCATCACCAGTTCTCTGAAACGCAGTCACACAAAACAGAACAACTCAAATACAAGCAACTTGGGCTTTTTGGCTTCAAGAAACGTAATAATTTTTGTCTGGGCTCCACCCTCCTCACTCCACCCTGGGTCTCTGTGGCCAACATCAAAGTGTTCCCTTTACAAGAGTCAAAACTCAAGTCAGAACCAGCATGCTATGTATGAGACAGCCAAATGTTAGTAAAATAAAACTCTTTGACCTCCAAAGAATCTCACCTCTACTTTCTCCTTCCCACATAAATGCTGTAGTTGTTTTTGGTGCATACTATAAACCATCAAAGGTTCCCAAAGTTTGGAAGGAATGTTGTGAAACTATCTAAACCATCCTCCCACCCTGAAGCAAATTTCAGATTAAGATAGTGGAGCATTTGCTGGGTAAAGGTTAAGAGGCTGAGCTGAAACAAAGACATGAACTTGGTGTAATCCAAGCTTCCTGAAACCACTGGTGCTGCCCAAACAGAAATACCAATGTCTCCAACTGAAACTCTGAATAGTCCTTTCCTGTTTAATTCATGCCAGGAACAGCAGTCAGTATGCAGGCAATCCCCTAGGAGTTTCTCAGTGATAAATCAAGATGGAATGAATCCTCTTGGTAGAATGGTAAAGAAACTACCTAGCATTACAGAGCAGAGTGAGATTAAAAGGGAGAGCCAATGGCAGAGAAATATTGTCAACACCATCCATATTTCTTTCCAATTAGAATTTATTTTCTATCTCAACTACTGCTTTGAAATTACTACAACACGACTCCAAAAATTGCATTTTTCCTGCCCAAGTTGAGAATACCATGTAGCTCGCTGAGCTACCACCACACTCCCAACTCCACTGCCAAGTGTACCAGACACTTGTGGTGTAATCCAGCTACACTCAACTCAGGAAGTTTAATCACAGTCGCTTGATTCTTGTAGCTGTTCACTTCCCACATCTAACAGACAGCCTTCAAATGTCAATCAACATATGGGACTTTCAAAATTATATTCCTTGGACCTGTCTTTTAGAAAACCACAGCCCTCAGCATAAAGGGTAGATATCCCCACAGCAGATCTTGACCAGCAGTGGGATACAGCCTGGATAAAAATCCTCTTAGTCATCCTTGCGGTTAATCTTCATCACTAACCTGGGTGGATTTAGAATCAGTATGGAGAGTCACCTGTGGGTATGCTGTGAGGGTGTTTCCAGAGACGTTTAACTGAGGAGGGAAGACCCACCCTGAGTATGGGTGGCACCATCCCATGGGCTGGGGTCCTGAACTGAATAAAATGGAAAAAGCAAGTGAGCACCAGTGTTCATTTCTCTCTCCTTCCTGTCTGTGGAATGTAACGTGACCAGCTGCCCCATGCTCCTGCTCCCATACCTCCCCCACCATGAGAGACAGTATCCCCTCAAACTATAAGTCAAAGTAAGCTCTTCTTTAAGTTGCTTCTTGTTAGGTATTTTGGTCCTAGCAATGAGAGAAGTAACAAATTCAGTTCTGTGTGTGTGTGTGTGTGTGTGTGTGTGTGTGTGCACGTGTGTATGTGCACGTATATGTATCTTTGTCTCAGAAACATGAGTATCATATATTCAATAGTTAGCAGTTTCTTAGGCAAATCCCCAAGTTGTGGTTTTATGATAAAGCTTGTAAATATGAAAGTAAAAATAAAACTTGGGAGCTGGGGAGATAGCTCAGTCAGTAAAGTGCTTGCTGTGCAAGCATGTGGATCTAAGTTAAATCCCCAGAACCTGCATAAAAACGTCAGGTGTGGTGGCACATGCTTGTAGTCCCAGCACTGGGGAAGAAGAGACAAGAGGACCCTGGGCCTTACCAGGCAGCCAGCCTCACCTAATTGGTGAGCTCCTAGCTAATGAGAGACCCAGTCTCAAAGAGGTGGATTGCATTTCTGAGGATGGCACCCAGGGTTGTCCTCTGGCCTCCACAGGCACATGTACACATATACACCTGTGGACCTATATACACTTACATACTAAAAAACCTGAAAACTCTGAAAATGAAAAATGAAAACAATTACTTTCCTTGTAGCAAAAGGGTTTTCCCAGGACTTCCAAGGGCCACAGCTGCTGTCAGTCAAGACTTGAAAACAGAAGGGCCATGCCAACAGAAGGTAGATGCTGACTGTGAGCACCTGTAGCCCCTATTATTTTCCTCTCATCCTTACACCAGCATCTCAGCACCAGTAACCAGCTCAGTGCTTGGAACCAAGTGCCCACTGATAACACATTCATTTGCAGTTTAATGAATCCTCCAGGCATTTTCAATTTTCCTATTTTCCACTCACTGAATGGTAACACTTATCATTTACATGCTATGAAAACAGGCGAGAGAGGCGAAGGTGGACAGTGGTGCCTGCAATGAATGGTAATGAAATGAGAATAGGCTAGCTGTCATGGGTGAAGGGCTATTAAGGACTCACGCTCCCTTGGAGGCATGTCTGCCAATTTTCTATTTCTACCACTGACAACCATAGATAATGCCCCGAGCCAGGCACACATCTGGGAAGTCTCTGGACCTCCTTCATCTGAAAGCTATTTAGACTCCAACACGAAGAATGGCCTCCCAGGTACCTTCCTGTTCCTATCAACTATAGAGAACTTCAAAAAGTTGCAAAAGCAGAAAGCCATGTAACTTGCTTTGATAATGACCTCATAGGGATCGTGGAATGTTACAATTCAACCTCTGGCTATAAGAATCTTGTATGGAACACAGCCTTCCTGAAGATGGAAATCCAGCCACCAGCTGTGCCCTAAATCAATACATGCAGACAAAGATCTATATTAATGGGGAACAAAAGAAGTCAGTGATGTCCAGGGTCCTGGACTGGGTGTATGGAAGAGGATACGGTGAAGACCATTGACCAGGCGACTCCATGTGGTGGTGGTGGGGGCGGCATCAGTTTATTTGAGAGTAAACAGACCACTGGGAAGCAGAGGAACAGCAGTGAGAAACAGCAGCAGAAAGAAAACAGAAGCACACAGGGGGAGTCAGATATCTTTTACAGGCAGTCAGGTGATTGGGTAACTTTCCATGATGTAGGCTGGGCAGTTCAGCTCAGGATTTGGTTGGTCACCTAGTAAGCAGCGGGACTCACCTGGGGCTAAATTTGAACTCTCCGTTTTAAAATATGTGAGCTGCACCACCATTTTAGGAACCTCCCAGGAACCTAACAGTGGGAACAAGGTGAGGAACAGGAGGGGACAATCATGAATTCTATTAAAATTACAGCAGATGAAGTTGAAGTTAAAGCAAACAACAAGCCCCTAATTAAAAAAAAACACTGAAACCAGTGGCTGGGGAGTTTCTGTTGGTAAAATGCTTGCTATGCAAGCATGAAGGTCTGACTTTGTGGCCCTAGAATCCATGTTAAAAAACAAACAAACAAAACACAGCGTGATAGAGCACGCTTGTAATCCCAGAGGGGAGGCAGAAAGATGAGGACGCCTGGGGTTTGGTGGCCAGCAAGTCCAACCAAATCCAGCAGCCCAAGTCACAGGAAGAAATCCTATCTCAAAAAACTAAGGTGGAGAGTGACTAAGAAACTCCATGGTGCTGCTATGCTCTTGTTTCTTAACTCCAATTCTCTATGTAATCAATCAACAAACAAGGAGAGACATCTATTAGCACTTCTTGCTTACCATTCCTGAAGGACATTCACTCTGAAGACTCAGATACAATTACAATGAGAGAAACACAGACTCTGAGCTTTACTAGGTCGATACGAAACAAGGCAACACTTAGTTGCTAGGGAAAAGGGAAGTTTCTATTTCACTCATGTGTTCTCAGTGTGCCTTACATCAATTATAAATGTCACATATTAGACAAAAAGGATGATATGATTACCTATGTCAACCCAACCTGAACTGACATAGCCTCCAAGTGAACGATATGATAGGGAAATGTCTCAAACAGTCATGGAAATTTCTAGTATGAACCCCACTCTATGGCCACTGACAGAAAGAGATGAAGATGTGAGCTCAGAGACCAGCTGTGACACCAAATAACATTCTTAGAGGGCCCCTAAGGGCGTTAATCATATGTATGAGACCCCAACACTAAGACCTAATCACCTCCAGAAGCCCCCCTTTCTCTCACCACCACTTAGGGGTGGGGATCTCAACCTATGAACATATAAGGAAAATTAACATTTAGGCCGTAATATACTTCCAACCACTCCCAAGAAAATTTCTTTCTTTATTATTGTTGTATCTATTTTGTACATATGTGTTTGTGTGTATGTGTATGTGTGTGTGTGTGTGTGTGTGTAGGACAACTTTTGGGAGTTATTTCTCCCTACCACACTACTTGACACCATATGCAAACTTGATTATCTACCAATCTACTGCCAATCTCCTCACCTAGAATATAAGGGCACTGAAGTGAGGATCTGACCTGTTCTGCTTTTTATTATCTCCCTCAGAGGCTCAGTGAGCACTTGAAAGTTCTATAATCCTCACACGCTACAACCCAATCCAGGCCTCAGGTATCTTGTCAAGGCTCCACTGACAGGAGACTTCTCTGCCCTGCCTTTGTGCCACAACTGTAATGTGCTAAAAAACAAACAAACCAAAAAACAAACTGGTCTCACTCTGCAAATTGGGTCATCAAGTATGTGTTTCTCTACCAACAGCACACACCAGGGAAGGAGCAGGAAGCAGCCAGCCCCTCTGTCATATCATAGTGCTCCTAGACCACTCTGCTGGTATCAATTTACTAGGGTGAGAGAAACATCCCACTTCATCGAAAAGCAGCCACAAAGGCCACATGTCCAACACAGAACTGAGAGATGAGGCAGAGAGATTTCAGAAGAACAATTTATATAACCAAAGACTAGCATGAATCAGACTGTATGAAATGAATAGAGACAGGAAGCAGTGCCCGGCATCTGCCTGTAGTGAAGGCACAGGAAGTAAGAGTGCTCTGAAGGGAGGGGATGCACAAGCCACCAGCCCTCAACGGACTGCATGGTGAGTGCAACTGCTCTCTGCCTGTCACCTACTCTAACTCCCCATAAAACCTCAGGGTTTTGTTCTGACTAGGCCATTTCACCAGAAGAATAAAAGGGAGGCAACTCTGGCCAGAAATGGTAAAAAGAATTCACAGCAAAGTAGTCACTGGCCAAGACAAAGCTGGCTCTTCCTCACTGGTTTTAGGCGTGAGCTCTTTGAATGAGAGGATACAGGATTGTGGAAATGGCTCAGTCAGCAGAGTGCTCCCCCTATAAATAACAGAGCTTGAGTTCAGATAGCCAGCATTCACATAAAAGCCAGGTGTCGTGGTGTATGCCTGTTGTAATCCTAGTGCCGAGAAGGCTCAAACAGATGGGTCCCTGGGGCTCTCTGACCAATCAGCCTAATTGCATCAGCGAGCTCCAGGCTAAGTAAGAGATCTTGTCTCAAAATATAAGGCAAATAAGGCAAGGAGAAGTCAAGAAAGACATACCATATCTAACTCTGATAACATGTGTATGCACCCCTGTACAAACATGAACATGTGCACACACCAAGAGAAGAAGCCCAAGAGAATATGCATGCAGGTTGTCAGTAGCCTAGAACTTGTACAGCCTGAGAATAAACACCCAGTGTGTCATGGTGTTTCCAAGTTGGATGGCTCCCTTGGAGGACTTGGAGGCCTCAGAAGATGCAGTTAGGGTATACACTTGTGAATGCATGTTCCAAGTAGAAAGATATTTCAGTAAAGGGACATGGAGCAAAATTTGCAAAGAGATACAGTGTGTGGCATAGGGCAAAGTGCAAAGGAGACAAGGTGAGAGCTTAAGAGTCTCCTCCAGAGGAGGCCCATGGGAACACCTATCTCCTCCAGCTGGCCCTGACCACTGTAGTAACATTAACTTGTTTTCTGTTAGCAATAACCAATAATAATACCAGGAGCTGGAGAGATGGCTCATCAGATAAATATGTATACTGCTCTTGCATAGGACTTGAATTCATATCCCAACACCCATATCAGGCAACTCACAACCACCTGTAACTCCAGGTCCACAGGATCCAATGCCTCTGGCCAACTTGGGTACCTGCACTAAAGTGCACATACTCCCCCCCCCACATACACATAATTAAGTTAATAACAATATCAGAAGCAAGGGGAATTATTAAGGGGGGTTCATTTGGGCTCATGTTTCTGATCTAAGGTGCAAGGACCATATCTAGGAATGAATTCTTGGTGGCAGAGACCCTATGTGAGCACAAGGTGTCAAGTGATCAGACAGGGAGAGGGAGAAAAAAAAAGGGAGGAAGGGAAGGAGAGGGAAAATGGAAGAAGGAATGAATCCATGCCTCTGGTCTCACCTTATAAAGCCACTAGAATATAGTTACATGGGGTGGGAGGGTCACCTTGATGACCTTAAGTAGTCCTAACACTCCCCAAAAGGGTCACCTCTAAACAGCACAGCAAAGTCCAATTTCCTAATGCCTCACTTAGGGATTAAGAGTGAGCTCTTGCAGGCAACAAAATCATATTCAAATCACAATGACATAGGTCAGAGGTTGTCTACCGAAGACTGCTTCCCTTAACAAGTCCTGCTTGCAAGACCTTGTCCTAGTGCCTGGGAATCTGGGTTTTAGGCACTCTGGCCAGGTGTTTTGGGGACCTAATCAAGTAAGTACCTTGCATGTGCCAAAATTCTAGATTCT
Source organism: Nannospalax galili (assembly GCF_000622305.1). Classification (NCBI taxonomy): domain Eukaryota; kingdom Metazoa; phylum Chordata; class Mammalia; order Rodentia; family Spalacidae; genus Nannospalax; species Nannospalax galili. The sequence continues at coordinate 1,128,512 of NW_008337291.1, forward strand.
CAGTAAGAAACCAAGTGTGCAACAGAAACCACGGACAGCACAAACCATTCAGTCACAGTTGTTCTTAGCAGGGGCTGACAGGAGCCCTTCTAAAACTCAGATTCCCAGGCCCTAGAACAAGGTCTTGCAAGCAGGACTTGTTAAGGGAAGCAGTTTGTGACTGGCTGTGTTAATTCATTCCCCACTTCCCACTTTTTCTTTCCTCTTCTTTCTTTTCCTTTCCTTCCTTTCTTTCTAAGATAGGGTCTTAGGTAGCCTAGGCTGGCCTCAAATCACTATGTAGCCAAGGATGACTTTGAGCTTTTGATCTTCTTGCTTCCACCTCCTGAGTGCTGGGATTACAAATGTATGCCACTACTCTTAGTTTATGTGGTTCTGGGAATCGAACCCATGGCTTTGTACATGTTTCCAGCTCTACATCCCCAGTCCTCTGCTATGTTAACTCTTTTGGGCACAGTCCTGTACATCATACTCAAGGCCTTCATATCCATGAACACATAACACACAGCATGCTTCTGCTAAGATGGCCCCATCTCAGGTAGTATGCAGGAGACTGGCAGAAAGCAGGCAGCCAGTCTGGGCACTACTGAGGGACGCTGTTGTCACCAGGGACTTAAGAAACAGTGATCAGTACACAAAGGTGATAATGATCTCAAGAACACTGATCCTGGCCCTTGTTATTCTCCCACAAGTAGAGAAGCACAGAGCAGGAGTGCCACCCCAGCAACTAACACCAGGTAAGGAGAGCAGAGGGACAGCCCAAATACAGGGCTTAGCTCCTGGACAAGCAAAGCCCTGGAAGATGCGTGTGGTCCTCAAGGGGGCAGAGCTGATGGCCACAAGCCCATTTGACAGGATCTAGAATCACCTAGAAGATGAGCCTCTGGGACTGTCTGAGAGGAAGTTTCCAGACTGGGTTAACTGAGGTTGGAAGATCCATCCTGAACATGGCTGGCACCATCCCATGAACTGGGGTCCTGAACTCAATAAAAAGCAGCAAGCAAGCTGAGCACCAGCATCCATCTCTCCTCTTCCTGACTGTGGACGCAACATGACCAGCTGCCTCAGCTCCTGCTGCTGTGCCTTCCCACCATGACGGACTGTGCCCTTCAACTATGAACCCCAGCAAATCCTTTCTCCCTTAAATTGCTTTAGTTAGGTATTTTGTCACAACAACGAGGAAAGCAACTACTACAGAAGGGAGCAGGAGGGGGAAGACTGGGGCCCTCTAAGTAACAGGTAAGACAAAGGACACCCCAAAGACTGTCAGCTAAAACACATTGTGTCTCCGCTTCCCCATGCTCACCGCTGCTGCCTTCCACCTGCTCATTCCGTTCTATTTTCTTTTAATGTAACTTGTTTTGCAAAGCTATGAAAATGAGGACAATGAAAAGCTTAGGCAGAGAACACGCCTTTTGTGTATCTGACAGTTCCAGAAGGTCTAAGAGAGAGACAGGAAGTAGAATCCAGTGGCTTCCAGGGCAGACTGTAGTTGCATAGCGATATTCCTGAAAAGAGTTATCTGGGGAATTCACAGGAATGTGGACACAGGGAAGGTTTATTCTGGGGAGAGAAGGAATCAAAAAGTGGGGAGGGTGGAGAAGTGGACTTAAGGCCCTGACTCTATATTTTAAATGACTTGAGCTTTGTAGAAAAGGTTAAGATGGCCCAGGTAGCAAGCTAAAGAATCCATCTCTGAGGAAACTGGCTAGAAGGAAAGAGTGCTATACAGACAACTCAGGTCCTTGATGTCCTGTTCCCCTATGTGACGGTTCAGCATCTCTCAACTCTCCTCATCACAGCCAGCCTCACCCCTAAATAAGAACATGCACCCACAGATCATCAGGGGAAACACCATGCCATGAAAGAAATCAAGACCAGCTTAGAAACAGAAAGAGAGGAAAAGAAAAAGACCTAAACTCAGAGGAAAAGGAGAAGATAACAGGTAACAGGGCTAGGAACTTAGCTCTATTGGTACAGCGTATTGGTAGAGTGCTAGCCTGGCATGTACTAGCATGAATGAGGCCCTGGGTTTGAACCATAGCACTGCATAAACCAAGTGTGGTGGTGCATACCTGTAATCCATGCGCGTGCGTGCGTGCGTGTGTGCGTGTGTGTGTATGTGTGACACTGTCTTTAAGTAGAGAGGTGATTCAGCATCATCTCATCCTACTGAGTAGCTAGCAGTATCTTTTTAGAGTAGGCACTGACCACTGATTTGGTTGAAGGATAGTGGGGGCTGAGGGTGCTGGACATGGTGGTTATGGTGGTTTGAATAAGAATGTCCCCTATAGGCTACAATTATTTTTGTCCCCAGGTGGTAGCACTGTTTTGGGAGACTTTAGGAGGTATGGCCATGCTGGAGAAAGCATGCCACTAGGGTGGGCTTTGAGAGTTCTTAAGTCTTGCTGGGATTTCTAGTTGCCTGCTTGAAGATGTGAGAGCTCCTCTTTCTTCTCTGGCTGCCTCCTGCCACCATGCCACTGCCATGACACTCTGATCCCTTTGGAACCATAAGCTCAGATAAACTCTTTCTTTTATAAGTTCTCTTGGTTATGGTGTTTTATCACAGCAACAGAAAGGTAACTAATACAGTGAGATACAGAACTTAGTACACATCTTCCATTACAGAAAACCACAAGGAAACTACCAAAATTGTAAGGTAAGGAAAAGCAACACCCAACAAATGTTTTTCATTTCTCATGTGCCATGTATGTTGTTGGATTTTTCCCTTCCCTTCCCTTCCCTTCCCCTTTTCCTTCCTTCCTTCCTTCCTTCCTTCCTCCCTCCTTTCTTTTCTTTCTTATAGTACAGGGGATTGAACCCAGCCATTTTCCAGTGCAGGAATTCAGAGTTGACTAGTACGTCATTTATCACGCTCTTTAGTCTCCAGTCTTCTAGACCAGCTTCATAGAACGTCTCTGTCTCCTGATAGCGACCTTTTTCTCCGCCCTCCCTTCTTCCTTCCTTCCTTCCTTCCTTCCTTCCTTCCTTCCTTTTCTCTTTGAGACAAGGTCTCTTACTGGCCTGAAACTCACCAAGTATCAGCCTCAAGGAACTACCTGTCTCCATCTCCCCAGTACTGGGAATAAAAGTATGCATCACTATATGCGTGGCTTTTTAAGTGTGGGTTCTGGGGATTGAAATCATTCCCTCATGCTTGCAAGGCAAGCATTTCATTAACTGAGCTATAACCTCAGCCTTGGCTAAAGGGGGCTGCAAATATAGCTCAGCAGACGAGGGTATGCTTAGCAGGGATAAAACTCAGACTCAGTTCCCAGCACCAAAACCCACAAAACATACCTAATCAAAGTCACACACAAAGCCTTCAGGAACCATCTGCTGACACCACATTTTGATCATTGGACAATGGCTGACATGTACTGAGCCTATATCATCAGCCGGTCCTTTAAACGTACTTTCTTATGGCCCCAATGTCCCCATGAGCTGGTATCTGGACAGATGGCAGAACTGAAACTAGAGCTTTCTAAAATGACTTGACCCAAGTCTCCTTGCTGCTGAACTCCGATTCAAACTCCAACAGATTTCCACTACCAATGTTGCATATACATTAGTCGACTGTGTTTGGAGCCAACTGGTGAACATATCCGCAGCTCCCAGGGTTTCAACACTTCTCACTCATAGTCCTATTTGAGCCCAACAGAAACATAAATGGTAGGTATACACTTAATAAATGGGGTTTGTGTTAGATAGATACTTTGCTGTCACAAAATACCTGAGAAAAGAAGCTTCAGGAAGAAAAAATTTATTATGTAGTTCATAGTCTGAGGACACACCATGGTGGGAAAGGCATCGTGGTAGGAGTTGAGGCAACTGGTCACATTGTATCTACAGCCAGGAAGCAGAGGGAGATGGGCACTGCTGGTGCTCGGCTCACACTCTTTTTATTCAGTTCAGGAGTCCAGCCCATGGAATGATCCACTCACATTCAGGGTGGGTCTTCCCACCTCAGTTAAAACTTTCTGGAATCATCCTTACATATCCACCCAGAGGTGTGTTTTCCATGGTGATTTTAAATCTAGTCAAGCTGACAACAGCAATAGCCATCACAGTGCCCCTTTGTATTTTTGGTTTGGCTTTAAATAAGCTATCCTCCATGGCAGATAACAGTGTTTCCTAAATACATCCCAGAAGAATGTGGCTCAGGGCTTCCAAGACAGCTGGCCCCTCTGTCTAGAACCTTCCCCATATAGGCCCCAGACTCCTTTCTCCCTCACTAAGGTCTCTGTACAGTATCTTTTCTTGAAAGAGGCTTTTCCTGACACCCAACCAGTACCATCACCACCCCCATCTGAACCACTGAACCAATAACATGTTTACATACATAATGCCATTGCTAGCATGTCATCTCCAGGAAAGCAGCAACCTGGTTTTGCTCAGTTGTCCGTCTCCAGTTCCTGAAAAGGGCCTGGTACAGAACAGGCCTTAGAGTGTCCATCAGAAAAGAATCAGCTTAGTCCATCCCTGGGTAGGGAAGAACAGCTGTTTTGTGTTTCATATTTTGGCTAAGCTGTAATTTTCAAAATTTTAACGGTCAAATTGCATCCCTCTTCTTAACAAGGAAGAAGAGTTGTTTGTTTGTTTTTAATTTTTTTCTTTTAGTCTTCCTTTGAAAAACAACCCTATTATTCATTTACAAAGAAAAGTAGGGACTTGGCTTGCTTTGGTCACTGGGAATCTGTCTGTAGCAGGCATGAAAATCAACACTCAATGAATCTCCAGGAGTCCTTGATGACAGCTCAGTAGTCCAGAGCATAACTTGGCCCTGATACAGACAGACTGTGGGCATTCTTAGCCAACTCAGCTGCTACTAATAGCTCCATGTCCTGGAGAAACAACTGTCCTCCTGGCATGGCACAGCCAGGAGCCAACAGCCACCTTCTTAATCACGGCATTCCTGGGTAGTACAGGAAGGCTGTTAATCTTTATCACCACATCACTGTCGCTCAGGTCTGACAGAAGCCAGAAATAGAAGATGAAAACTGACCTTTCTGGTATCTCCTGGTAATACCCTACTGTCTCCCCAGAGTCAGGTTTCAGAGTGCTACTGAAGAGAAATGACTAGAACCCCCACCAAGTGGCTCCCGTCAGTGACAGACACTATCAGACCCAATTTATAGCAATCTTCTCTCTGCTCCAACCTAACTGCACTCTAAAAGTCTTAAATATTTACTTTGTTCTCCAGCAACTTGAGCTATAACTTATAACACGTGTTAACTGTTCTTAATGAAAGCAATTATCTAGAAGGTTCTATTAGCATAGAGTTTAGACAGGTTAATGACTGTCTTCTCTTGAGAACAGAACACCCCCTAGGAGCTGGTCCCCTCCCTGCGGTGGAGTAAGAAGGCATAGGGAGGGTCAAGCACAGTCTTGGGACTGTCATGACAGATGGTACAGGAGCTGTATGACATGTCACAGAGAAAAGGTCCTTCTGGGTCAGTTCCTATAGGTCATTCCCACTCCCAGACGGCTGCAGTCTGAAGGCCATTTCCAACACTAAAAGCCACACAAAGCCAAAGGGTTCTCCCTCAGACTAGGGTGAAAGTAGCTGTGGGCTAATGGTCAAGAGTCATATGGCGAGGGCCTGGGGAGACACCCCAGTTGGTAAAGTGAAAGGACCTGAGTTCCAACCGAATAACCTACATTTTTAAAAAAGTAGGCACAGTGATGCACACCTGTAATCTCAGAACTAGGGAGGTGGAGACAGGAGGATGCCTAGGGCTCCCTGGTAAGCAGCCTAGCCTAAGTGGTAAACTCCAGGTTATGAGAGACTTTGTCTCAAAAAAAAAAGGTGGACAGCTCTTGAGGAATGACACTAGAGGCTGCCCTCAGGCATCCACATGCATGTTTCTACATGTGTATACATATGCATTCACAAACATGAACACACATACACACTAACACATATACACACACCATACCACACATACACAAACTCTCTCTCAGTCCCAGACATGGAGTCAAGCCACTGGCTCTGTCCACACAACTGAGCTGCAACCATACCCATGATTCTTACCGAGTATTCAAGAGTGAAAGGGGGAAGGAAGAGAACAGAGGCTCAGCAGTGAGCTATTCCTGCTGTCCAAGGCGGCCAGTGCGGCCACTTCATGGCATACCCCCATGGGTCTCCACCCTTCCCTTACATGCTTTCTCCCTACTTTTCTTGGGATATAAATGTGAAATAAAACAAGAGCTGGGGGGTTGTGGAGATTGTGCAAGTGTGAGAATTTGAGGTTTCGATCCTGGTACCCACACAAAAGGTTAGACTTGGCTGCATGGATGCTTGTAACCCCAGCATTGTTGTGGGGGTCGAAACAGAAGGATCACTGGGGCTTGTTAGTGCCAGCCTCGCTCCAGGTTCAGTGAGAGACCCAGTCTTAAAGAACAATGCCACTCAACATCATCCTCTGGCTTTCATGTACACACATGTGCATACATATACATCACACACGCACACGCACACACACACGCACACACACATACACACTCTGGGATACAGTTCAGTAGTAGAGCACTTGCACAGTAGGTGTGAGACCCTGGAGTTGGATCCCCAGCACTGTCAAACAAAAGACAAGCCCCTTCAAACAGCAACTGATTCTCCAATGGAGCACCTAATTTTACAAGCCATGGATCTACAAAGTCCAAAGCACAGCTTAAAGGAAAAACTCTCTAAACCCTAAAATTCTCAAACAAACAAAACCCAAAACCTTTTCAAATACATTGCTCCCATGAAAACAGCTTTATTCTCACATTGGTTCTGTATTTCTAAATCTCAGTCTATAATGAGTCTGTGGAGATGTGTATCAGTGAAAACAGGTAAAGAATGAAACAGGAAAAGACAAGGGAGCACGTAGGGAGAGCAGATGCCAACTGTGGCTCCCGAATGTCTGTGGAAACAGTGCCATATGCGAGCGACATCATCGCTGTCTGCGCGCACCTCATTAAGCCGAATTAGAACTAGTGATAGCTGTCACCTTCTGATCAAAACAAACAAGTCTCACTTCAGCATGTCCCATCTCTGATAGCAAGTACACCCCTTTGCAGAGGCTTCTGTCCCAACAAAGGGAGGTCTGTATAGGTTTCCAGCCAGCCCCAGCTTGCAAGCCACTGAGAGCTTACACTCAAAATGGTGTTCCCTTTAGGGTACACACTCTTACTTTTTGAAATGAAAGGTTAGGAATAGTACAGGTCTAAGAACTGCTGAGCCTTACCTCCTTCCTGCAGGAAGTTTCCATTTACAGCCACCTCTAGGACTGGAGATGCAGCTCCATTGGTAGGGTGCTTGCCTGGCATGCAGGAAGCCCTGAGGTCGATCCCCAGCACTGCATAAACTGGGCATGGTAAGTCATGCCTGTAATCTCAGGATTCCAGAGGTGGAGGCAGGAGGATCAGAAGTTCCAGATCATCCTGGACTATATAGCAAGCAGAAGGCCAGCCTGGGCTACATGAGATTCTGTCTCAAAAAGGGACAGAATGTAGGGTGAGTGGTTAGAATCTAAAAATTCTTTTTTTTTTTTTTTTTTTTTAAATAACAAGCCACCAAGCAATAGCAGAATGCATAGCCTGTGTATGGAATCTCAGTTCTCAGAAAGTCAGCAGCATTTCTCCTCGCAATATAGTGGTCAGCTTCTCAGGTGCTTTTAGGCAAGTGACATCGTGGCAGAAGTTAAGATGTAGCCATTCCTGCTGTGAAAGGAGCTCCAGTGGCTGATGTGGTGAGGAAGTGCTCAGTCGGACACATACTGTGCATTTATTTTCCTGTCTCTCAGAAAAGTCCTAGACTTAAACAGAAAAACATGGGCTACTGTGTATGTCCTCTAGGGACTTGGAGACTGGTGGTGGAGCCAAGCAAAGGGTGGAAGAATCCAAAGATTGTCTAATATAATGGTTATGAGGGTCTGAGGGGGGGTCAGGGAAGGCTTCTTAGGAGACAGTACTTGAGGTGAGTCTTGAAAAAACTGAGAAGTAGAACAATGGAACGGTGTGCTCAGAGCTGTTCTCTAGCTGGGCTGAAGCTGTCCTAGCACAGAAGCATTGGAAATGGTGGCTGCAGGTGCAACTAAATTGTAAAGCACTTCTTGGTGTGCAAGAGTTAATCACCAGTACTCCAAAGCAGACAAAACAAAAGCAAACAAAAGTGAAGGAATACAGTGTTCCTTCTGTATGTCTTCTTGCCTCTGAGCCTTCAAGGAGAGAAGCATTTGAGCCAGACTGAGGATGATTCTAGAAATCCATACTACAACATGACCGGGGTCCCTAATGGCCACCTTATTAGCTCTATGAAGGTTAAACTTCATTATCTACTTCACTGGATTTTGAATCACCTAAGGAACCCATCTCTGGGCATGTCTATGAGGGCATTTCCAGAGAGGTTAACTGAAAAAGGAAAGGCCTACCCAGAATGTGGGTGGCACTATCTCATAGGCTGGAACCAAAGCTTCAACTGCCTTTAAACAGATATGCCCACACTAATGGCTTGGGGTAAAGTATTTTACCGTCCCTGGATCCCCAAGTCACCCTAAGATTGATTGTCTTTGCAAACTTTCACTGGGTTGTCTCCTCAGCAAGCGAGTCACCCTGACATCCATGAACCTATGTATTTGGGAATCGAGATGGCGTCTCCCTCACTTTGTTTCAAAGCTCACCCATGTCACCACGGTTCTGGGTTCATCCTGACGTGGGTCTCAGATCTCGCCTTCCCCACAGGCCTCATATACTTCTCTGATTTCAGAACTTCTCCTACCTGCATCAGCATAACTCTCAGCTGACTTCTCAAAGGCCTTTATTAGTACATATCAGAAGCAATGAGCTTCATGATGACATTTTCATACACGTATAGAATGCAGACTGATCATATTCACCCTATTATCCTCCTTGTCCCCTCCCATTCCTCATCACCTTCCTCTTCCCAATTAGTTCCCCCACCTTCTACCTCCATGTCTTTTCTTTTGAAGTGATCTGTTGAGTTTAATTAGGGTTGTTACAGGAGCCTGGGTGAAAGGTTAATTACAGGAGCACAGGCACCTTACCAATGGCCACACCATTGAAGAAAACATTACTTCCTTTTTCAGCAATAATTAACTGTCTGTAGAGCCTCAGAGAAGAGAGGAGTTTGGGAACACTTGAGTCCCATACGCCCTTCTTTAAAGATTTTATTTTTACATGTGTGTGTGTGTGTGTGTGTGTGTGTGTGTGTGTGTTGTGTGTGTTGTATGCTCATGTGTGTAAGTATCTACAGAGGCCAGAAAAGGCTGTCTGATCACCCGGAGCTGGAAGTACAGGTGGTTGTGAGCTGTGCAAGGTTGATGCTTGGAACTGAACTTTGGTCCTGCAGAAGGGTAGCAAGCACTCTTAACTGCTGAGCATCTCTCCAGCTCCCTCACCCCCTTTGGAGTTAGAGTCTCATGTAGCCCAGGATATAGTTGATCTCATTATGTAGCAGAGGATGACTTTAAACTCCTGATCCTCTCACCTCTGCCTCCTGAGGTGTGTCACCTCACCTGGTTTATTCGGTACTGGAGATAGAACCTAGGGCTCTGTGCATACTAGGCAAGCACTCCGCCAGCTGAGCTACATGCCCAGCCCTATGGTTTTTTCCACTTGAGTTCTGATTGGAACCCTCTTCCCATGCCTCTCCTTGCCACATGTCTCTTTACTATTCCCTGAAAATCGGAGCTGCTCTATTCATCCTCCAGGTTGAAACTTTCCTCATCAGCCAATCCTGAAAGAACAAGGCAGAAGCTCTTTAGTCTTAATCAGACATCTCATGAACACTTCAACCTACCTCCTTGGTTTCAGTTTCTCCTGGTGCCCTAAATATGCATGGATGGTATTTTATGCTGTAAAGTTTATCTTTGGGGACCTATCTTGTTTTCCTTAAATCATTAAATTTACTCTCTCATATCATGATAATTATATATATATATACTGTTTCAAATTAATAAAATAGGATTTCTTCTATCCAACATTCTGCAATTTAAATCCATTGTCTCTCACTACATTGTACCATCATTATTCCAAATCAGTGGCTCTTTCATGAAAAGAAATAATTACCTTCTATATAAGCAGAAGCAAAAATACACACTGCCAAAAATGAACTGGTTGTGGGCCAGGAAAGGCGTTAAGGTCAGGATTCCAAAATAATCTTTGGGAGTTTATAATATAATTTCTGTCACTGGAGGTCTTAAACCAGTTGCGAAGCTAAACGAGATAGGCTCAGCATCACAAACAAGCTAAGAAGGCGGAATGAGACTCTAGATCTCCCATGTGCAAGTAGCAAAACTTAACGTTGGAACTAGGCATTTTGCTTCTTTTAAAAATATTTTTAAGGCTTTATTTTAATTTTAAATATTTTATTTTTTTAATGTGTATGAGTGTATTACCTGCATGTAGGTAAGTGCACCCCTGTCGTGCAATGCCTGTGGAGGACAGAAGAGGATGTTGGATCCCCTAGAACTGGAGTTACTAACAGTTGTTAGCTGCCGTGTGGGTGCTGGGATTCGAACCTGGGTCTTCTACAAGAACAACCAGTGTTCTTAACCACTGAGTCATCTGTGTGTTGGAATGTGCATATGAGTGCAGATGCCCAAAAAGGCCAGAAGAAGGCATTGGGCCCCCCTGGACCTGGAGTTACAGGCAATTAGGAACTGCCTGATGTGGGTCCTGGGAACCAAACTTGGGTCCTCTGCAAAACTAGTAGATTCTCTTAATCACTGAACTATTTCTTCAGCCTCTACTTACTTATTATTATGTGTCTGGGGCGGGGTGTGCATGCCAGAGGACAACCATGTGGAGATGGTTCTCTCCTTCCACCTTTATGTGGGTTTCAGGGATCAATTTCTGGTCACCAGGCTTGTGTGGCAAGTGCTTTGCTCACTGAGCCATTTTGCCATCTTTGAACTGGGTATTTGTCCTAACTGATCATCAGTGGAAACAGTAGCTGCCATCAGGTCCCAATGACACCTTGTAGATTGGGGTTCCTCACCACAGTACGGGTGACATTTGAAACTGGAGAATTCTCTGTTGTGCAGGCTACTCTGGATATCAGAGGACTTGGGCAGCATTCTTGGTCTCTCTCCATGAAATATAAATAGGACCTCCAAGCTGTGACAACCAGAAATGACTCCAGGTATTTCCCAGTGACCCCTGAGGGGTGCAAAACTGCCCGCAGCTGAGAATCACTACCACAGGCACCCAGCCTCGAGGGTCATCATCACTTCCCTGAAACTGTATTCTTCTTAATGAAAAAAGTCTAAAAAAAATCACAAAGTGAAAATCACACCAATGACGTGATTTCTATGAAGATGCTAAAAGATTCTAACAAATATCTAAGTCTTTTTTTCTATGTGCATGCCTGTTCATGTATGTGCACAATGTGTCTATGCACGTGTATAAACATATTCATGCATATGAGTATTCATGCATGTGAAGACCAGAGGAAGACCTGAATGAGGGCAGCTTGTTATTATTAGTGTGTGTTGGCTAATATTGACTGATAACTCAATGGGATCTAGAATCAACTAGAAGACATGCCTCTGGGTATGTTTGAGAGGAACTTCTAGATCAGGTTAATTGAGGTATGAAGAATCACTTTCAGGTGGGTGAGGTAGGTGTTTGCTCTTCGAGTTGGGCTACCTGTAAGGGAGAGAGAGAGAGAGAGAGAGAGAGAGAGAGAGAGAGAGAGAGATGATAAAATACATTATTGATGTGTAGGTGTGTGCACCTATGAACACATGTGTAGGCCAGAGGATGACATCAGGCACCTTCCTCTATTATGCTCTATCTTATCCTCTTCAGACAGGGCTTCTCATTGAACTTGGAGCTAAGATAGCATCTAGGAAGCCCCAGTAATCCTCTTGTCTGCTCCAATAGTGTTGAAATCACAGGAGTATGTGCAACCATGCTTGGGTTTTTATGTGGGTGCTGAGGATTTGAACTCAGGTCCACCTGCTTGTGCAGCAGGCACTCTTAAACACTGAGCCATCTCCTCACTCATTTTTCTTTAGGCTAAGCTGGAGCTGGCTCAGTAGGCTAGATAATGTGGCTGGCTCCAGAGATCCTTTGGTCTCACCTACCCACCAACACTAGGATTACAGATGTGTATCACCATGCCTGGCTTTTTTTTTTTTTTTTTTTAACCATAGGTTCTGAGGCTTAAACTGAGGTCCTCAAGCTTTCAAGAGCAAGCACTTAACTGATTTAAAACCCTGGCATTCTTAATGATAAAATCAAAACACCCATGATCACGCAAAGTAAACACCACACTAACAATGACGTACACCTTATGTGAAGATAAGAAGACCGACCAGTCTTCAAACCCTCACTGCTGCCTTGGCAAAGAACAGACAGAAAGCCACTTGCAATGGAATGTGCTTGTGTCATGCTCAAATCAGTAGAAAAGTACCCTGTAATCCCATCTCTCCCGGCTTTCACACCATCTGGGGCCCCACTCACTGGCCAATCCCTCACCCTGGGCAATCCACCTGGTAAGCCACAGCCTTAGTGGGAGCTGGGGTACCTCTGGAGCTACTTCAGTACAAGTGCCACCATGGTTTCACAAACAAGGGAGGAGCACAGGTGTAACTTAATTTCAAGGTCCATTAGCAGCACAAAGGGGGGAAATTACACTGCTAAAGGCAAGGCCTGGAACTCAGCAGGGACCTTTTTCAATTTCCAAATGGTAATAATAATAATTATGGTGGTTGTTTTTCAGAACAGTATCCAAGTTCAAAGATGCTGCACCTCTGTCCCAAGTACTGGAAACACCATGTGTGGCAAATGTCACTTGAAAAACAAAGGGCAGCTCAGCAATCAGTCGGTATTAAGTACCAGAAAACAGTCACTTGAGTTGTGCCTCAATACTGGGTTTTGGCTCCGTTTTCCCCAAGTGACCTTGCAAACTGTAAATGGTTATAACACACATGCAATCATCACATTTTTGACTTTTATGGAACAGTTGATGCTGGCCACTTATTCAGCTCCTGAATGAGGGCAACTGGTTATTATTAGTGTGTGTTGGCTAATATTGACTGACAACTCAATGGGATCTAGAATCAACTAGAAGACAGGCCTCTGGGTATGTTTGAGAAGGAACTTCTAGATCAGGATAATTGAGGTATGAAGAATCACTCTCACTATGGGTGGCATCATCCTGTGGTCGGGGGTGGGGGTGGGAGGGGGTCCTGTACTACAAAGGAAAAAGCTGAGCCCCAGCAGTCATCTCTTGGCTTCCTGACTACAGCTGCAATGTGATTAGGCACCTCACATTCCTGTCACCATTGTTTCCCCAACATGATGGACTGTGTCCTCAAACTATGAACCAACTGAAACCCATCCTTCCTTAATTTGAGTTTGTCAGGCATTTTATTTTATCACAGCATTGAGACAAGTAATTAATACATGTAAGTAAACAAGTATATGTGTGCATACACACAGACCCTGCAGAGGGCTATGTGGTTTCTCTAGCCTCTAAAATATTATACTTTTTTCAATACATATATTTTTATTGAATTTTTGTGCATATTATATACTTTAATCATATTTAGAACCTTTCCCCCATCTGTACCCTCCCATAGGCCCTCTATCAGATTCCATGCATTCTGTCATATATATTAAGGCCGACTGAGTCAAGTTTGTATCCCCAAATGTCCCTTTGTGTGAGTTCATCCACTAGAGCCTAGTCAGCCTATCTAGTGTCACTCCCTTGAAGAAGACCAGCACTTCCTCACCTACCAGTGATCAGTTGCTAATAGTTCCTCAGCTAATTTAGAGGTATAATTATCATATTTGATGGAAACACTCTGGCACAGAATCATCTATGCTAAGCTCAGTCATGACTGACAAGAGAAGGAGTCACACATCTTCAATGGCATCTACTGAGGTCTGAGACAAGGAAAGGAGATGCCAAGCCAACCACCATCAGCTGGGATGGTGAACAGGAGCTGGGAGAAGTTCCTCCAGTAAAACCCAGACCCTGTGAGCAGTAGCTACTGAATTCCTTCAGCAAATAAGTCTTCGATTATGGTCATATGGTCAGTTGAAGATAATCCATCCTCAGAAGGTAAGCATGGCCACAAATCACAAAGCTACACTGTGTTTGCCCACAGTGTGTCCATGAAAGAACTAGAGTGCCAATCCTCTGTACTCGCTATCAGACAACTAGAGGCAAAATAGATCTGTCAAGAAACAAAGCATTCTGACAAAGTCCAACAAAACACAGGTATGAAGATGCTTCGGGGATGAAACCCATCACCTTGCATGCTAACCTTAAAAATTGAAACAAACAACCATGAAAACTAGAGAAAGGCAAAAAATACGTCTTTCTTTGCTTGGTGTATATATGTGTATGGGCACATGTTCATGTGTACATGTGTGTGTGCGCATATGTGTGCGTATGAAGGCCAGAGGACAACCTTGACTGTTGCTTCTCTGGGATCATTCATTTATTTTTTTAAGGTAGGATCTCTCACTGGCCTGGAGCTCACCAAGGAAGCTAGGCTGGCTGGCCATAGAGCCCAGGGATCCATCTGCCTCTACCTCCCCAGCGCTGGAACTGCAAGCATGTATTATCACACCTGGCTTTTTAAAATGTGGGTTCTAGGAATCAAACTCAGGTCCTCATGTTTGCAAGGCAAGTGCTTTACTGAGTCATTCCCCAGCCCCTACAATTTATTTTTCTAAAATCCAAAGTACCATTCTGAAAGCAGATAAGTTTACTGCTTTTTTGGTAAAAGATCAAACCCACGGCCTCGAACTGCCTAGGGAAGCACCCTACCACTGAGCCATACTCTTAGCCCATAAAACCAGAAATTTGATAAGGGAGTATTCAAACCCTGCCAGAGAAGAAATCTGGATAAATTAATTTGCTGTGTGATTGGGGGAAGAGTGGGGGAATTCTGCAATTTGTTCTTCCCGTTTTTGATTTCCCGTCCTCTCCAACAAGATAAACAGAGCTCACAAATGCACTTTAATCTGAGTCTTGATTTTAATGAAGTTAGTTTTCCACCTCAATTTCTCTAGGGACACATTCACTCTTGTGCATAATGAAAAAAAAAAAAAAAAAAAAAAACGCCCAAGGTGGTAAGTTTGGAAAGAAAAGCCATTTTGGATAAAATTCACAGAGAACACAGCTAAACAGAGCAAGGAAGGGACAAACACAAATGTGCACAGCACACACACACACACACACACACACACACAAACAACGTGTGTGTGTGTGTGTGTGTGTGTGTGACTGTTCCTTTTAAGAAAATAAATCTAGGGAACTCTCCTTCAAGTGCAATGGTGCCCAATTTAGAAGCAGTTTATAGTCAACCAGAAGACAGATCGGCAAGCAGTTAAGACACAACAGTAAGCAATTGGAAAGATCAGTGAGTGATATGACACCAGAGTGAGCAGTAAAGACACGCCAGGGAGAACGTTTCTGAGCAATTACCACATGTCTTCATGCAGGAAGAGAGAGAAAAAAAAAAACCTCACTCAAGTTGGATTGGAACACCATAAAAATGAACTCTCTTATAGTTCAGGAGCCCCTGCTGAGAAGGCAACAGGGCTTGAGGGATGGCCATGGACCTGGCAGGAGGGCAGCAAAAGCAATGGCAGACTGCTTACAGGGGAGAACTGTTAACGTAGGATCCCTTCATCCTTCTTGAAGGCATCTGATCTACACGCATGGTACACAGGTTAAAAAAATATGTATTGGTTAACTGACAAAACAGAAAAGAGCCTCTAGTACTAGGGAAGATGTAAGAGGCCGCCTAGCACATCCACATGCCTTCCTAATAAAGGAACATCCCCATACAAAGAGGAACCACCATAGGAGCAGACTCCAACATACAGAACATTACTATCCCACAGGCTAATACTGGAGGAAGCTCAGCACTCCTTCTCCAAGACCTTAGATGAAACAGTAACACCTTTTTGTAGACTTAACCCTTTTTGGTGACTTATAGATGGAAATAGAGAATGAACTAGCACTCAGAATCCCTTCCCTATGAACTATTAAGGTGTAATGCTAATCTTGACGATCAATTTGATGGGCTGTAGAGTCTCCCAGAAGACAAGCCTCTGGACATGCCTGTGAGGAAGCTTCTAAATTGAGTTAACTGAAGGGGTGAGGGTCCCCTGGGTGGCTGGGGCCTCTGAGCTGCATAAAAAGGAGAAACTGAGCTGAGTGCCAGTATTCACCTCTCTCTGCTTCCGGACTGTGGATACAATGTGACCAGCTGCCTCATGCTCCTGCTGTCATTCTTCCCCTGCCAACTGTGAGCTAAAATAAACTTCCTCAAGTTGTTTTTGTCAGGCATTTTGTTGTACCACCAGTACAACAGAGGTCTAAACTGGATTATGGAGACTGTGATACCAAGGGATCCTCCCTCCTTCTCCCAAATATTTACACTTAGTAAAAAGTGTCAAAGTTCTTGCTTCTCAGAAATGCTAAACAGATTAGGTCAAAGTTCGGAACTGAGAGGAGCAGGAAGAGGACAGCTCTCTTAGCTTCCTCTCTCTCCCTGTTTTCTTGGGGGTCATAATTCATTTCTAGTCTACTTCTCCTCTGCGAGGTGCCCAGGCTTCAATCCTACCTACCTCTACAGTGTCCCTTCCTACAGGACACCTCCCCAGTCACCCTACTTCACAGCAACAACAGTTTATGTGTATGTGTATATAAATAAAAACCTTGAAGGTTTTTATTGGACATTCACAGGAAAAGGTCAGAGAGGCATGAACATGGGGTTACTTATTACAAGTTGAACTCAGAGACTAGGAAAGTGACTCAGTTGGTAAAATGCTTGCCTAGCAGGAATGAGGTCCTGGGTTGAAGCCCCCAGCATCCCATAAACCTAATGTGGTAGCTCATGCCTGTAATCCCATCACCCTGACAGTAGAGGCATAAGGATAAGAAGTTTAAAGTCCTGGCTACATAAGGAGTTCAAGGCATGCCTGGGATAGATGGAAATGTGTCTTTAAAAAATAGTCTAACTCTAAATTTGTTCTGTGGAAAAGAAAACAAAC
>NW_008337291.1:1145608-1152786 GCF_000622305.1 Nannospalax galili
GGAGGGCACTGAATCACTTAGAGCTGGAGTTACAGGTGGTGGTGAGTCACCTGACATGGGTGTTGGGAAATGAACTCATGTCCTCTGTAAGAGCAGTATGTGCTCTTAACTGTGGAGCCATCTCTCTAGTCCTTTATTTTGGCTTTTTATTTATTTATTTATTTATTTATTTACTTACTTACTTACTTATTTTAGTGTTTTTGAGACAGGGTCTCCCTAGCCCCAACTGGCCTGGAACTTGCTATGTAGATCAAGCTGGCCTCAAACTCACAGAGTTGCCACCTGCCTCTGCCTCTGCTTCCTGAGTGCTGAGATTAAAGATGTGCACCACCCAGCCCAGCTCATTTTGGCTTTTTAATTACACTAAATATATTAAATATAAGCACATCGGTGGTAGCACATTTAAAGGCACTCTAATCTGTGTCAATAGTTCCCAGACAAGCCCCACAGTCATTGGTTAGCTGAGTTAAACTAGTTCAATACCCTGGGCTAGAATTCCATTTGAAAGCATATCTATTCATGTCATTCCTAGAGGTTATCCATGATACTGTGCTCTGGGACCTAATACTCCAGGAAGGTCGGTCTCTCTCTCTCTCTCTCCTCCCCCCTCCCTCCCTCCCTCCTGGTCTCAAGGGGAAAAGCTACAGGCTGAAATGTCTCACAGCAGGTATAATAATGGCAGAACTATTTACTCGGGTCCTTAGGCTATAGGACAAAAGTCATGGGACAACAAACAAAAGCAGGAAACACCATCATGGGGGCTGGGGAGATGATTCAGTCAGTAAAAATGCCTGTCCCACAAACCATGAGGACCTGAATTCAATTCCTCCTATCCACCTAAAGAAGTGAGGCACTGGAGCATGCACCTGTCATCCCAGCACTGGGAAGGCAGAGACAGGAGAATCCCTGAGCTCCAAGCCAGTGAAACCCCATCTGAACAAGTAAAAACAATTAAGAAAGGCACCTGATGTTGACCTCTGGCCTCTACATACATGCACATACACCTGTATACACAGGTACACGCACGCACACACACACACACGCACACACACACACACACACACACACACACACACACACACACACAAAGAAAAGAAACACTACCTTACCTCCCAAATCAGATAGCACAGAACTATGATGAACTCAGACAGTGTCTCTCTACAAATATCTACTACTGGGGATGGGCATGGGAAGTTGAGTTTGGAGAGGAACAGGGCCCACTTATTAATATAGGCAGCTCAACACGGTGGGAGCTTCCCTTGTCTAATTACAGAAACTGCTGGAAACGGCAGAGAAGACAGGATTTATGGCCTAGATGACACTGTCTCTGGGTTGTAATTAAAAGTTATTTTTAACATTTTGGTGGGTTACTTTAAAATTATTAGAAATACAGTTTGCATAGAGCATAAGCAAAAGGTAATGCTACCAGCTTGCATATGGGAAACAGTAAATGTTTGGACATAGAGAGGTGAAAAAGAGAGAAAAAAAGCCCTCCCCTCTTAAGTGGGTGCATTTTCACAAGAAAAGAGGAGACAGAATCTACACAGTTTGTGGAACAAGACTGAACTCAGAGACAGTCTCCTGTATTTATTTAGAGACAGTTTTCCTTGGTATCCCAGAATGGCCTAAAACTCACTAGTGGTTGAGGATGACCTTGAATTTCTGATCCTCTTGCTTCCACCTCCTAAATACAAGTGCTGAGATTGTAGGTACGGATCACCACTCCCTGTTTTATGTGGTACATGCTTTGTGCATGCCAGGCGAGCACTCTACCATCGGAGCCATAGTCTTAGTCCCCTAAAGCTCAATTTAAAAAATTTGGGGGGGGGTTATAAAACTTATCATTTTTATTTAGTATTGTATCTCTTCAACTTGTTAAACATCAGGTCATGATATAATTTAGGTCATTTCTAAATCATTTCTTTTGAAATCAGGAAAAACATCAGTATCATGCCTATTCAATTTGTATAATACCAGGCTGGATAACAACTCATAGTCTGTAAACCATCCTTTATAAAATGTGAAGGGTAGGTGCAGCCCTTATTTGGAGACAGGTGAGTTAATGTTCTACCTTGTACTGATGACTTGGTTTATTTCAGTTGATAGAAGTTTTTACAACAACCTTTTATTACCATGGAAATGTAGTCTCTACAATTCAAAGTTATAAATGCAACTTGTAAGAGTCAGGGCTTTTTAAATTTAATATACTCTAATCAAATAGTAACAGCAATAAATAAAACACTTTGAAAAACAGGCAGGTCTCCTCCTATACCTGGAAGAAAATTAAGTCAAAGTATTCTACACGGTGGACATAACCAGGACAACTGCTAATGTCCATGGTTAGATGATTCAAGGACCTGGGAACTTCTAAAACCATTTCCAAAAATTCAGTGGCAATAGTTTGGGACACAGCTACTTCAAGGGGTAAAAGGTCTCTATCTACATTGGATTTTACTGTCAACGGTTGAGTTGTACCTGTATCGCATGACATTCTTGTCTTTAGCTTTAAAGAAAAAGAGAAAGTCTTTTCCTTTTGCACCAGTTTGAAATGCTTCTGAAGTAAGGCTCCCTTGAAATGGATTACTACAGTACTCATTCACAGGAGAGTGTTCATACATGTAGTAAAAAGACAAATACAGGATTTCATAGTTACTTTTTTTGGTTGATCTGATTAACTGCATAAATGAGGGACAGATCCAAGCATGACTGGTTTAACAAAACTCCTAGGTACCTCAGAGTGCAAAGTATAAACTGTCCTAAAACGGATGGATGGTCAGTCATCTAGAAGTGGTTATCTAAGCCTGATCAGCCTGGGTCATTTCCTTCTTCAGTATTCAACATGGAACTCTTTCTCTACCATGGAACTTGTGCTTTTAACCCATGGCATAGGAACTTGAGAAAGACAAGGCATTCTGAAAACAATGCTCCCTCGGCCTGTACTGGGACATTTTGTTTTTCAATGAAAAGAGTCATCTTGCCTTGATCAGCCACAAGCAAGGAAGCATCACTCAGCTCCAACTATCCAGAGGAACTTTAAAATACCTAGTTACCTCTTCACACCTTTAAATTAGATTAAGTCCCACTGTTCTTAAGGAAGAATTCGGTGCAGTTATCCAGCAGCCCCTCAGTTTTTGGTCTTTTTCCCACAGCTGCATTCAGAGATACTTCACATGAGGCATATGTAAAAAGGAGAATCACTTACACCTGGAATTGATATTCTTCCAAGTCATCTTTGGAAGTCTTGTTGGTAAAGGCAGTCCCTGGATGGTACTTGTACATTTGTTAATGGTGAGTCGACAGGAATGTTGCAGGGATGGGGCTGATGTGTATGGCGATTTAGTCAGACACAGACAAACAGTCCCATTCTGGGGGCCTTCTGGGCCCATTCGTTTATCCTTGCACATCTGAACATAGTAGTCAATCAGATGAACCACACTGTCAAGTTGTTTAAGCTTGGGCTTGACATATATAATACAATCCAATTTGAATTTCCCATCTTGGTACTCAACCTGAAGATTAGTTGGTCACCCTGATGTCTTAACAGATTTGTTAGTAGGTAGTCTGAATGCAAACTATCTCTAAGCAAGAAAGTGCCTTCTGGGGCCTCTTTTAATTTTTCTTTGGCTTTATTAACAGTCATACTTCCTTAGTACTATCCTGTCTGACTGAGCTCCAGCAGGGCAGCAGGGCTCCGGGGGTGGCTCCTCTGTAGACCCTGCAGTCCCCCACTGGCCCCATGTCCTGTCCAAGTCATTCCTGGTGCCTCCAGGCAATGCAAGGTCATGGGTGAGGCATCAACACAACAGGACTGGTGGTTGCCAGAGCTGGGATGAGAAAGGACCTCATGTCCTTCTTGGAAGTCAGAGGGTACCTCAAAGCAGTCTCTGTAGGATGTCTGAAATGGTGGTGGAGGGGACTGGAAGCAGCTGGTTCTTTCTCCCCAGAAGATGGATGGCAAACTGTAGCAGACACGGTCACCCACAGATCGCCTGCTGGCATAGGAGATCCCAGGCTGTGTCCCAGGAGCCCTGACTTGCCCTGTCTGTGACCTGCGCATTGTTGGCAGCTGTTGGAGAGCAAGCTGATGCTTCAGGAGAAGGCTAGGGCCCTTGAGCCATAGCAGTGGTGAGACGTTAAGAATTAAATGTCTGTCCCTGAAGCAGAGTGTGTGCACCTTCAAATTTCAAAATACTACAGCTACTTCATATCCTAATTACAGTTGAGGAATAGTATTCATCAGAAGTGTAGACAGCTTGTTCACAACCATCCATCCAAAGCATCTCACCCTAATCCTTCTGCCCTTTGCAGGATACTCTGGTCACTGTACCAAAAGATCGATCCAGCACACTGTGATGGAAAGGTAGACAACAGCATGTGGTATAAGACTTAGGTTTCTTTTAACCCATTTCCCTTCTCTTGTCTAAGATTCTGATCTTAAGGAGGGGCCAAGCAAGATTCATTTCTGTGGGAATCACAAAGATGTATCCATGGGTGTCCATGGCACTGGGCTAGGATGAGGCCTTTTCCACCATAGCTACTGCTCTATGTACATGTAGAGGTACTTTTGTACAATGGCAGCTCTACCTTAATGAGGGGAAGAAAAGAATTATTATGGTTAGCAATAGCTAAGGCAAGTCATGTTAGACTTGCAGCATCTCGGGCCCTCTATCTCATTGGTTAACCAATATTGTATTTATTAATTATTTTTTTATTTATCTATCTATGAGAAAGATCTCATGTAGCCTACACTGGTCTCAAACTCAGTATGCAGCTGAGAATGACCTTGAACTCCTGATCCTCCTGCCTCTACATCCTTGGGTACTCAGATTACAGATATGGGCCATGACACCTGGTTTATGAGGTGCTGGGGATTGAATCCAGGGTTTCATATATGCTAGGCAGGCACACTATCAATTAAGCTACATCCCCAGCCCCTAAAGTTCCTCTTTGTTCCTCTCTTTAGCTTGTGACCTTTGGGACTCAGTCATAGTTATCCCATATCAATGGTGGTAGTTATGGTCTCTCTGCTTGCCGGTGTAACATATGTATAGTAATAAACTATTCTGAATTCCTCCTCGTGGCTTTTTCTCTTACCTACCTTGGATTTGTTCAATCATACATTTACATCTGCATGATGCCAGTGACAGTTATTTCATACTTTGTGTTATAAACCAGTACAGCTTTATCTGCTGCTAAAATTCTTTCTACCTATGGCCATTACGTGTTTCTGTTGTTTTATAAGAGGTCTCCCTTAGCCTGGGCTGTCCTCAGACTCAGTAGATAGCTGAGGATGATCTTGAATTTCTGATCCTTTTGCTTCTGCCTCTCAAGTGCTGGGATTATAGGCATGTTCCACACCCAGTTTTATGTGATAGACTTTTGAAACTCTCTGACTAGAGTAGGGAAGAGGAAAGAATTCTAACTGGGATGAGTTTCTCTCATAACATCTACATTTCATTTAACCTGTGTTATAAATCTGAGAGTAGAAGTCAATTCCAGGAGCTCATTACATGCACATGTGTCAGAGAAACCACTGGCTATTATGAATCACGAGGGAAAGTGAAAGCATTCTAATACCTGTTATTCAAATGTAAACATAAGCATATTTTCATAACAGGAATGTCTTTATGGAATTTGTATTGTACCAATGAGAACCATGGTGCTGGGGATCCTAGGTAGGGTTCAATTCCACAGTCATTCAGGGAACCACCATTCTTACCTGCCACATTAATTTTCTCAAGCACTATCAAGCTAGGGACAGCTGTGGTGGAGTTGGTGGAGTTTGCTCCTGTGCCATTGACGACGAGATTGTCCACTTTTGACTCAAGCTTGCCAATGCGCTGTAAGATGTTATCCAGTAACACGGCTAGAGTTTTCTTAAGATCTGTGAAAGAAAATACAGAAAAATCAAAAACCTCTGCAGGTGTGAATAACCTGTGGTCTGTGTGTACCAGGTAGCTATGAACACAGCCCACCACAAACTCAAAAGCTTATTTAAAACATGAGATTGTGGAGGGTGGACTTGGACCACCATTGGTTTAGCAGCTTGGATCTCAGCAGACACTCAGAGTGACTAGTTCTGGCCTCCCACTGGCCTCCAATTAGCAGAGGGCCTGAGAACCCAGGGGACTGCCAGAGAGCCCCCAGATCCTACCTCCACCATGGTGGTGAAGTTCCCCTAATTGCGACATAACCATCCCCCTACCTGGGAATTTGTGAGGCCCCTCCCAAGGCCCCAGGGCAGATCTGGCTTTGGTAGGCTAAGGCTGAGATCCTAGCAGACAGCCTGAGAGGGTGAGTTCAGACCTCCATCTGTGTAGAGGCTTGGATCTCAGCAGACCACCAGAGAGTGCCGAGTTCTGACCCCCCTCTGGCCTCCCTCTGGCATAGGGTTGAGAACTCAGGGAACTGCCTGAGAGCATCATGGTGAAGGAAGCCTGAGTGTACTTGACTGGAACCTGAGTTGGGCTTCTGTAGATACTCCTGAATAGCTGATCTGAAGCCATCAGTTCCCTCCAAATTAAACCTGAGAGAACCTGAACCCTGTACGAACCAGCTTTACATAATCAATAAAGGATCTAGGCACCCGGATAATACAAACAGAAGCATACTTCAATTTAATTCTCATATTAGAATCATAAACAACAAAAGGAATTCACAGGCCAAAACCACAACAAAAGAATAATAAAATGGAAAGCGAAAATACTATGTCCCCACCAAACCCCACCAATCTGTAGAAGAGTTCTATAAGGAAAAACACCTAGAGATAACTCAGGACACTGAATTTAAAAGAATAATCATAAACATGATCAAGAAATTCAACGAATTTAAAGAACACATGAACAAACAAATCAAAGAGATAAAAGAAGATAGGGATAAACTTCTGAATGAATTGACAAGAGAGGTAGAAACATTGAAGAAAACGGGCAGAAACGAAGAAGGAAGCATAAAACTCACTAAGTCAACTTGAATCAACAGGGGAAAGCCTCACCTCTAAAATGAATGAAATGGAAAACAGAATATTAACACTGGAGGATAAAATTGAAGAGTTGGACCACTCAAGCAAAGAGTATGGAAAATTTTAAAAAACACAGGAATGGAATATGCAAGAGATGTGGGACACCACGAAAAGACCAAATCTACAGATCATAGGAATAGAGGAAGGAGAAGAATTTCAT
>NW_008337291.1:1153015-1155074 GCF_000622305.1 Nannospalax galili
GACTTATCAATGCAAACTATGAAAACCAGAAGAGCCTGGACCAAGGTATTTCCAGTTCCACATGACAATAGATGCCTGCCCAGAATACTTTACCCAGCAAAAATGTCTATTATAGTTGAGGGGGAAAGAAAAATCTTGCATGACATGAACAGCCTGAAAGAATACATGTCCATAAAACCAGTCATTCAAAGAATACTTGAAGAAATACAGAGAGCAGAGAAACAACTATACCCCAGGGGCAATAAAAGAAACAAAGATTTAACCTAGGAAACACAATATCACACAGAGAACACAAACAGCAATCAAAATGACAGAAACCAATACACATCTTTCAATAATAACCTTAAATATCAATGGACTGAACTCCCCAGTCAAAAGACACAGGCTAAGTGAATGGATTAAGAAATAAAATCCATCTCTTTGCTGTCTGCAAGAAACCCATCTCACCTTCAAGGACAGGCACTATCTTAAGGTAAAAGGATGGAAAAGAATATTCCAAGCAAATGGCACTAAGAAACAATTGGGGGTTGCAATTCTAAATTTGAAAAAACAGACTTCAAAGTAAAACTAATTCAAAGAGATAAGGAGGGTCACTTCATTCTGATCAAAGGAACAGTTAACCAAGAAGATATTACAATCCTTAACATGTATGCACCAAATTCTGGTGCACACAAATTCATAAAAACAACACTACAGGACTTTAAGACACAGATTAACCCCAACTCAGTAATAGTAGGTGACTTCAATACCACACTGTCTGCATTAGACAGGTCAACTGGACAAAGAATAAACAGAGAGACGTCTGAATTAAATGATACCATACATCAAATGGACCTAACAGACATCTTCCACCCAAACACCAAAAAGAATACACTTTCTACTCAGCACCTCATGAAACTTTTTCAAAAACTGACCACATACTGGGCCACAAAACAAACCTCAACAAATACAAAAATACTGAAATAATTCTATGCATTCTATCAGACCACAAAGCAACAAAACTCAAGGTCAACACTGGCCAAAGCCCTATTCACTACAAGAATTCATGGTGATTGAATAACACACTCCTAAACAATGAGTGGGTCAAAGGAGAAATTAGGAAAGAAATAAAAGAATTCCTGGAATTCAACGAAAAGGACAATACAACACAATACAACCTCTAGGACATTAACACTAAAAGTCAAGGCACTGGAAAGGCAAGAACAAATGAAACCCAAACTCCACAGAAGAGAAGAAATAACAAAAATCAGAGCAGAAATTAATGAACTAGAAACAAAGAAAACAATACAAAGAATCAATGAATCTAAGAGCTCATTTTTGAAAAGCTAAATGACAGACACTTAGCCCAGTTAACCAAAAGAAAGAGAGAAAATCCAAATCAACAAAATCAGAAAGGGGAAACATCACAACAGACACCCAAAAGATCCAGACCATTATAAGGGAATATTTTTAAAACCTATACACTACTAAATCTGAAAGTCTAAAAGAAATGGATAGATATCTGAAATCATGGGAACCACCAAAGTTAAACCAAGAAGAGATCAACAGTTTAAACAGACCCATAACATATAAGGAAATTGAAACAGTAATACAAAGCCTCCCAACTAATAAAAGCCCAGGCCCAGGTGGATTTACAGAATTCTACCAGACATTTGAAGAAGACCTCCAACCAACACTAAAGTATTCAAAATGATAGAAACAGAGGGAGAACTCCCAAATTCCTTCTATGAAGCCCAAACTGGGTAAAGACACAACCAAAAAAGAAAACCATAGACCCATATCCTTAATGAACATAGATGCAAAAATTCTCAACAAAATACTTGCAAACCTCATCAAAAAGATCATTCACCATGAACAAGTAGCTTTATCCCAGAGATGCAGGGATGCGTCATTAATCATATACATGGACTCAAAGACAAAAACCACATTGTCATCTCAATAGATGCAGAAAAGGCTTTTGACAAAATTCAGCATGGGGCATTTATGTTCAAAATATTAGAGGGAACTGGACAAACCCACAGCCAACATCATTCTAAATGGAGAAAAACTGGAAGCATTC
>NW_008337291.1:1155204-1188864 GCF_000622305.1 Nannospalax galili
TTGTCTTTTTTTTATCTTTTTTGAGACAGGGTCTCCCTGTAGCCCCAGGTGTCCTGGAACTCACTATGTAGACCAGGCTGGACTTGAACTCACAGAGATCCCCCTGCCTCTTCCTCCCAAGAGCTGGTATTAAAGGCATGTGCCACCACACCCAGCTCAATGAAAAGTTTAAATCATTAAAAGAAAGAGATTGAGGAAGACACCAGGAGATGGAAGGACCTCCCATGTTCATGGATTGGAAGAATTAATATTGTGAAAATGACCATCCTACCAAAAACAATATATAGATTTAATGTAATCCCAATCAAAATCCCCGTGACATACTTCACAGAATTTGAAAAATCCATCCTCTAATTCATATGGAGGCACAAAAGACGCCGGATAGCCAAAGTAACCCTGAGCACAAAGAGCAATGCAAGGGGGGATTACTATACCAGATCTCAAAGTATACTACAGAGCTATAGTCATAAAAACAGCAATGGTGCTGGCACAAAAACAGACACATAGATCAATGGAACATCATTGAAGATCCAAACCAGAGTACATGAAATTTCAGCCACCTGATATTTGATAAAAGTGCCAAGAACACACAGTAGAGGAAAGACAGCATCTTCAACAAATAGTGCTGGCAAAACTGGATCTCTACCTGTAGAAGAATGAAACTAGGTCCTTATATTTCATCTTGCAAAAAAGTCAACTACAAATGGATCAAAGACTGCAATGTGAAACTGGAAACCATGAAACTATTAGAAGAAAATATTGGCAGTAACTTACAAGATACAGGTGTAGGAAAGGATTTTCTAAATCTGACAGAATTTGCTCAGGAATTAAGGTCAGGAATCAATAAGTGGGACCTCATTAAACTAAAAAGCTTCTGTACAGCAAAGGAAACAATCAAAAAAGTGAAGAGAAAACCCACAGAATGGGAAAAAACATCTTTACCAGTGATGCATCTGACAGAGGTTTAACATCTAGAATATATAAAGAACTCAAAAAACAAAGAAGCGAGAAACCAAATAATCCAATTAAAAGATGGGCTAAAGATCTAAACAGAGAGTTCTCAAAGGAAGAAATAAAGATGCCTAAGAAATATCTCCAAATGTGTTCAACATCATTAGTAATTAGGGAAATGCAAATTAAAACCACCCTAAGATATCATCTTACTCCAATCAGACTGGCTAAGATCAAGAGAACAGATGATACCAAATGTTGGTGAGGATGTGGAGAAAGGGGAATGCTCATTCATTGCTGGGGGAATTGAAAACTCGTGCAGCCTCTATGGAAAACAGAGTGGAAAACTCTTAAAAAACTAATCCTATTGTAGAGACACTTGTACAACCATGTTTGTTGCTGCTCTTTTCACAATATCTAAGAGATGGAAGCAACCTAAGTGCCCCTCACCTGATAAGTGGTTAACAAAAATGTGGTATATTTACACAATGGAGTTCTAGTCAGCAGTAAAGAAAGATGAAATAATGAAATTTTCAGGTAAATGGATGGATCTAGAAACTGTTATACTAAGTAAAGTAACACAGACTCTGAAAAACACATGATTATGTTCATCCTCATATATGGCTCCTAGCACCGAATCCTTTTAAATTCCAGGTCCTTTTCATAAGATGATGCTACACAGCAGTCTGTTCTGAATGAAATAACTACCATCATCATGACTTCAGCTGAGCCTGATGGCTAAACATCGTCACAATTGGGCTTATTGATGGTTGTGCTCATTCATTAAAGGAGGGCCAAGCAGTGTCACTGGACCCTTACTGGAGTATCCAGTCACTCTTCCCAGCCACCTGTATGTAATTTGACCCTAATCACACGTGGCCTCCTGGATTTGGGGAGGGCTAAAGTATACAGTCTGAGGAAAGCTAGAAAAGAAGGCGTGGCCCATGCCAAGTAAAGGCAATCCAGTGTACATACCCTCAGGTCATACATACACCTCAGCAGCCTCTGTTATCACACTATCAAAATACCTGAAAGCAAATCCTGAATCCATCACTCTAGAGTTCAGACTTGGAAGACAAAAGAAAAATGAGGAAGAACCCAAGAGAGGGATGCTTTTTGAAGCCCTTGTCAAGAAATTCTAATGGACTCTCATATGAACATTTGAAAACTGCCCTGTTTTGACTTTTTTCTAGTTCCCTGTCTAGAACTTGTAATGCTAGTTACTCTTGCCTTTACTTCTCCTTCACAGCTCCTATTCATGATTCGAGGACTTTCTTTTCCCCTTAGAGATAAGAGTTATACAATTTGGGAGCCTTTTAGATAGACCCACTGTAGGGGTATGCCAATTGCCTCACCCTGAATCCCTGTTCAGCATGGAAGATGCCAGAGCGGTCTGTGTCCCTATTCCCTATTGGCAATTTGGGTAACCCCTTCAGAGGATGGCTCGGTAAGAATAGGAGGTAGGAATTGGATAGGCAGTTAGGGTAAAAAGACCCCAAAGAAAATTACTTGGCTAAAAGTCAGAATGTCTTTGGGACTGTTAGCAACATACTCTGTTCCAAAGGCCCAAAATGTCAAAAGTATTTGGGAGCTTGTATTTAACCCTTAAAAGATTTTAGGGTTACCTCTTTAGAGGGGGGAATGTTAGAGTACCCCAAAACCCCATAAAAATAAATAAATGAAAGAAGAAAAAAAAGAAAAGGAAAAGAAAAAATGATGTGGAGATATGGGAGGTGTTGGAAGGGAGGGAGTGGGCATGAATTTGATCAATACACCTTATATGCATGTATGAAATTCTCAATAAAGTTTTTGCTAAAGTTAAAAAAAATAATAGTATCTAGATCAGCCACAATTTGATAGTGTCCTCAGGAGAACCATACTAAATTTCTATGCTTTATGTGCAAATAATAACTACTTATCCAAACATTTATTTCATTATGATTTTTATTACCAAGGTACAGGGTGGCTTGAAGTTAAAGCATGATTATTGTTACAGAATCACAGATTTATTTTCACATTTAATTGGGAAACAAAAAATTCTTGTACAATATTAAGTGCAGGGATCTTCTCCACGAGAAGAGTATGAAATATTGTTTTATTTTCTGTATGTTTTCACCAAGTGACAAGTGAATGAAAGACAGTCAAAACCAGAAAATCTGTATTACTTATTTTCACAAAAAGATTTACTCTTGCACCCATTTTTAAATATGCATATTTCAGGCCCCTGCTCAAAAGTTTCCATTAAATGTCAGAATTAGAAGTATAAATCCATTGTAAAACTTTTATTGAAAAGCAGAAAAATGATTATTTATTCATAGTATATGGTCTTAAATTGGAACTGTATAAATAATTTGATATTACTGTTTCTTTTAAATTATCAAGTATAATTATGAAAATATGTTAATGAAATGAAAGCTAATATTTGCAAAAAAAAACCATGAGATTGTTTTGCAATCTTTTGGCTAACTTGATTGTGTGGTTCTAGGGCATGAACTCTGCAGACAACAAAGTTGCATTGCAATGTCAAAAGGTTGAACAGGAGCTGGGGAGGTGGCTCAGTGGTAAGAATGCTTACTGTATAAACATGAAGACCTGAGTTCAGATCCCTAGCACTTAAGTAAAAAGCCATGCATGGTGATGCATGGTTGTTATTTCAGCAGTGTGTAGGGTGGAGAGAGAATGATTGCCAGGTCGTGTTGGCAACCAGCCTACCTCCAGATTCAGTGAGAAACCTTGTCTCAAGGCAGTTAAGATGAAGAGGGATAGATCAGAGCATCCAGCATCCTCCTCTGGCCTCTGCATATACCTCCCCCCACAGAGAGAGAGAGGGTGGGGTGGGGATTTGGACAAGCTCTCTTCCTGTCTCTCTCCCTCTCATGTTAAAGAAAAAACTTCTAGTTGGATTGGTTGGTGTAGTTCACTCCATGAGGTAGGGTATTTGCTACCTCTCCAGTACCACGAACAAATTGTCTCAAGTGTTTGTGAAGTGGCATAAAGGACCTACCCTAAACAGGCACATCTTAGAGAAGACGGGAACCATCTTCAACCAGCCCAGACTGGCAAACAAATCAGTCTATGCAGAATGTGACTTTGATAAGCGGTAAGTGTTGTCATAACATTACTCCCAGGCACTAGTCCAGAGAGGAAACTCTTTGCCATGGAGCATCCTTCCTCAGCACAGCACTGTGGCTACCAACACACAGGAAGGACCCAAACAGCTTCAGGATCAAGTTCACTGCCATTTTTAGTGTCTAGCTTGTTCTGATCTGCTGTTTGTTTGTTTCTGAGACAGTGTCTCATGTAGCCCAGGCTAGTCCGAAACTCACTATTGTAGCCAACAATAACCTTGAACTCTTGATCCTCCTGTATGACTACCTGAGTTTGAATCCCCAGCACCCACATTAAAAAGCTAGGCACAGTAGTATACAGCTGTAACCCCAGCACCAGGGAGGCAGAAATAGGCAGATTCTTGGAGTTTACTGTCTAGCCAGCCTAGCTAAATTGGTGAACTCCAGGTTCAGTAAGAGACCCTGCCTGAAAACCAAAAGTAAAAAGGTGGAATACCACCGAGGAAGACACTCAGTGTTGACCTCTGCTCTCTCCCCAGCTGCACATACAAGTTGCACATGCACCTGCACACGTGTACACACAGAGACACAAAATAAATACATAGATTAAAAATAAAGCTATTCTCTCCTAAATTCTAAAATTACAGTTACCAAGGATGAATGAGCTACTATCTTTATTGATACCTCCCTGCAGGCAGGGGTCACCTTCTGTGATTGTGACATGGTGTGACAAAGGATACTGATGATGGAGGAAGAGATACCAATAGTCTTCCCCACACTACCATCTCAATACCATCACCACAACAGTGAGTTCTATGTATCTGTCTCTGTCCTAAACTCAATGGAGTTTTACCAAGACATATGAGGATTTCATAGTTGTTTTCATTCAGTGACAGACAAATAAGGGACAGCCCAGATAGCACAGGCTACCTCTTCAGACCTCTGTAGGCCTGTCTGCCAGCAAGCATCTCTGACCAGTGCCTTCTGAACCTACCTGTCAGGCACTGGCCACTCATGCCTCTGTTATGCATTCTCATTAAGTCAGATCCAGTCACCCTGATGAGTGGGTGATGCCACTGTCCCATGGCAGCTCCATCAACCTGACTCACCACCACTGAGCAATGCCAGCAGATGATGAATTGGGGACTACCAGATAAAATCAAATGATTGAAGAGTTTTGTTTTGTTTTTTTTTAAAAAAAAAAAAAAAAGGATGAGGAGATGGCTCAGTTGGTAAAGCACTTGCCATGTAAGCATAAGGACCCAAGTTTTGATCTCCATAACCTGCATAAAAAAGGCAAGGTAGGTGCATCTCTTCAGGGCTCCCTGGCCAGCCAGTCCAGCCTAATTGGTGAGCTCCAAATTCTGTAATAGACTCTAAAAATAAGCTGAAAAGAAATAGAGGAAAACACCTAGCCTGGGCCTCTGGCCTCCACATACATGAACACCACACACACATACGATTCATTAAGAACCTGTTTCTGAATATCTTCTGCCTTAGAATGATGATAGACTATCGAGCTAATAAAAAAACAGCATCTCTAGGCTCTTTACCTGAGTAGGCATGTTTTCTTTTCTGCTAGGAAAGAAAAAAAAGAGTTCATTTCCAACTCAAACAATACTAGGCCACCATTTCAAAGCAGTCCAACACAAAATTAAAGATAATTTTTAAAACTGTGTGTATATGGGTATGGATTTCTATAGCACACATTTGGAAGTCAGAGAACAACCTCAGGTGTTACTGCCCAGAAGCCTTCTGCCTTTTTGGTTTTTTTGTTTGTTTTTGTCTGAAACAGGGTCTCTTACTGGCTTAGAACTTTCCCATGTATGCTAGGCTAGCTGGCTAGTAAGCCTCCAGAAAGCTACCTGTCTCTACCTCCCAACTTACCATGGCTGGGTTTATAGGCACAGGCTGCCATGTCTGGCTTTTTATAAATAAGTGTTCTGTGGATTCAAACTCCGGTCCTCACACTAACAAGGAAAGTGCTTTACCAACTAAGCCTTCTCCCCAGTTTCATTTAAAGATATTACTAACAAGAAACACCAAGACAAAGATGATGGGGTTAGAGACATAGCTCAGTGGTTAAGAGCACTTCCAAGTTTGGTTCCCAGCACCCACACCAGGTGGCTCACAACTGCCTGTAACTCCAGTTCCCTCTTTTGGTCTCTGCTGACACCCACACGCATGTGGCTTACACATACATGTAAATTAATACTAAAAAATGTAAACGAGGACAAAGAGGATACAAAGCCTATTCTTGTAACCTTACTAACTAAATGCAGTGTCCAGCACATTATAGCACACAAGGAGAATGCTTTATATGACCATATGAATAAAACAAGCTGTCAGCTGCTCATAAATAACAAGCAATAGTACTCACATAAATTATAGCTTCCTGGGCGATACAATTATTTCTCACCTTCCTTAAAAGGTGTAAAAACGGTTAGCAGCTTTATTGCAATTTAAAACAAATGTGGAACATTTGTTTATGTTGTAGTCTTAGTGGTAATCAGTCCATTTAAGAAGACTGAAGAGCAATTTCTACAAGTTTAATAAGAAAATTAAGGCAAAAATATTCCTCTAAATTCTAGCACATTTTTATATTATCATTACGTTTTACAGTTATTATAGCAGTAAAATGTGCCCTCCTCAGGATTACAATTTTCAATTACTAATGAGCTTTTAAAATTTTGTTTGTGCCTCAAAGCCTTGGCAGTAAAAATTTAAGTCCAACATTACTACTGCAATTTTCATGTCCCTAAAATTCACTGTACATGATAAAGATGAGACCAAGTGGGTGAAAACATTTAAAATGCCCCTCTGGCGAAGTGAGTATTGGTTTCTTCCATACCACAAGTTCTTTGGTAAGTGCTGAGATCAATTAAACTGCATTAGAACAGGTGCTCTCACAGCATCTCAAAGTTTTCACTTCCTGGAAGCCTTGACATTAAGTGGTAGAAAAGACTAGAAGGTGCTGACACAGCAAAGAACAGGATGGAAAAGGAGACAGCACTCCTAGCCTGGGAGGGCTAACCTTGGCTGGTGGGATCTGGAGTCACTGAAGGCACAAGCCTCTGTGTATGTCTGTGGGGGAGTTTCTAGATTAGGTCAACAGACCTTGAATATGGGCAGCATAAGCCCATGGGTTGGGGTCCTGAACTGAATGAAAAGGAGAAAGTGAGGTGAGCACCTACACTCATCTCTCTCTGGTGCTAACTGCAGACACAATGTGACCAGCTGCTTTGTGCTCTTGAGGCCATGATTTCCCAGCACGATGGACTGTATCCTCAAACTGTGAGCCAAATAAGTCCTTTCTTCTGTAAGTTGTTTTGGTCAGGTGTTTTGTCACAAAATATGCCCTTCTTTTCTCTTTGTGTGGAATCCAAGAAGGGATCTTAATGGTGGCTTTACTTGCAGACTATGGTTCACAGACACAAACCAGAAAGACAGGATGATTTCTCTTATCATCAAATCAATCAATATTGGAGGAATCATCAGGAAAGGTACTTGGGAGTCATCCTGTCCCCTACCTCATCTGCCCTGGGCTTTGCTTTCAAAGTAGTGATCCTGAGGTTGGGGATGTGGCTCAATGGGCAGATGTTGGCATAAAGCCTTGTGTTTCCTCCCCAGAACCATATAAAATGGGTATAGGTTGTATGCCTACAACCCCAGGACTTGGGAAATAGAAAAAGATCAGTAGTTCAAGGTGATCCTTAGCTAGATAGCAACTTTGAGGCCAGCCTGGGCTACATGAAATACTGTCTCAAAAACAAAACAAAGAGGGCTTGGAGATGGCTCAGTGAGGAAAGCACTTGTAACAGTGTGAGGACCTAACTTTGCTTCCCTGAACCCATGTAAGCCCAGATATGGAAACTCAAGCCTGTAATCACAGCCTTCCTCTTCAAGATGGGAGACAGAGACAAGAGATCCCAGGAAGCTCGAGGGCCATCTAGCCTGGTGTAGAGTGTGCACAATAGACCCCATCTCAAACAAGGTGGAAAGTGAAGAAGAACACCAAAGTTGTACTCTGACCTCCATACACACACCATAGCACACGCAAGCATGCCTGCACTCACAAACACTAACATGCACACATACATCAAATGCACACACAGCTCAGCAGACCCACATGTGGTGTTAGTTCCCAAGCCCCAATTTCATGAGAATCATAGAGGTCAGTCACCTGTCAAGGGTTTTGAGGTTCAATGACATGCTTCAGTGGCACAGAACTGACAATGCAATGATCAAGGACTTCTATCTGAGCTGCCAAAGATGATTTCCCTCTGCTGGCTCCTAACTCAAATCCCTTTCCACCAAGGCTGCCCAAGAGACAGCGCAGATAAGAGAGCAGCAGAGCAGCTCCACTCGCAGCTCTGGAGAACAGGCGAAGACAGGGCACAAATGAGAAAGGGAGGTATTAATGAAAAAATTAACCTCAACCTCCTAGAGCCATCAACTTCCAGGAATGTCAAGTTCCATCAATTACAGATTTTTAAATTAATTCTAAAGTGACCTTTCCACAGAAAGACAATACTGGTTTAGTGATGACCAAAATATAGTGCATTTATTATGTAGAAGGACATTCAAAGCAACGTTACTAAAATTAGAACCATTGTTATTACCGATATGAACTACTCAAAACACCCCAACAGAAAGATCGAGTTACATCCATTCATGAGCCACAACAAATCACTAGACTAAACTTGAGGAAGGCGGGTATCAGCTTTGTCTTGTCATCTATGCTCATCACCAGTAGCTATTCATATCAGGAGTTCAATATTTATTGAATGGGTGGAAGAAAAGAGAAAAATGGGTAGTCATCAAGTAACAGTATAAAGAAACACCAGAGATGACTTTTAAAAGATGTATAAAATACTGCTTCAATTAAAAAAAAAAGAGCTCATACATGCATATACTCATGTTACATACACACACACACACACACACACACACACACACACACACACAGCCCTACCTGCATTTTTAAGACCAGAGGAGGGCTAGCAATGTGACTCAGTTAGTAGAGAGTTTGCCTAGCATGCACAGAGTCCTGGGTTGAGTCCCCAGGACCATATAAACTGGGTATGTGGTATACACATGCCTATAATTCTAGCAATTGGGAGGGAGGGGCAAGAGGATCAGAGGGTAAAGGTCATCCTGGGGTCCCAAGTTCTAGGCCAGCTTGGCACACATGAAACCTTATCTCAAAACAAAAAATGAAGGAATGAAAGAAAGAAAATGCCTAAAAGGGAATAAAAAATTTTATCATTAGTAAAATCTGGAGTTTGGAGCTAAGGAATATCTTAATTTTTATTTGTTTTGTTTTTGTTTTGGGTTTTTTTTTTTTTTTTTTTTTTTGTCTTTGTGTTGTTTTAAAAAAACAAAAAACAAGAAACAACAAGCCAAGCCAAGCTTGGTGGTGCACATCTTTAATCTCAGCACTCGCACTCGGGAAGCTGAGGCAGGCAGATTTCTATGACTTTGAAGCCAGCCTGGTCTATACAAATACACATAAAACATACACACAAATATTTTTATTTATGTATGTATCTGTGTGTGTGTGCACGTGCACGTGCCACACTATGCAGGTACTCAGAGAGGCCAGAAGAGAGCATCAAATCTCCTGGAGGTGGAGTTACAGGCAGTGTGAGCTGCCTGACATATGTATTGGGACCTGAATTCAGGTCCTCTGCAAAAGCAACAGGTGATTTTAACTGTGAACCATCTCTCCAGTCCCTCATTTTTCTTCTTTATACTTCCTTATATGCTTCAATTTTATATAAAATTCACATTACTTTCAAGTCACTTAGGTATGAAATCCTGTTTTTAAATATGCAGGCAGTGAAGTGAGTTCCATTCTTAGCACTCAAAGATAACTACCTGTAATCCAAGTACCTTAATATCAAGTAAGACGACATCCTAAGATGACACCTTCAGAAATGTCTCAGTGGTACTCGTTGTAGTACTTCATTTAATTTTTTTTTCCTGAGACAGGATTACATGTAGCCCAGGCTGGACTCAGCTTACTATGTCACTGAGGATTACCTTAAACTTCTGATCCTCCTGCCTCTACCTCCTGGGTATTGGATTGACAGGTGTGCACCACCATATCCAGTTTATGCAGTACTAGGGATCAAACCCAGAGCTTTCTGCATGCTACACAAGCACTGTACCAACTAAGCCACAATGCCAGCCACCAAATCAAAGCTTTGAGCAGATCCTGCAGATAAACATGAACGATATTCCTGAGGTGCTTGCAGGGATGGGTGGTAGTGATTCAAGAGCTCTGTGGACAGTAGAATGCAAGAAAAACACCAAATCTTGCCTAGAGATGACGTCAGGGAGCTTATGGAATCTGTAAATGCCAAGGGTGGAGTTTGTGGGTTATATTCTCAATTTCCTAACACCTCACTAGCTCCATGAAGTAAGTGGGACTGAAGCATTTTTTCCCACTTTAGAAAAAAAGCACTCAGGCATGTTATGAAGTCCAGAGCCCCATTCTGCATGCCAGACAATGTCTTCCCTTGCAAGTTACTCTTTTTCATGCATGTCATGGGAGAAACAGCAGGACCAACAAGGCCTCCTGGTGCACAGGTGAGCTCAGCCACACCCAGGGTATCTGACAGCACACAAGAGAAAGCCTTATGTTTTAGATACAGCAATAAAAATAACAGTGCACCCTGTGTTTAAGTGGTTGGGGTGACCCAGGTGGGTCTAGCCTGTGGTCTATGGACCACATGCATCCTGGGATAATTATGAATACAACCCACCACAAAATCATCAATATACTTAAAACATGAAAAATTGGGGATGGTGGTCCTTGCCTGCAATCCCAACACTGGGGAGGCAGAAACAGGGGGGTTCTTGGAATTCTCTGGCTAGTTAGTCTCATTAAATCAGCACCAGTTTAATGAAAGATTCTTACTCAAAAATTAAAATTTAAAAGGTGGAGAGTAATAAGACACCTGACATTGACCTCCATATGTACACATATGTACTTGCACCTGCACACATACATGCATTCACACATGAACACACACAAACATGAACTATATAAATGATAATTTTGTGTCACTGTCCTAGTTAGCTTTAACTGTCAACTTGGCACAGCTTAGAGCCATCTAAGAAGGGAGTCTCAATAGAGGGACTGATCAAGTCAGACTGGTCTATAGGCATGTCTGTGGGGAATTTATTTTTGCTTATCAATTGATATAGATGGGCCAGGTCTACTGTGGATGGAACCATTCCCTGGGCACATAGTCCTGGGCTATATAAGAAAACTAGCTAAGCATGAGCCAGGGAGCAAGCCAGCAAGCAGTGTTCCTCCATGGTTTCTGCTTCAAGTTCCTGACCTGACTTTCCTCAATAATAGACTGTAACCTGCAAGCTTAAATAAATTCTAGGGGAGCCTAAGTTGCTTTTGGTTAGGGTGTTTTATCATAGTAACAGAAATAAACAGCCACAATGTCAAGAAGTAGTACATGCCTGGCATCGACATCTTGGTTGAGTGGTAACAGACAGACGCATAACCAGGCAGGGGTGAGTGATAATATTAGCACGTTTTTCATCTAGCTCACTGTGTTGATAAATGCTGTCCCCTCTGTTCCCTAAAGCTCTTGCGTGAGGTCAGAGAGGTCCCACCCTCTACTTCCTAAAGCTCAGTGACTTGCTCAAAGTCACACATCTGGTATGGAGCAGGCCTCTCCTGCTGCCACTCCACATGGATATGGTCTGTAAGAGCCAGTTCCCATGTCAGGATCCCACATGATAACCACTTGGAGCATCCTGAATGTGGGGAATTGCTTCTATTTCCTGCCTCATTAAAAACAGGACTGTGATTTTCTCCTTCCACTCAGCTATCCTGTCAGGATATCACACAGATAGTCACGGAGTCCTGTGACAAGGGAGCAGAATGTCACCTTCATTCCTGCGCCTACTACGTACTAAGCAAAGCCCTGGGGCACAGAGTCCCTGCTCCCTTTCTCTCCCTTTCTCAGGATCTAAACAAAGGAGGAAAATGGCATACACACACACACACACACACACACACACACACACACTAAATCCATGCTGCTTTGGGGCCTGGGAGTTCGGGTGAGAACCATTGGGGCCCTCCTTCTGTGAAGTCAGGTTGACTCCCCCAAAACAGAGAGTAAGAGAGAGACTACATGAATAGAGAAGACGCAGAGGCTGGACACTAGAAAATGTTCAGCCATGTCTCAGATGCCAGCTTGGGGACAGCACAGAACTCTTGAAGGGCCCCATAGGCGCCGGTTCAGAGAGGGAAAGAGCACTGTGACACAGATAGTGGGGCATGCTGGGCTCTGAACACCAAGTAAAGGGAGGAACCTTCTGACATGTATGCAACCTTCCTCAACCTAGATGAGAGAAAAAGCCTCAACAACATGAGAGTAAGAATGGGTTTCCTATGCTGATTCTTCCTTTCTGAAATGCCCTAGTCTCCTCAGTCTTCAGATTGGGCTGATGTGCTTGGGAACTTGGCTCTGCTTTGATAGAAGTGGGTAGCTGGATGTCCACCACGGCACAGCTAGATATGCCCAAGCTCTAAACAGACCCATGTTTAGGTTCCAAGCACTCCAAAGACATTTCCTTAATCACACTGGCCATATCCTTCTTACAGAGAACAGTCAAGATGTCCCCACACAAGTCCAAGGAGCCTTGCCATCTTTTCCCCTAGCAGTTTCACTTCAGTAACCATATATTTTCCCTTCAAAGGCAGGATATTTACGCTTCAGCAAATGGTGGGTTTTTCCACACGTTTTCACAGAAGTCCTAATCCTCCCACCACAGTTCCCTTGGCCCAGTTGGTAAGAGCAGAGGTAAGAAAAGAAAGCAAAAACAAAGAAAAAAGGCACATCTCACCCCAATTCTTTTTCACAGAAAGTTCTCTGGGTGTGCCACTACCCTTTTGGAGCAAGCCTTGACAGCACTGGATGAAGCCAACATCCTAGAAATAAATATCCATGCTAGTGAGGGGCATTGGAAGCCCAAAGCACCCAGGGCTGCTCCATCCTGACTGCTAACCAAAATCCCAGAGCTGACTCCCACCCTCATGGTGTGCCTCCTTAAGAAACAGGAGGATCATCTCTCTTCTCTCCACAAGGAACCTAGAGCATCACCCTTCTCTTTCAATTCATTCACACTGGGCCCTGCACACCACAGCCTGCAGGCCCCCTAGTGTCTCCCTGGAACAGTGCCTGGTATGTACCTTGCCTCCTGCTGGGCATGCTCTGCCTCAAACTCACTTCTTCCTACCCCTCTTTTGTTATTCAGTGGTACCCCCTGCCCCACACAATACCCTGTCGTACCACAGAAGCACTTGCACATCTATGCTTATTGGTGCTCTGCTCACAACAGCCAGGCAAGGAGTACAGATGTCCGTCAACACCTGAACGGAGAATGAAAACATGGTGGCATGTATATACAATGAAACTGTATTCAAATATACAGAAAAATGAAATTATGAAAATTGCGGGAAAATGGGTAGATCTGGACATTACCACATTTAAGTGAGGTGACCCAGATTCAGAAAGACAAATAACACATGTTCTCCCTCACATGCAAAGCCTAGATTTTGATGTTTACATATGCATATATGTGAGTGAGTGTGGGTACAGGCTATGAAACTAGAAAGGGGACCGTGGGAAAAAGAGGCTTTGGGTGGGGAAGAGTAACAGGACACAGGTGATGTGAAGAGGAAAACAGAAATTATTCGAAAACTAGAATTAATGAGGAAAAAACCCAGAGCAGCTGGCCTGAGGAAACAACCCCAGCAGCTCAAAAACAAACCCTAATTTACCTAGGAAACCAGTTTTGTTTGCTTGAGAAAACAGGTGGATCATCTTTACTTGTGGTTCTGCAAACATGTTTCCTCCTTAGAATTCCACCGTATGCCCCCTACCCTTTTTATGACATGTAGGTTAGTGACCCTTGCGTATGGCCCCGGTCATGTAGGCTGGAAGGCCCCATGGCCCGGATGCCCACCAATGCCAGAGTGTGTCTGAAATGAAGCTAAGCTGTCTATATATAACTGGAAAAGGACTGTTGCTTACTGCTCAGCTTTGTAGATAACACCCCTGAGTCTGCTACCAGCAGGACCGAAATAAAAGCTATGACTTCGCTGCGTGTGTGTGTGTGTGTGTGTGTGTGTGTGTGTGTGTGTGTGTGATTTTAAAGCTGCTGCTTGGTTCTTTGACAGTCCTTCCCATCACAATGGGAAAGGAGACTAAGGAGGGGATGGAAGGGAGCAAGGAAGGGCAGAGGGATGGGGGACGGGGGAGAAAAGGGCAGGGGGAAAATCAACAAAAACCAATTTGAAAATGCCATAGTGAAACCTAGTATTTTGTATGTTAATTAAAATTAATATATTTTTTAAAAAGGCACCTTGGGGGACTGAAGAGATGGCTCAGCAGCTAAGAGCACTGACTGCTCTTGCAGAGGACCCAGTTTCAATTCCTAGCACCCACATGATGGCTAACAACCATCCTTAATTTCAGTTCCAGGGGAATCCAATGCCCACTTCTGACCTCCATGGGCATTGCATAACACTGGTGCACTTATACACAATCAGGCAATACACTCATACACATAAAATAAAAATAATAAATAATAAAAAGAGACTCCTCAGGATAACTGTCTTCTCTGAAATACCAGTGCAGAATATCCCCTCAGGAACTATAAAAAAGTATATTTAGTTTATTTTCAATTATATGTGTGTGTGTGTGTCTGTGTGTGACTATGTGCATGGGAGTATGGGTATCTGAGGAAGCAGGAAGAGGGCATCAGATTCCCTAGAGCTGGAGTTACAGGTTGTTTTGAACCATCCAATGTGGATGCTGGGGACCATCTAAACTCAGCTCTCTGAAAGACCAGCAGGCACGCTTTACTGCTACGTCATCTCTCTAGCCCTCGGGGATATTTTTTTAAAACCACATTTCACCTCTGCCATCTTTCTTACAGGAAGTGACTGTTCTCTGACATTTTTCTGTTGCATTGTTGCTTTTCTTCTCCAAAGAGGGTATGGCATTTACAGAGCAGGGCCATTCCTCCCCATCATATGCACAGAGCCTAAACCACTTCCTATACATCAGCTGGCAAAGACATGCCCAAAGAGCTAGCTAGTCTCTAAGGATAAGAGCCAGTCACCGAGACAGTCCAGGCCTACAAAGCTCAGGAACTTTGTACCAGGAAGAAGGAAGACAGATCAGGCCCTCGAACCTAGGGGCTAACAGGAGTCAAAGAACAGGCAAATGGGCCGTGGGGTAGGGGCTAGCAGGGAGTTCACAGCTGTGTTAGACCAAGCTGGGAACCTCCCTGGGGTAAAATGCCCCAGTGTCCAGAGAAGCAGATGGATGAATCAGGGCTACAAAGATGTGGTTGAACATAGTTCATAAGAAAACAGAAGTGGCCCAGGCCTGACAAGAGATTACCACTGGGGATGAGAATCTGGGTTGAACAGACAGAGATAGAGATGAAATCACGTCAGGAATAAGAGCAGCATTGATTAGGATGAGTGACACCATCCATGACACAATTCTAGGGATATAATTCTAGTGCGGTCAGACAGGCACGACCCCTGCTGTGCTGGCCTGGGAGATGCAGGTGTGACTGGGAGGCTGGAGCCAACACTCTCTGAACCCCAAGGATGAATGGTCTCATTGTTCCACACAGGCTGTTTGGGACATTCCAGGCAGCATGTCTGAATGACCAAGTCCCAAAAGGAGTTCAGAAGTCTCTTTCCTTTCTCCTATTTATTATTTTTTTTTTAACTTTTACAAAAACTTTATTGAGAATTTCATACATGCATATAAAGTGTTTTGATCAAATCCATGCCCACTCCCTCCCTTCTAACACCTCCCATATCTCCCCATCACTTTTTTCCTTTATTGTTTCTTAAGAATTGAGGCAAGAAATAAAGACAGGAAAAATAATGGGAACATGGGACGGAAAGGAGCCATTCCCCTGAAACTGGCTGAAACCTCTCATTAGGCAGAAATCAAGAATTCCAGAACAATTAATAATAACTGTAAAGGTTGCTGACATGGAGATATTCGCTTCATATGTAGATATTATATGCTAAAATAACAATGAACTAGGCTTAAGGCCTGAATGTATATGACTGTATAGGGTCTCATTCCTCGCTTTCATTAACTAATACACCTGTGTTCTCATAAACTTTCTTTACAAAATTGTGTAACAAGGAGGATTCAGCTACAGGCTGTGGCATGCTGACTGCGTTAGAACACAGGAATCCTGGGTAACTGTTGGGTCCTTGAGGAACATGACCAGATCAATGTTGAGAAGGGGCTATGGTGACAGGTGAACAATGGATTCAGAATGTTTCAGAAGCTGTGTGAAATAAATGCTGGTATCACCACATTTTCTCAGTTATTGTATTTGTTATAAACAAATGAGAGTGACTACATTCCAATAAAACTTTATTTAGACAAACAAGCAGTAGCCTGTCTGAATTTGGCCCATAGACCAAGCAATACTGTTCTGTGATCTGAAAGCAGAGACTCCAATAAACAGTAATCATCTAAAATCAGTGATTATAATTCAAAAATCGAAGATCTATTTATAGCATACCAAGATCTTCTGATTATACCAATATGGGAATGGGAGTAGACAATCTTCCGTTTTTTGTTTTTTTTTTAATTCTCTGACACTTTCACCCATGTATATAATGTATTTTGGTCATTTTCATCCCTCAGTACCCTTTCTCAGCCCCTTCCCACTCTTGCTGAACCTTTTCCTAAAAGAAAGGTTCATTTCAGTTACTAATGGATTAATTTAAGCCAGACACAGATCCCAGCCATACAGGATCGATTTTTCATTCTTTCAGGGCAGACATCCAGAGGGTACATTGGACATGGGCTGTGTCTGCAGCAGATGAAGATACTGCAAGCAGATGGACCACACAGCCCAGCTAAACCACAGAGCATCCTATAGTCTCAGTATCTTACCAAAAGCAGGGTCTTAGGTAGCTCAGGCTGGTCTCACACTGCCTATATAGCCAAGGATGACCTTCAGCTCCAATCCTCCTGTCTCTACCTGCCAAGAGCTGCCTCGGTGTCAATGGCACCAACACTGGCAGATTCCAGGGAAACATGGATCATTAGACTGTCTCTCCAGCTTCTCAGGCCTAGCACACATGAGTCAAGTTGCTGGTGCACAGAATCCCAAGTCAGGGAGAAGGTGAGCTTGTCAAATTTGAGCTATAAAAACTAGGCATCTACTTTTGAATACCTCTAAAAAGATGGTATTAAGACAGTGTTTCTTGTTCCTTTTTTTACTGCAGATGTTTGCCAAGGTACATTGGAGGGGGGACCCATATACCAGGAGGCATTTCTGATTGTCACAACTAGGGAAAGTTTACTTATATCTTCTACTAAAATCTTATTTACCATGTGTCCTAGTTAGCTTTAAATGTCAACTTGACACAGCCTGTAATCACTTGAAAAGAGTCGCAATTAAGTGATTGTCTATCAGGTGATATGTCTATAGAGGACTGTTAATTGATGTAGGAGAGCCCAGGCCACTATGGGTAGGGCACCATTCCCTGGCCAGGTGGTCCTGGGCTATATAAAAAAGATAGGGTAAGTATGAGTCTGTGTGTGGGCCAGACAGTGAGCCAGCAAGCAATGTTCCTCCATGGCTCCTGCCTCCATGTTCCTGCTTGAGTTCCTGCCCTGACTTCCCTCAATGATGAATTATAACCAAATAAACTCTTTCCTCCTCTAAGCTGTTTTAAGTTAGAGGGTTTTATCACAGAGACAGAAAGAAACTAGAAAACCATGTAAGTAATCTTAAAACAATCTTATATAGCCCAAATCATCAATAGTACCAGGAAACCCTGTCTCAGTGGATCTTACCACAACACACAATGGTCCCAAATACTTAAGAAGCACATACACTCTAAGATCCAAAAACTCAGCCCCAAAGACCACTTTGATATGTCAAGTTGGTAGGATGACAAACATGAGAAGAGAGTTAGACTTGCTGAGGAAGCCTGTTTCACTGTTGTTTTCTTGGGGAAAGATGAATGATTTCTTCACTAAGTTGAGATTCATTGATAAAAGGAGATTAGAATAAATAATCCCTATATGTTCTTTGATACGATGTCCTGTGACTTATCAGGCATAGGATTGTTTGTGTGTGAGTGTGTGTGTGTGTGTGTGTGTGTAGACATTCCTATTCCTATGGGGACGGTGTATACGTATGCGCATGTAGAGGCCAGAGGACAACCTCGACTGTCCTTCCTAAAATGCCATCCATCTTGGACTTTTTGGAGATCCAATCACCTACTGGCCTGTAGCTTACCAAGTAG
The DNA here is from genome assembly GCF_000622305.1 of Nannospalax galili. Classification (NCBI taxonomy): domain Eukaryota; kingdom Metazoa; phylum Chordata; class Mammalia; order Rodentia; family Spalacidae; genus Nannospalax; species Nannospalax galili. The sequence goes on from NW_008337291.1 coordinate 1,173,574, forward strand.
GATAGACTGACTGGCAGTGGGCCTCAGGGATCCATTTGTCTCTGCTTCTCCAGCACTGGAATTACAAGCACACTGACCAAGCCTGGCTTTTTTAATGTAGGTTCTGGAGAGAGAACCCAGGACCTTAGGTCCTCTTGCAAGCACTTTACTGGCTGTATTATCCCCCCAGTCCTGGGCTACTTGGCTGAAAAGCTAAGACCAGATGTATGTTCTTTAAAATGTGGAAGAAAGCTGTACTATTACCTGTTTAAGAGAACATAATAAAAATAACTTGTGATATCTCAAGTGTATGATAAATATATTATTCATGGGATTGGTCTTAGCCGTGGAAAAAATTTAATAGATTGTGATAAAGAGGAAATTACTGCTAAGCTCTTCTTTCCCAAATGGGTATCACAAGGAATACACAGAACCCAAAAGTAGTGTCTATCACGGGTCACATCACACTTATGCAATTCCTACATGCTGAGTGGTTCTTTTCTCACTGGTGATAGCTTATCTCTGAAACTGTGACAGAAGTGATAGAAGGCACGAATCAAGTCAATGAGTAAATTTAAAATGCACCTAGCATTCTTATGTGTAAGCTTTCAAAATGAAGCTTTGTGGTTTTAAATCCATTACATAAAAATGTAGCATTTTAGGCATATGAAAAGCCAGTGCCTACTGATACTAACAGACCTCTCTCTCTCTCTCTCTCTCTGAGTATATGTGTACATATATGGAGGTGCATTCACATGGAGGCCAGAGGTCAGTGTTGGGTGTTTTTTTCTTTCAATCTCTCCATTATTTTTGAGACAGGGTCTGTCACTGAACCTGGAACTTTCAGGTTCTGCTAGGCTACCTGGTCAATGTGTCCCAGGGCACATCTACCTGCCTCTCCAGTGCTGGAATCATTGATGCTACCATGCCTGGCTTTTTTACATGGGAGATGGGGGTTAAACTTAGGTCCTCAAAGTTGCATGGCAAACACTTTATTAACTGAGTCATCCTCCCAGCCCCATTACTGACAAATCTTGAAAGAATATATTAAAAGTAGATAGCATAATTATTCTGATAGCAAGCATTGAAAAAGAATGTCTGCACTGTTCCTAAGAAGTAACCACCTTGTCCTTACAGATATGTATGCCATGGAACCAAGTTTCCAGGATCTATCCAAAGAAAAAGGATGTATGTATAATTGAGTATGAGTTCCTGTGTCATACTCAAACTGGCCCCAACTGAACCTACAGCCGTATGTGCCCAGTTTTGTCATCTGAACTCTACATCCTTTAGGGTCTGTTCCTTGATTGGATCACAAAACAGATCATCAACCCTGCTCTGTCTTTCCACCTGAGTGGCATGTCATCTAGAACATAATTCTCAAATGTTGAGCCCCCCGAAGCCTGGGTTCAATGGCTTGACTTCACATTGAATATTGATAACAGATCACCCTCTACACAGCCAGGTTACTTAGTGACCACAGGAAACCTGGGAGGTGAAATCTCCAAAACACAGTATGACCCACATTTTACCTTCAATTTTTGTTGTGTAAGGATTTGTATATCTATATTTTGCATATCAGGGATGGGTGAGATGGCCCAAGCTGGCCTCAAACTTGCTATGTAGCTGAGGATGATCTTGAATTTCTGATCTTTCAGTTACCACCTCCTCAGTGCTGGAGTTACAAATGCGGACCACCATGCTGGAATTCAACCCAGGGGCTTGTGCATGCTAGGCAAGCACTCTCCCAACTGACCTCCATCTCCAGCCCTGTATGCCATTTTAAAATGGATTTAAGTCACTGAAAAACGAGCAGTAAGTACAAAAAGATTTCTTTCAGGGTGAGCACAATTAAAGAGCAAGAGACAAGAGCAATAACAATCTAGAAAGGCAAACTTGAAAGCTTTAAGGCAGTTCATCAGCTCAAGGTCCTGCACAGCAGCCAGAGGGAGGCAAACATTCCACATTAACCTTTACGGTATTCAAAATAACATCTCCCCTCACCTCGCTCCTGCTGTCTCTAATTGCATTGTGTTTAAGGACAGATAATGAGAATGTTTGTTTGCATTCCCTGAACACACTCATGTAACAGAGCACAGAGTCTAGGGAGAATGAGTAACTGGCTGCAAACAGAACCTCGAATACTTAAGTGTTCTGAGTGGTATGCTTGGGGCAGGGGGAGTCTCTCTGTGTGCAAGAGCTCAGAGTCCCACAAAGAGTATTACTTTGTCATTCTAAAACTGCAACTGCAGTCTGGGGAGCTAGCTCAGTGGGTAAAAGCTTTTGCTCCATAAGTGTGAGGACCTGTTTGGATCCCCTGGACCCACATAAAGCCAGATGCGGGTAGCATGCCTTCATAATCCCAGCATTCCTATGGGGAGATGGGACGTACAGACAGGAGAATCCCTGAAAGCTCATGGGACAGCAAGCCTGCTGTACACAGCTGACAAGAGACCCTGTCCCAAACAAGGTGGAAGGTGAGCACCAGCATCAGAAGTTGTCTGGTGACCTCACACACATGAATACACACACACACACACACACACACACACACACACACACACACATATGCACACACCCATACATACAAAAAAATAAAAGTGCAACTGCTGTGCATGAAGGCAGTGGTAAAGAATACTCAATCCATAACAAACCCACATGTGGGAACTTCTGGGGTTCCTTTAAAGCCCAGGCATGCTAGATGGAGCACCCACCCCATGCCTTAGCACTTACCATAAGCCGTCATGACACCAGCATATGGTCCATCCACCACGTTCCTGTTTTCTTCTGCCAGTGCCTTGATGTACCTTTTGCTGAGGTCCAAGATCTGCTCCCGCAGCATGGAGCTGCTTTCGGGCTGAGTCCGCTGCTGGATGGTGAAGTGTAGAAGCATCATCCCCCAAATGAAGCCAAAAGTAACGAGAAAAAAGCCCAGCTTCTGAGAGGACAACTTCCAAGGAGTAAAGAAAGCCATCGCTCTCCAGCAACGCCACCCTGCCCTTGGCTCCTAACGTGCAGAAGGTGGACTCAAGTTCATGGTACAGGCTGGGGCGGTGAGTGTGTTGGTTCCCAGTCTGGCTCCTGAGTCAGCTGATTTCCTTGTCTGGCTTCCATTCTGCTGAGAAGGAGGAGGACAGTTAGCAACTTGGTCAAGATGAAACAAAGCAGAATTAACCAGGAGCTATAACTGCATTGAGGCAGCTGTGCATCAAATACCCACTTCCTTCTTTGTGTAATGTGCTGATTCGGTATAGGTTATGATCTGGGATCTGAGAGCACAGAGGGGAAATCTGGCAAGGAGACAAGAAGTTGTACAAATACACGGGGGTTGGGGGAGTGTGCGTCTGAATGTGTGCAGGTGTAGTAGAGTTGTTCCCCATCTAGAGAGTTCAAAACAGGAAGCCTGTTTTGCAAAGTACAGAGAAGATGGAAGGATATGTCATTGCATATCAACAAAAACCCATGGGAAGGGCAGAATCCTGTCACCACTGGGCACTTTATGCATCTATAACTTGAACTTAGAAAGTCATTATTATGTGCTTGGGGCAAGGATTTAAGCATGCAGCTGGAGAGGTTCCCAAGAAATACAAGCAGGAGTTGAGAAAGGAGGAGAGGGCCCCGTGTTATTCAAGCATAGCTGGCTTTCATTGTCTGTGTTTGAGACTAAATGACGGTGCCAGGTACCACTCCCATGCACCAGGAGAGAGAGATGCCAGAGGCATGGGCAGTATCCTGATATCACTCTGTTCCAGCTTTATTTTGGAGGTGGTGGCAATCAAACCCAGAGTGCATGCTGAGCAGGCATTCTATCACTGAGCCTCACTCCCAGCCCATAGCTATCTGGGGCAAAAGCTGCACCTTGCAGCTGGCATGCCGCCTACACAGGAAGCCCAGGGCACCCAGTTGTCTGCTTCTCTGTGGTTCTCACTTTCACTCTTGTCATGGGGCAAAATGAAAAGTACAAGGGCACAGTTTCAATGAGAAGGTGTTCAGGTCCTACCTGATGACAGCACCGATGGGGCCAATGCTCTGGACTGGGGCTTCGAAGCAAGGAGGGGCCCAGAAAGAGGGTAATGGGTTGATGGGGATGCCCAGGTATATGCTCTTCAAACAGTGTCCTGGGCCCAAGCACCAGTCAGTGGACAAGAGTGCCACTTGATGGAGAGGCTGAATAACCATGCTCTAACAAGGGACTGACCCAGGATGTATCTCAGAGTGGACATGTTTCAATTCAAAAGGAAAAGAAAAGGCAGGAGGATCTTGGAACAACAAGCTTTCAGTCTGTAACATAGCAGGGTGTGGCTGGCTTTCTAGGCACATGTACCAGCACATATCACATACACACAAACACACATAACAAAGATTTTTTTTTTGAAGAATATGTAACAGAGACCCTATGTAGCTCACAAAGCCTAAACTGACCACCTGGTCCTTAACAGAAAAGACTGTCCAGTGTCTGAATTCTCACCCAGTGATCCTCAAAAGTGGTCCTTAGCAACAGCGGAGTTACTTGTGGGAAAAAAAAGCAGATTCTCATGTCTCATCCCAGACTATAGAATCAGCAACTCTAGAGCTGGGTTGGGTGGTTGTGTGCTGTCCAAGTGAGTGTGATGCAGGCTCAACTTCAGAGCCCCTGGTCTAGGCAGCAGGATACTGGGTGTGTAGACCCATGACTGTGCCATCTACCACAAAGCAAATGTGATTTGTCTTAAGCCATCTTGAACTACATTTATTACTTGTATGTGGAAGAGCGGGAAGGATGGTACATATACCCATATGTATGTGTGCACATCCAGGCTCGTGTATGTGGAAGCCAGAGCAGGATGTCAAGTATGTTTCTCTCTCACTCTGTACCTTACATAGCTCTCATAAACCATAAGTTCACTGATTCTGCTGATTCAGCTAGCCTGTCTGCACCATCAGGGTTGGGGTTATAGGTATATATAGCTATGCCCAGCTTTTTGTGTGGGTACAGATCCTCATGTTTGCAGAGCCAGTGCTCGTAGCCACTGAGACACCAAATCCAGTAGCTCCATGTCAAACTTCTGGGACTTTACTTCCAAAGGGCTTAGATGGCTCAGCCTCTCTAGCTTTGCTGTGTGCAACACACATCTCTCTCCTGTGCTGGTACCACTCCCTGTGTGCAGGTCTTCTTGGCAGATGCCTCACAGCTCTGGCATCACGGACTTCTTGGGGTCTCCATCGCCAACCAGGCTTCACCTTCACAGCTTCACACAGTGGCCTATCAGGGCCTTCTCTAGGCAGGGGCACCCGTGCTCCATGCTGCCTGGCCTCAGCAGCTCTCTGAAACCTTGGAGGAAGAACTGACGACACCTCTACTCTTGCATCTTTCATGCCTCTAAAGCCAGCACCAGGTGAACGACACTGCCAAGTTTGACTGCAAGTTTGGGATGGACCCCAGCCTGCTTTATCCATTTTAGAAGCTTTACTCTTCAGTGGTCCCCACAGCATTTTCCTTTCACACGCTGGAGGCTTAACTGGGTGTGGTCTTGCCCTGGAGGCACTCTCTCCATTGTTTAAGTTTGATCTCTAGGCCCCTCCTTAATCACTTTAACCTTCTTATCAATGGGGTCCTCTCCATCACATGCCCAGGGTCCAACATTTACCTTCCTAGTGCTCTTTTTCCATCCAAACTATATTTCTTTCTGCCCCATTTGCTCTCTTTCACTGTAGATCTGCATAATATTCACCATTAGTAGCCATGCCACCATTTCTACATTAGGCTGTCTTGAAATTTCTTCTGCCAAAGAAATTAGTCCATTACTTTTCAACTTAGCCTCAGGCAAGCTTTTTGGTCTAGGACAGACTCCAGTCAGACTCTTTGTCAAAATATCCCAAGTGCTGCTTAAGTCTTTCTTTCCTTCTGAAACTACATTGTTCTCAGCACTACTTTCTTCCAGGCGCCTACTAGAATGGCCTGTTAAGCTCTTCTTATAGCAATCAACTGCTTTTCTAGCCCAAACCTCCAAAGTCTTCCACATTTTTCCAAAACCCCACATGGTCAGGTTCTTCAGAGTCAACAGCCCACTCTCTGGTACCAACTACTGTATTAGTCACTTTTCTGTTCTGTGATAGAAACACTGACCAAAGCAATTTATAGAAGGAAGAATTTATTTGAGCTTATGGTTCCAGGGGAATTACAGTCTGTCATGGCAAGGAGGCACGGTGGCTGGAGGTGGCTGGAACAGGAGCAGCAGAAGCTAAGCTCTCACATCATCACGCAGGCACAGGAAGTAAGAGAGCAACTGGAGATCTGGCAAGGCTTAAGAATGCTCTAAGCCCATCCCCAGTGACGTGCTTCCTCCAGGATAGCCACACCTTCTAAAACCTCCCAAAACAGCACCATCATCTGGGGACAAAATGTCCAAATACTTGGAGCCTGTGGTGGACATTTTCCTTCAAACCACCACAAAGAGTATGTTAGGACTCCTACCCTTTCCTCTTTTTTTTGCTTCCTGGTCACTGGGAGATGAGTAAGACTCTTTAAGCACATGTCCCTGCTGTGATGTACTGCCTTGTCACAGGACCAAAAGGAACGAGCCAACCTACTACAAAATGAAACCATCAGAACTGTGAGGCAAAATTAACCTTCCTTATTAGCTGATCATCTGAGACATTATATCCTAGTAATACAAAGCTGACACAGCAGAGTCCTGTGTCTTATTTAAGAGACCTTTTGGACATGTACTCAAATGCTCTTCCACTAATGCTGGCATGACATCCTGACAAACCAGTCTCATAAGTTGAAGATGTCATTAAGTCGAAATTATCTTTAATACACCTACACATACCAAACATTGTAGTTTAGCCTAATCATTGGAAATCATGCTCAACACTTGCGTCAGCCTATAGTTGAGCTTAAAGTCTATTTTGTGATAAAATGTGGTGCATCTCATGTAATTTATGGAACACAACACTGAGAATAGAAAATGGAAGGGGTATTGCTGCACGACTCTAAAGTTAAGGCGTTTAGGTCGAACCATCACAAGTCAGGGGCTGTCTATAAGCACATTCTCAGAGAAAGACAATGACCAGGGCTGGGCTGTAGCTCAGTGGGTAGAGTGCTTGGCTAGAATGCATGAAGCCCTGAGTTCCATCTTCAGTACTACATAAATCTGGTATGGTGATACACACCTGCGACCTCAGCAGTGAGTAGGTAAAGAAGCAGGAGATCAGGAATTCCAGGTTATCCTTGGCTACACAGAGAGTTCTAGGCCAGCCTGGACTACATGAGACCCTGCTTAAGAAAGAAAGAAAGGAAGGAAGGAAGGAAGGAAGAAAGAAAGAAAGAAAGGAAAGAAAGAAAGAAAGAAAGAAAGAAAGAAAGAAAGAAAGAAAGAAAGAAAGAAAGGGAAAGAGGGAGGGAGGGAGGAAGGGAGAAGAAAGGGGAGCTAGCAAGGTGATTCAGTAGATGTAGCACTCATGGCACAAGTCTGAGGACTAGAGATTGGATTCTCAGGACCCACATAAAACCTGGACATGCATGGTAGCCACTGTAGTCCCAGAATGTGAGAGGCAGAAATAAGATGCCTGGGTCAAGATGCCCAGCTAATACTAAGTAAGTTGAAAACTCTGAGTTCAACTGAGAGACTTTGTTTCAATAAACAGAATGATGAGTGATGTCAACTTTGGGCTTCCACAAGCACATGCATACCCACACACATGAATACTTATACATACACACATGCATACCATGAAGATAAAAGGAAATTTAAAGACAGACTGTCAATGATCACAGGGGCTCAATAAAATATCTGATGACTATGTGCACCTGTCTTGGGGGGCACAATGGCACCACATTAAGCCCTTCTCAATGGTGGCCAGCTGAAGGGGACCTTTCCTTTTTCCCTGTGTTCTGCAAGCACATAAACACTGAACACCGGCTGCCCTCAGGCTCTGGGGACTAAACAATGAACAAATGGCATAGAGTTCCTACCCTCAGAAGGCTGACTCTTGAAAGCCAGGCCTCTACTAGATGAAGCAGCTGTGTTTCCTTCTTCATAACCCTCACTCATTAGTCACCCTAGGTCTGGAGAGAATTTCCAGAGCATTTTAGCAATTCGCTATACCTAAAAAAGAGGGCCTCTGGTCATTTTCTTTGTTTTAAAACAGAACTCAAACTGTTGACAAGATTATGAACTTTAAGACAGGAAGTCTCATTCTACTTCCTCAATGAACCCTACTGAAGAGATTGATCAAAGTTATAACAGAGTTTATGCCAGAGGAAAATGAAGACCAAGAACTAGACCGGAGCTGTGTTAGAAGGCAGGCGTGTAGACCTTTGTCTTGGGAAGGTCAAGACCATTCAGGTGGTACATTCTAGGACTAAAAAGATAGCCAAGAAAGCTAGACCGAGGTGAAATTGTCCCAGCTCAGTATTAACTGTCAACTCCGAGGGATCTAGAATCACCTGGGAGATGGTCCTCTGGGTATGCCAGTGTGGGATTATCTTGATTAATTGGTGTGGGAGGGTCCAATTTAACTCTGGGCAGGACCATTTCCTTGGCAGGAGATCCTGGATCATATAAAATGTAGAAGTGAGCTGAACTCTAGCTGGCATTCATTGCTCTGGTTCTGGATTGTGGATGGGCTGTGACAAGCTGCTTCAGGCTCCTGCTGCCTTGACCTTCCTGCCCTGATGGACTTAACTCTTAAACTCCGAACTAAAATAAATCCTTTCTCTCTTCTTAAGGGCATTTCATTACAGCAACAGGAAAAGAAACAACAGCCAGGGAGGCCCAAATTTGGAGTGCAAAACCCTAGACAAAAGAGTTCAGAGCACTTGAGGGCCTGGATTACAAGCTGCTATAAAATTGCCAGGAATGTTCTTTTCTCTCACAGAATGCAGAGTGAAATAATAGGAACTCTATTAACACACACAGAGAATCACACTAGAATTTACTTCTATGATTCCTATTAAGAAGACAGATTGAAGACCTTTCAAAAGCATTATTCAGAAGACACTCCTTTCTCCCATAGCAATAGGTTTGTAATGAGGAGGCTCCACGACAGCCATCTTGAAGGAGTATTGGTCCTATGGAAGGATCTGATCCGCTGTAATGGACACATGATGGCAAGAAGTCAGACCAGCAACATCAGAAAGCAGTCATTCAAGTTCACTAAGTGGACCCAATGGGCACAAAATATACTATACAATGTGTCCCAGAAGACATTTTTCCTAAGGAAGAACAGTAGCCAAAGTCCAAAATGTCCTCAATCGACCTTAACACACACACTGACATCAAGCCTATTTACAATATTGACCATCTCTGAGGGAGAAAACTCAGTCTGTAAGGTGCTTGTAGCAGAAGCATGAGGACCTGAGTTCAGTCCCCAGCACACACAAACAAAAAAAAAACAAAACAAAACAACAACAACAACAGAAAAACCAGTGTGGTGGTATGCTTCAAATCCCAGCACTAGGAAGGCAGAGACAGGTATCAGGTGCTCATTAGTCAGCCACCCTAGTCTAACAGGGGAGTCCCAAGTTCAGCGAGAGACTGTGTCTCAAAAAATAAGGTAGAGGCTGGGCATGGTAACACACACCTTTAATCCCAGCACTCAGGAGCAGAGGCAGGTGGATCTCACAGAGGCCATCCTGGTCTACATTGCAAGTTCCTAGTGGGGTTACAAGGAAACCCTGTCTCAAAAACACCAATGGGGGTTGTGGACTGCTCCTGGGGAATGACAGCTAAAGTTGACCTCTGGCTTCCATATGCATACCCTTTCTGCTCTCTACTTCCACAAACATGACACATGAAAACACATACACACACACACACACACACACACACACACGGATGTGCCCATCCCACCACATTCACACAAGGAGAAAACAAAAGTTATTCCAAATATGTGTCTCCTGTACTCCCATTTCCTAAAAGAGTAGCATTACTTCCTTTTTTTCCTTCCTATACACTCACCACAGTAAAATCTTTCATCTTTCAAAATGTGGTCAAAGATCTTTGGCAAGGAATATGCCGGTTCTCCTAATTACAAAAGAAAAAAAGCACTTATATTCAACATTAGTAATCATTAGGGAAAAGGAAATAAAAATCACAATAAACAATGAGACACCACTTTACACCCATTAGGATGACAATAATAAAAAACACAGAAAACAGCAAATGTCAATGAGGATATGTGGAAACCAGAACCCCTTAGACCATGAGTGGGAGTGGGAAATGGTGCAGTCAACATAGCAAAGAATCCTGCACTTCCTCAAATATCGAAGCAGGAAATTACCATATGTCCCAAATGATCCTGCTCCCAGGAAGTCTCAAAAGATACATGAACACATTATGCCCCCACCCCCAAATCAACCTGAACATGAGTTTTCATAGCTGCGTTCTTTACAACAGACACACAAATAACAAATGATCATCAACTGACCAGTGGACAAGGAAAGCTGGAATTTACTACTTAGGCAGAAGAGGGAGGGACTGATTGTGCAACATGTGTGACTCAGAGGACATTCTGCTAAGTGAAAATGTCCTTAGGGATCACATATTGTATGGTCCCATTCATACAAAATGTCTAAAGTAGGTAAAGTGGAAGCAAAAATACTCTAGAGGTTGTTTAGTGGAGGATGGTGTGGCAGAGGTCTGGGAATGATGCAGTGTTCCTTACAGGGAACAAAAATATCTCAAATAGACTGTGATGAAGGTTGATGCTGTGGTTTGAATATGAAATTTCCACCACAGGGTCATGTGCTTAGACATTTGGTCCCCAGCTGGCAGTGCTGTTTTGGAAGGTGGTGAAGCCTCATTGGAGGAAGTGTGTCGTTGGGAGTGGGCCTTGAGGTTTCACAGTCTGGCCCCACTTCCTTTCTGATCTCTGCTCCGTGACTATAGACACAATGTGACCAGCCACCTCATGCTCCTGCCACCACGTTGGACTACAGCTCTTCTAAAATTGTGAACCAAAACCTTTGCTCTATTAAGTTGTTTCTTGTCATGTATTTGACCACAACAAGAAAAGTAATGTGGATGAATCACTGTGAATATATGAAAAGCCACTGAGTTACACATGTTCAAATGAGAGAATGGTGCCATGTGTGAATCATCTCTCAATGAGGTGATAAGAAAGGAAGAGTTCCTCTAAAGCTGAGGGTGGGGATAGGAGCTATATGTACCGTAAGCAAACGGGCCTGTTGGGTCTGTGCCAGCCTCTTTACCCATTTTCTACAGCCCACACAAGACCACACTGTATCATCATGAAGAGCTGACCACAGGCCTAGCAACAGAAAGATGTCCATTTGTCTCTAGTTTCTCAAACATGGCTACTCTTACCAGCTCTGTAACAATCTCACAGGCCTCACTCCAGTGGCTCCTAGTCCACCTTGCCTGGTAGATGCTACTTTCTCAAACCAGAAGGACATTTTAGAAAACTGCCCAGTCCCACTACAGAGAAAACCACACTGGCCAAGCATTTGTTTATACACATCCTTTAATCAGCTGCCAACATCCATGGCCCCATGTCTTCTTGGTTCTAGAGAGAATGAATGAAGCTCAGGATGCCTATTCATTCAGCAGTGAGGGCAACCCCAACCCAGAGAGCCCCATGAGCCCCACAGACAATGCCACCCTCTTCTAACTTAGTCATGCGGCATTTCTATCCTCACCATGTGCTACCTGAATCACTTCCTATCTATCTTTAACTACAGTTAAGAAGCCCACCTTTTGTCTTCATTCTGCCCCACAGCATTCAAGAATTCCAAAACCATCTGGCTTACTTTTGTTAGAACTGAAACCCACACCCACATCTCCAGCGTCAACTCAGCCCTGCCTCTTGTGTAAAGCCTCCAAGGTTCCCAGGGGATGATAAGAACTCAGCCTCCTTGGAATATGAAGAGTGGCTCCTGTTCTTCCTGAAGAAATGCTTATCTACTGTTCAACAACGTAGGCTTGCTTCAGCTTTCCTATGAGTTATGAGGCCCCAAAAGATGAGGGGTCCTGGGGCTGGGAGATGGCTCAGTTGGTAAAGCGTTTGCCATGAAAGCATGTGGACCTGAGTTCTATTCCTCAGCACCCACAGTCAAAAAGCAAGGAATGGTAGTACGGTATACACATGTGATTCCAACACAGAAAAGTGGAGGTATGTGCACCCCTGGGGCACACTGGCTAGGTTGTCTAGCCTAACTGAGCTCCAGGCAAGTGAGAGATTGTCTGTAAAGAAAAAAATGAGGAAACCTGTAAGATGGCTGAGCAGGTAAAGGTGACTGCCGGGCAAGCATGGTAAACTGAGTTTGATCCCCAGAATGCATGTATAGGTGGAAGGAGACCAACTCCATAAAGTTGTGCTCTGACCTATCACATGCACTATCACACACACACACACACACACACACACACACACACACACACACACACACCATGTTCAAGATAAAAGGGCAGAGGATGACCAGTAGGGGAATCTTCCATGGAAACTGCTAGTCATCACAGAAAGATGGTGAGAAGGACCTTAAGAGACCCTGCAGCAAACATTTGGAAATCTCTCACCTATAGCTTCTTCTACCCATGACTAAAATGTGGAACATTCTAGAATCATAGAACACTTCTAAAGTTGGATGACTAGGGATGAGTCAAGAGAACCAAGTTACTGGTTTTCATACTGTGTTCCAAAGGACTTCAAGGGTTCCAGAGATTCCACAAATGTTTCATGTTTTCTTTATTTCAAATGTTTTCAGGGACTGCAAGATGGTTCAGAGGGTGGAGGCCCTTGATGCCAAGCCTATGACCTGAGTTTGATCTCAGGAACTGACATGGTATAAGGAAAGAACAGAATCCTGCAAGTTGTCTTCTCTCCTCCATGTGTGCTTGCCCCCCACCTAAATAAAATAAATGTAATTTTAAAATAAAACGTTTTCAAAAACTTTGTTGAAAACAACTTTTTAAAAAATGCTAAATCTCAAGACACTAGAGAGTAAGAGCAATGGCTCAGCAGTTAAGAACACTAACTGTTCTATCAGATTATCAGAGTGCAGTTCCCAACACCCACACTGGGCAGCTCACAACCATCTTTAATATTTGACATCCTCTTCTGGCCTCCTTAGGTACCCATACACACATGTGCACACACAGACACATACATGGATACAGCCAATACACATACCAATCTCTACTATAAAGACACAGAACAAACTTCCCTGGATACCTCTGTATATGGAGTTTGAACTTTGTGGGGTGGGGGATCTAACCCAAGGCATTGTACATTTATGGACTCTCTACTGAGCTATACCTCTTATCTTTGTTTCCACTTTTTTTGACTTTAAAATTTTCAAGCTAATGTATCTATGCATATAAACTTAAGAAAAAGAGCACTCCTCTAATGAAATGCAAGTGAGGGATGGTGAGCCATGGAAGGCTTCAGAAACTACTTGTCTGACCACAAGAAAGAATAGCTGTCTGGCTGTCTATAAATCTTTTTAAAAAATATTTTATTATTTTTATTTTATGTGTATGAGTATATTATCTGCATGTACATAAGTGTGCCCATGTTGTGCAATGCCTGCAGAGGTCAGAAGAGGACATTGGATTCCCTTGGAATTGGAGTTATAGATGGTGTTTACCTCCATGTGGGTGCTGGGATTCGAACCCGGGTTGTCTATGAGAGCAGCCAGTGCTCTTAACCACTGAGCCATCTCTCCAGCCCCTTGTAGCTCTTAATGACCCAACTGTGAGACAATTTCTACCACTTCACTCTGCAGTCTCTAGTCTACATTAAGACCTCCTTAGAATGCTTCATAAACTTTTTTTGAAAACAGTAGCCAAGTGGCTGGGGAGATGGCTCAGTCTTAAAGTGCCTGCTGAACAAAGAGGAGGGCCGGCTAATCTAGTTGAATTAGTAAGCTCCAGTTTCAATGAAAGAGACCTTGTCTCAAAAAATGAGGTGAAGAGTGACTGAGAAAGAAACACAATATTGACCTCTGGCCCTACATGGACATATGTACAAAAGCAAACACATGAACACATACACACGAATACCATCTCTTCCCATTAGTAGACATTTCCACTCACAATCAAGTGAATCTGGCCTCATGTTACTCTGAACCAGAAATTAACTAGGTATGCTCCCGTCAGCTTTAAAATGTAATATGATAAAATATCTTAAATATCTTTATATGGACCTGGGAGTGACAGCCAAATTTACTGAAGGATAATAACCAAGAACAATCCCTCAACTTATAAAAACACACACTGAGATCCAGAAAATGTTATGTTTTCTTATTAGAGTCAGAATCAGGCTAAAATCCATATCCTGCCCCCTAATACTACAGGTCCCTGCAAAACCAAGCTAGGTCCACCAGTCACCTGCAGGTACTCAGAAGGGAGGAAAAATGACAACAGGAAATACAAAGGAGAACCCTTAACACCAGAGGTAACACCTTGCCCATCTCAAAGGGTCAGGAGAACCAGCAGTTAGTAGAGAGAAAAATGCATGTTTAGAGAACTATTTATAAGGAAGGCAGATGGAACAGGGAGTGAACAGGAGGAAAGATTCCTGCTCTAAAAATGACTGTCTTCTGGTATTGTTAAAGGGAGAAACAGAGGGATGAGGGGATGGCTCAGTTGGTAAAAGTATTTTCCATGCAAGTATGAAGACCTGAGTTCAATCCCCAGAACCCACATTAAAAAGGCAGATGTGGTGGCATGTGTCTATAATCCCAGCACTGTGGAGAGGCAGAAGTGAATGAATCCCTGGGTCTTGCTGGCCAGCCACTGAAGCTTAATTGGTGAGCTCCATGTTCAATGATGATACCCTGTCTCAATAAAATAAAGTGGAGGGGCCTGGAGAGATGGCTCATGAGATTAAGAGTCTGGAATTCATTTCCTAGCACCTAAGGTGGGTGGCTCACAGCTGCCTGTAACCCCAGCTTCAGAGGATCCAATGCCTTCTTTTGGTCTCCCCAGGTACCTGCACACATGTGAAACACACACATACATATACACATATACATACATGAAAATAAATCTACAAAAATAAGGTAGATAGAGATTGAAAAGGACACCCAAGGGACTAGAGAGATGGCTCATAGGTTAAGAGCACTGGCTGTTCTTCCAGAAGACACAGGATTGTTTTCCAAGCAGCCACATGGCAGTTAATAATCATCTGTAACTCTAGTTCTAGGGAATCTGATGCCCTCTTCTGGTCTCCATGGGTTTGTACACACTTACATACACGCAGGCAAAACACTCAAACATATAAAATAAATACTTTTTTTAAACAAAAGGATACCCAACATTGACCTGTGTGTGTGTGTGTGTGTGTGTGTGTGTGTGTGTGTGTGTG
>NW_008337291.1:1189244-1190514 GCF_000622305.1 Nannospalax galili
TTATTTTCCTTCAACCTAAAAACCTAAGACCAAATCTGAGAAGATTCTCTGAGGTCATTTCCTCCACTGAATCACTGGATGGCCCAGACATATGGACCCCATGCCACCAACATGAACCTGACCACAGAGTCCACCCATAAGCTGTTGAGATCAAGAGTGAACTCGGGACAGTCATGATAACCTCCAAACTCTTCTCCAAGGCTGTCCAGAAGCAGGTATAACCAAAGACCTGGCTTTCAATTTCACACCTTGGCCCTTTTCTTTATAAAATAGAACAATATATCCCAAGTACAAACAATAGGCTCCCTTCAGAACCAGCCAGACTGGTCTTGTACTGAATCATCCATTAAAAGACACCAGCTTCAACTACATAACTTGGTAATATTGAGGAGACTCTTTTCACAGTAGAGTTTTAAACAACTGCCCCCCCCTCCCCTTTATGGTTGAAGCAATCAAAGCTAGGAAATCTTATGTCAAAGCTGAGCTTTTATTCATTATACTACAAACAAATACATGTATACATGAACACATACATATATTATACATACGTATGCATACATACACACATATATAAATACATAAATACGCACACACATCAGCATTACTAGTGTAGGCAGGGGAAGGAAGACCTTCCACCAATCCATCTCAGGCCGACATTTGTTTTTTAGTTAACTGTCTCTTGGTGGAGTTCAGGGTTTTAATTGTGGCATCAAAGCAAAATGGATTTCCAACACCAGATGAAGCTGGCTTGTCACACAGCTTCCTGCCTCTGCTTCCCTTCCCTGACTCCCCTGGACCCTGCCCTGCCATTCACATCCCCACCTCCACTAGAGGGCAGGGTGGGGAAGGGAAACTTTGGAATGAATGCTTACTCATCTCCAGCCTCCTGGGTGTGCAGAAAGTGGGCAAAGGATAAGGAGGACGAGGGTGAGCAGGAAGCTGTTGCTACTACGTCATCTAAGACTGCTCCATGTTCTGAGAGTTCCACTCAACAGGACTGAAAGTTATTCACCTGACAGAACTCCCCACCCACCCAGAGTGAAACCACAGCAATCTCAAAAATTGAGAAAACACCTCCAACCTTCTAGCATTGCAACATTGTCATCTACAGAATTTATAAAAATAAATTGCTAAAAAATATTCTCATGATGTTTTAAGTTAAGTTTATGATTTTGTATTGGGCCACATTCATAGATATCTTGGGACATATGGTCGGTCTGTAGGCCCACAGGTTGTACATACCTGAAACCAAGCCAAAAATTTTATTGAA
>NW_008337291.1:1190537-1201899 GCF_000622305.1 Nannospalax galili
CTACAGAATTTATAAAAATAAATTGCTAAAAAATATTCTCATGATGTTTTAAGTTAAGTTTATGATTTTGTATTGGGCCACATTCATAGATATCTTGGGACATATGGTCGGTCTGTAGGCCACAGGTTGTACATACCTGAAACCAAGCCAAAAATTTTATTGAAAAGTAAAATAAATGCCTTGCTTGTAATTTTTCATGTGTATGCATGTATGATGTACATGTGCGTTGGTGTAAGTGCATGCCTGTGGAGTTGAGAGGTTGATACTAGGTACCTCCCTTAATCAATCTCTCTCCACTTTATTTACTGAGGCCAGCTTGTTCAGGAAGCACCTGTCTCTGCCTCCTACGTGCTGGATTACAGACAGGCCTTCAGATTCACCTGGCATATGGTAGAGATCTGAACTCCAGTCCCCATGCATGCATGGCAAGTGCTTTATCCATTGGGCCATCTCCCAAGCCTAAATAAATGCCTTTAAGGCAAGACTTCCCAGTCTTGGGATGATTGATGTGGGGCCGGATCATATTTTTTTGTCATGGAGGGTACCATGTACATTGCTGGATGAATGTTAGTATCACTGACTCCAGCACTAGTTGCCACCAGAACCCTCCACAGCTGCAGAACTGTGACAATTGAAATGTCCATGGTGGCACATGCCACCTTTCAATGACCTCAGTGGAGAGGTTCAGCCTTAACCATTTTCAGATCTTCCCTCACCCTAAAGATGCTCAGAAGTCAGCAGCTGACAGGTTACAGGGCAGAGCAAGAGGGAAGATACTCACAGTCAACTCAGGAGCCCATTGCTAGCCCTGATAACTGGCACTCCCCAAGACCTTTGCTAAGCCAATGGAGACCCCAAAGTGAAGAGAGAGAGAACAACCCCCAGCCCTGTCCCACTGAGAAAAGTCTCACTTCCCTCCACATCTTTCAGCAGCACAACAGGTTGGTACCAGTCATGATCATTCCTAGGCTGGCCATGTCACCATTTATTACCCAGTCCTGGTCTAGATTAACTGCATAAGACCTGCACAAGATTGAGCCTGTCAACATTCCTTCATGTAGGGGAGGGGCTCAGGTTGCCCTGCCCATCCTTGAGAATTGATAGACAGTTAATGGTGCTGGGGGAGGGGCTCAGAAGACCACACCCCTCTCTGAGGCGTGATAGGCAGTTAATGGTTGCTGGAGGAGGGAAATCTTAAGCCCCCCCCTCCTCAGAAGACTGATAGCCATTTAATGGTGCACGGGGTAGGGAAGGGACTCAGAAGGCTTCACTCCTCTCTGAGGATTGATGGCATTTAATGGTGTTGGAGGTGGGGCTCAAAAGGTCCCACCCCTCACTGAGGATTGATAGGTAGCTGATGATGCTGGAGGGAGGTGTTTATAAGGCCCCACCCCTCCTTGAGGATTTATAAGCAATTAATGGTTGCTAGGGAAAGGAGAGACATTTTCTTCAGTGGTGTAGCTACTGATAAGTGCTTATGCTTCTGTAAATAACCCCTCATCCATGCTCCTGTAAGCAACCCTAAATAAACTCATTGGTTCACAAAAGAAAAGGACATGGAAGTACAGGGGGCACAGTTGGGAAAAGGGGGCAGGAATCAATAGGAGAGGAAGAGAGACAAGAGAATACTAGGAGCAGAGTGAATGTGGTCAAAATTCATTGTACACATGCATGAAAATGTCATCATGAAACACAGTATGTATAATTAATACATTTAAGTGGTTGAGAAACCGCTTATAGAAAGAATAATAAAGATCCTGGCCTGTGGAATCGGCAGGCACAGGTGAGAGGCCCTGAGCAGAGCCAGTCTGGAGGACACTTTGCTAGAGAGTTAAAAAAGCAAGGTTGTCATCCGGCTTCTGTCACAGGAAACCAGGAACTGACACCACAAGAGGTTAGCAATGAGAAGAGAAACCCAAGTGTGTGAAGAGATCACGGACATGGAGACTGAATGATAGGATTCAAAATGATGGAGCCACAGCACAGTGACCCCACAAGGGGAATTTTATGATCAACATAAAATGCACCTTTTTTTTCCTTCACCAACTTCTGGCAACTCTATCTTTACAAAACACCTATGAATGTTAAAGCCCAAATGGCCACAGCATAAAGAAAATCACCACAAAAGATTCAAATTTATCTCAAACACAAGGGGCTATATTATTGGGAAAAAAGTTATTAATGAACAATTGTTCAGTGGCCTGGTATCCTTAAAAAAGGCACTTCTGCCTCACCCAGGAAGAGCACATGCTGGCTGCTGCCTACCCCAAGAGTGTTCTATCTTCAAGAATGGAACAGTCTTCTGAGAAACTAGACTTGATTAAGACTACCAGCACGCATGCGTGCATACACGCACCTGAAGTGGCAGCTCGGAGACTTATATTTAAACCTTGGAATAGATTCATTGTTTCTCAGATAAGGACACAGTCCACCCACATGCCCTGCACAACTTCAGCAAAGCCTGGATCATAAATACCTTAGGTCTGAATTTTCTTTGGGAAGAACTAAGCGATCAGACACTGGCTGGTAAGTTCATTTGACCCACAGTTTATAAAGCCAAGGCCAGGTCTCCCAAACACTGTAGCAGTCTTGGATCAGTCTAGATGGTATTCTAAGCCCTCAGAATATACAAATGATAAAGTAGCTCAAGTTCAAGGGAAACATACTGGAGAAGCACAGCCTGACCTTAGGAGAGCTAAGCCTAAACTGGAGCCTTCAACCCTGAACCACTTAAAGATTACCTAGCTGCTTTCTAAGAAGTAGAGATGTGGATATAATACCCAAAGACACTGATTAATTTCATCTGGAATGTGGCCCAAACAGGTATTTTCACATATAAACTGCCTGGGAAATTAAAATACACGGCCAGGTATGAGAATTATTACATGTTCCCCATATCTCCTTTTCATAAGATGCATAGCATAGCACTTAAGGATCCAAATAGCCTGGATGCATGACCTAGAAGAATCATACACATAGAATGCACAGATGGAGAGCCTTGAGATGGCTCAGTAGATAAAAGCTCTTGCTTTTAATGTAATCAAGCCTGATTACATTTGATTCCCCAGATCCCATGTTAAAAACTGGATGTGGTGGTGCACATCTGTAATCCCAGCACTGCTATGGTGAGATAGGAGGTTGAGACAGGAGAATCCTCCAGAAGCTCACAAGTTCCGAGCTCTGCAGCAGAAACAAGAGAAACCCTATCTCAACCAGATGGAAGGCAATAATTGACTGCTGAAATTTTTCCTCTGAGCTTCATGCACACACGCCCACCATAAATAATTTCTAAAAAATGAAAGCATAGTTGTAACCATCACTGTGAAACAAGTGTACCCATAGGACAAATGGCCCTGCCATCTCAATATCGACAAGGACACGGACTGGGGAGATAGCTCGGATGGTCATGTGCTTGCTTTATAAGCCCGAGGACCTGACTGATTTGATTTCCAGAATATATGTATAACAAAGTCAGGCATGGTGGCCCTCACTTGTAATCTCAGTGCTGGGAAAGTAGAGACAGGAAGATTCCTGGGTTTTGCTGGCCAGCCAGCCTAGCCTACTTGCTGAGCTCCAAGCCAATCACTGATAATTGTCTCAAAAAACAACGTATACAGCACCTGAGTATTTACGGGTAAGGCTGTTCTCCAGCATCCACGTGCACTCACACGTGCACCTTCATATGAACATGTGCATACAAAAACATGTGCACATATATTCACATACAAAAAAAGACTGTTTCATTAGACTAAAATCAAAGATACAACTTGGATATATCTTCCAACTTTTAATTCTGATAATGCAAATAACTCCTGGCCACAATGTACCCTACAAAGCTAATCAAGGTGTTCTTTGCATGTCTCGGTACTTGACATGGTGGATGGGATATGTAGCTGTTTTACAGCTGAAGTGCTCACTTCAGAACACCCACCTGATAACCATAAGCACTTCCCTTCCTCATCTGATTTCAAAAAGTGAAACAGCCTCCAGTCGTCAGTGAGCATCTGTGTCAGCTGCCTTAATGGTGCTGTGATATGGCACCTTCTTGACTATAGCTATGCCATGTTAAAGTTTAGTCTGACTCTAGTCTCTGAAATTATCAGAAAGTTGGCCCAGGGTATGGAAACACACATCAACAGGACCCCAGTTGTCTTGGGAACAGGTCAGCATGTTCCAGAGTACACCTGCTAACGGCAGATTTATGGCTCCTATAGGTTATCCTTGGCTTGCTTCTGCAAAACAGTAATTGTTGCTTAATAGAACAGAAATTGTTAAAGGGGCTTTGTACCTGCAAGCTTGGGAACTTAAACTTTTCACCCCTGGCTATGGTTTTTCTGTATAAAAGCTTAGCCTAGAGGTGGCTCAGTGCTGCACATGCGTTCTGACACTTTTGTGTAGTTGCTGGCCAGCTAAAATAGACTTCCATTTGGCAAAACTTTGTCTGAATGGTCTTCTATGGTAAAGCACCTCACAACATTTTTGGAAGGCCTACTGAGATCCCAAAGAATTAGACCTCAGACCCTGGGGGACCAGAGTAGGGAAGACGTGCAGGTCTGGGCATACTCCTGGTAGCAGTGGTGGTGGCCATGGTGGTGGGGTTATCTTCTGAAATGTTCCAAGGCCTCAGGATTTCTGCCACTGCTGCCCTGCTGTTCCAGTGGTTTTCTGATATCCCTAATCCAAAAGATTTTTGAAGAAAGTTGCCTGTTTCTGGAAACCTGCCTCCAGAGGTAAGTTAGATTCTGAGGTGCCCTCAGGAGTGGACACTTAGGAGAGGCTGGATACAGCCACTTATCCAGTGTCTAGGGTCTTGGTGAGGTGTTACCAGGGCCCATCTGTAATCCAGGTGTGGGAAGTGGTGTGTGAGTGTGTAGATAGTGGTCACTTTGTACTTGTTTAGTTGTATTTGTGCTGGCCTCCTTTATTGTCTATTTCTGTCAGTCTGTCATCTACAAGGGGAGCGAGCTGATGCCTCTAAAATGTATGCTTAAGTATGTTAGAGATGGTTTTGATCCATCCACCTCTGGGATACAGGCCTGCAATTGGGGGCCGCACATTTGAAAAAAAAAAAAAAAGGTGCTTCCTCCATGGGGACCCTGCTTTGTGCAGTGGGTAGCAGTGTGCCCATGGGCAGAGTACAGCTGGGTGTCACTGGCAGGACCCTGCCCATATCCCGGCCCAGTGCTGGGGCTGGCGCTCAGAGCCAAGAGCGTCCAGGAAGCTGGAGTGGCAAGGGCTGAGGAGGCGCTGCCTGTTTCTCTGCTGGCAACTAGCCAGAGCTGGAGAGGAGGGGCTACAGAGAAGTTCAACTTTCTTGTATGGCAGTGGAGGCAGGGAACCCCCACCCCCACCCCCGTGGAGAAAACTGAGCTGAAGAGCAGAGGCCTGTGGATGTACAGGGGTTAATCTTTTTGCTAGACTCTGTGCAATCCGGGTGGGGAGGAAGGAAGGAGCAGAGCAGAGAGCTATGGCCCCACAGAGATCTTTTTGCCCACTGTCCGCCAGAGGAAGACAATTTTCCTTGGGCCCAAACAGGCAGCTGAGGGGATCTGGTTTCTTCTACTTGTGGCCCCTCTGCCCCCACCTTAGGCAGAATGGGTTTTTCTGGAGCAGAGGGAAGCAGCTCAGCTTGTGAACTGGCAGACAGGATCATGACCTGGCTGGGCTTGGCTTGTGGACAGGGTGGGGTGGGCTTTCACTGAGGTAGGCCCCTTTTTCCCCTGAGGGAGGCACCAAGATGGGCCTGGGCAACAAGAGATGGAATATGTTCCCTTTTTCTAATAGTGATCTGTATATTTGGAAAACACAAAATCCTCTCCCTTCTCAAGTCATTACAGGCCCTGCAATAGGCCCAGAGGGCCACCTACCAGACGGTCCAAGGAGCTTGTCTCCAGTAACCAGTATACAAGTTCCAACCCTATGACTTGATGTGGGTCAGGAGAGTCCCAGCTCAGACTCTGGAACCATCCTGAAAGGGCCTATATCCTGTGATCCTTACTACATCTCCAACAGTAAAAGTGACTGAGATCTCCTCATGGATCCATCACACTCAGTTAAAACTACAAAAGAAACCAGAAAATGGACTATCACTCAGACCTCCAACCCTTTAAAGATAAAAGTGACAGAAATTCCCTGCTTGTTATAACTGTGCTTTGGCTTCTTTTCCTCCCCAGGGAAATTGCTCAGAAAAACTGGGGATGAGAAGTTCTTACAACTGTGACTGTTGAAAAATAGTCCCAGTTACCCCAACTAAAACCCCCAAACAAGCCTAAATATATCCCCTATCCAGTTTGAGGGTATACTGGTCCACATTGTCCCTCAGGTATAGTCTTTATAAAATAAGAAAGCTTTTGTATGGCTTTAGGTGAGACCTGCTGCTTCTGTGCAAATAAGTCTGAAATTATCAGAGAAAACTTAGCACTAGTTTGACAGTTGATATCAGTCTTTGTTTTCCTGGTCTCCATGGCTTACTGTCCTGCTCAAGGCCTTAGCTGAGCTTTTAGCTCTCATACTGATGGCCCTGATACTCAGGCCTTGTCTGATCAATTGCCTGACTAACTATATTAAACAACAGATAAATATAGTAAAAATCATGGTCCTAAGAAAACAATATAATCTCCTAGATGAGTCCAGGATTTGACTCATGCCCATAGAACCAGTGGGGAATGTGATATGGCACCTTCTTGACCATAGCTGTCACGAGCACCAAATAGTACAATAGCTATGCCATGTTAAAGTTTAGTCTGATTCTAGTCTCTGAAATTATCAGAAAGGTGACCCAGGGTATGGGAACACACAACGACAGGACCCCAGTTGTCTTGGAAATGGGTCAGCATGTTCCAGACTGCACTTGATAACTGCAGATGTATGGCTTCTATAGGTTATGCTTGGCTTGCTTCTGCAAAATAGTAATTGTTGCTTAATAGAATAGAAATTGTTAAGGGGCTCTGCACCTGTAAGCTTGGGAACTTAAACTTTTCACCCTGGTTATGGTTTCTTTGCCTAAAAGCTTACCCTAGAGGTAGCTTGTTGCTACCCTTGTGTAGTCGCTGGCAAACTAAAAAACTTTCATTTGGCAAAACTTTGAGTGGTCTTCTCTGGTGAAGCACCTCATAACATTGCATAAGAGGATGTCATTCAATAGTTAAAGCTTTGGAAAAGCTCTAATATCAGTATTTTCCAGGGCATATGAGAGAATCCTCATGACCTTTCAGAGTTTTGCTGAGGGAAACTATTTGAAAGATTACATATGGGATACACAATGTACCCATTCTTCTGGATGGATTAGCTTGACCTCTTGTGACTAATGAGCTCCTGCCTCAGTTTATCCACTCTGTCCCCTTTCCCCACATACACACAGGCATACACCTACATTCCTCAGCAACTTAATCATCTTAATTTCTATTCATGTATGATAAAGTATTCGAGTAAAATCTGAATTCATTTTTGAAACAAATTATTAAAGTTTATGAAGTTCATTAATTTGTGTGCACAAGGTTGTGTATCTGTGTACGGGTGTGTGCTGTGGGTGAGTGAGAATGTACATGAGTGTGGTGCTAGGGCTTGACATCAGGCATCTCCCTCAATTGCTCAGTGAGACAGCCTCTCACTGAACCTTGAGCTTGCTGATTAGGCTATAGCTGAATCCCCAAGCAATTCCCAAAGATCCTCCTATCTCTGCCTGCCCAGTGCTGTAGTGCCTGGCTTTTTACCTGGGTTCTGGGTTGTAAACTCTGGTCCTCACACTTGTGCACCAAGTACTTTACTGAATGAACCATCTCCCCAGCTCCAGTTCATCCATTTTGATAGCACATCTGCCAATGTTCCAAGTGATTAATGACAAGTCACATTTTCCACATTTAGTATGTAACACCCAACATTTAATTGTGTAAGAAAAGGTATATTCTGTCCATAACATCTGTTCCAAGCATACATTCTCATTAGTATGCATGTGATGTGCAGATTCACATTCACACTGTCATTACTGGTCCTGAAGTCAAAACTACATGAGATACCTCCCAATGTTTGGGTTTCATGTATCTGAATTTCAAAACAAACCAAATGGTTTATAAATGGAGGACTCTACTTCCTCTGGACATACATCATCCAGGGCACACGATCCATTCTCAGGAACAAAGCAGAGTGTGATCAGTCCCATACCTCATTAGGAGATTTCCAGGGGAGGACATCTAAATTCTGGGCAGCTGTAGACAAACTCCATATTGCTGTTCACGTGGGTTAAATATGAGCAGGGTGTCTATACCATTGTAGAGCCTACTCACAACTGCCTGGCCATCACCTAGGTGTCTGAAGGACCCAGTTAGCAAAGGTTAGGATATTGGTACTTGAGCTACACCTTTCAATTCTGATTTTAATTTGATGCTAGGAACTGACCTCAAAACCTACCTTGAGAGTATTTTGACGGTATGTGTGTGTTCATTGGATGGGTGCATGTATGTACATGTATGTGTGAAGGGCTAGAGGTCAACCTTGGCTGTCATTCCTCAGGTACAGTCCGATTTATTGAGGTAGGATCTCTCATAAGCCTGGAACTCATCACAACACATGGGCTAGGCTGGCTGGCCAGTGAGTCCCAGGATGCATGACCTGAGGGTTCTTTGTACTTTTACTGATTGAGCTATTACTCCAGCCCTGTATTGTTATTTTAATCTTAATCAATTTCCATCTACTGCCTTTAGTTTAAAACCTAGAAGGGAGGGTATGATTAACTCCCCTCCATGTGTTTTAAATTTTTTCTGACTTGACTCCAAATACTAGAAGACAGGTGGGCTCCAGTCATTGTTTGAAAGCATATTTCTAAAAGTAACACACTGTAAGTGTATGAATTTTTAAAGTCTTAATAAATGAAGAAACAAAATGATTAGAATAGTCATAATATTTTCCATTTCTAAACATTGATTTTAAAAATGCTATATGAAATGCCCAAAGAATTTTGATCTAATAGTGTAACTTTTTGCTAAATGTACGGTAATCTAGAGGGAAATTGGTGGAGTTCTCAATAACATCTACTTTGACCTGTTTTCCTAATGCATCCTGTCTTTGATCAGTAGTCCATTAAGGATATAAATATTTTTCACATACAATGGTCAAAATCCTCCAGAACTGTTAGTGCTGAGCTCTCTTCAGGACACCACATGCTGCTCCACTCTAGCTCCTGAGCAGTGCTGATGGGCTTTCAGATTCTTCGGGCACAAAGGTGGATGGAAATTCACATACGGGAATATGTATTTTATTTAATGCCCTTCAAAAACAGAAATGGTAGGGGCTAGGCATCTAGTTCAGTTAGTAAGAGGATCAGAAGCTCAAGGCCAACTTGAAATATGTGAGATTCTGTCTCAAAAACATATGTAATATAAATATAAATAAATAAATTTAAAAATGTTTAAAAGGGGCTGGCAAGATAGCTCAGTGGGTAAAGGCACTTGCCACTGAGTCTGACAACCTGAGTTTGATCCCAGGGTTGCATATGGCAAAAGGAGAGACTTGACTCCTACAAGCTGTTCTGTGAGCTCCAGATTCATGCATGCGCATGCACACACACAACAGACACACTAAATATTTTAAAAGATATACTTTAAAAAATAGCAATGTTAAAAGCTATATCACTGCCACTCAGCAGGCAAGCTCAGAGTTTGCCTGGGAGTGAGAACCCCAGACAGGGCCTCTGCTTTAGGTATTACAGATTCCTTGATCTGGCCTGCTTCTACCCCATATGTCTTGGTTAACATGGTCTACCACTTGGTTCCCAGCTGGTGGCCCTGTTTGGGAAGGTTGTGGACTCTTCAGGAGGTAGAAGCTCTTGGGAGGAAGTAAGTCACTGGGAGCAGGCCTTGAGGTTTTATAATCCCACTCTAGTTCCTGTGCTCTCTCTGCTTCCTGACTGTGGATGCAATGTGACCAGCCGTCTTCCATTCCTGCTGCATGACTTCCTGCCATGATGTAATTAATAAACATATCAAACCATCCTTTTGTTCAGAGCATAAATGGATGGTGACTAAACCAAGCCTCTTCTATCTCAACTTCCCATTGAGAAAAGCAGGTTTTGATGTCCAGTTACTTAGGTTAGTAATTCAGGATGACAACACATAGTCTATAATGTGATCCCAGTAGGAAGGCCAGGGGGAAGAGGACAGCAGAAGACAGGAACTGATTTATAGTGAGACAGTTACAGATGAATGAGGTCATTATACCAAACAGAAAACCACCAAAGTTAATTTTAACTCCTTTACTTCCCTTTTATCCCTTGCTTCAAATAAACCGAATCTATGTCACTCACCTCTTATGACCTACTAGATGTATAAATGTATAAAATACTTTTATAATCAACCCATGGTGGAAGGGGAGTGACGTCACGGTCATTACTGGAATGATTTAGATACCACTAGCAGTGATGTAGGATCTGGGGGGATTTATTAAGACCTTAGCAAAACATGTGATATAAACACCATTTGGGTATTTGCTTTAGAAAAGTGCCCTGATTTTGCCCAGTGAGTTCAATTAGCATTGAGCTTATTTTGTGACGTCTCCAACAACTGGGTCAGGTAAGATGCTATCTCAACTCCTCTCTTCGGTGCTCTACTCCACCTAAACTGACATGGAGGTCAAGTTGAGCTATTGGTTTCTAAACTCTCAGTAAGTATGGAATCACCTTGGGAAACGTTTTAGATACAAATGATAGCTCTTTCCAAGTTTATAAATCCATTAGTCTGAATAGGGCCAGGAAAACCAGGCAGTCTTCATCACACTGTAAGATGGAGAACTATTAAGCTACCTTATCAGACAAAACAATTAGTGAGAGGACATGGGGGTGTGGTATAGGTCTAAGAGGGAAGAGAAGGGGGTTTTGCTAAACTGGGGACAATGTGCCCTATCTAAAAGGGCAGCCTCTTGTCAGTCAGCTCTAGCCACTGAATAACTTGAGGGAAGACAGCCTAGGATAGCCAGATCTTCTGATCTTTCCAGAAAACACCAGAAAACTTGCGGCTGAGGATATTATTCAGCTGTTAAGGTACTTGTCTGGAAAATGAAAACCTGAGTTCAGATATTCAGTACCCATCTAAAAATCCAGGTGTGGTAGTATGTGCCTGTAATCCCAACACAGAAGAGACAGAGACAGGAGGATCTCTAG
The DNA here is from genome assembly GCF_000622305.1 of Nannospalax galili. Classification (NCBI taxonomy): domain Eukaryota; kingdom Metazoa; phylum Chordata; class Mammalia; order Rodentia; family Spalacidae; genus Nannospalax; species Nannospalax galili. The sequence continues at coordinate 1,201,687 of NW_008337291.1, forward strand.
AACTTGCTAGGCAGCTAGTCTGATCAAATTGGTGAGCTCCAGGTTCAGTAAGAGACTGTGACTTAAAACATAAAGTGGTATATGGCTGAGGAAGATAACTGATGTCGTCCTCTGGCTCTACACATATACACATGCATACTTGTACACACACATATACACACACACACACACACACACACACCACCACCACCACCACCACCACCACCACCACCA
>NW_008337291.1:1201934-1325344 GCF_000622305.1 Nannospalax galili
AAAACCCCCAACCACATAATCCCAGAAAACTTAGAGTTTGGGCTAAGTTTCTGTATTTTTAAATGTTGACACTAGTTCGGACACTTTTTTTTGAAACGAGGTCTCACTCTGTAGCTCAGACTGGCCTCAAACTCATGGCACTTATCCCACTTCAACCTTTCAAATGCCAGGCTTACAGGGTAAGCCACTGTGTCCAGCTTTTCAATTTCTAAAAAATTTCTTCTTGGTGGGCCAAACAAAACACATCAGCAGTTTTCTAATACCAACAAACACCTTGACTGTGAACTTGACGGCATATACATTAGTCTATAATCTTGCCAACCTTCTCGGCCAGTGTCCTCACAGGTACCTCTTCCTTTATCGTAATTGCTCAACATCTCAACTTTCTCAACAATCAAATGCCAAGGTCAGATCATCATGTTCAAAGCACTCTGAAGAAAGTTAATTTCTAGCCCCTCAATGTAGGCTGAGCTCCATCCTACACAAGTCTGTGACAATAGGAATCCTAAGAAATTGGAAGAGAACTGGGCACACAAAAGCCATGCAGTGCTAGCTTGGGCTATGTAGGGAGACTCTGCCAGAAAAACAAACCAAACAATAGGGCTGGAGATGTAGCTCAGCTGCTAGAGTAGCTGTCTACAGACACTCAGATAAATGTAAGCGAATAACAATAGTCATCCAATGAGATAGATAGAAGCCCCAAGATCCTGACAGTCTAACAGGACTTGCCCAATTAAAGGCAGGACAACTCATCCTGGTGTTACAATGGAGGCCCCTGTCCTGGCAAACCCCCACATCACAGGCAAAGTGGGGCTCTCTTTGGTCACCTCACTCAAAGGCAAAGAGCCCCTTGCAGTCTCCTATGTATGCAGCCCTAGAGTTTTATAATTTCTCACCCACCCCCACAGCTTTACACTTTGTTAAGATTCAGAGTCCTTAGGGAAGCAGTTCAAGTCCTACAAACTGGGTACTTAATATGGAGAAAAGTCCTTGATGTTGCATTGGTCAAAAAGGCATTTACTAGACTGGGGAGATGGCACAGTCCATAATCTGAAGGCAAGCACCTGAGTTTGACAGCCTCATCTCCCAAAAAAAGCCATGGGTCTGGTACATGCTCAAAATTTCAGTGCTGGGGAACCAGAGACAGCTGAATCCATGGGGCTTATGAGCCCAACAGTGAGTTCTAGAAAAAAAAGTGAAAGATCAAAAAAACAAGGTGGATGGGACTGGGATCAGCAGTTAAGAGCACTGGCTGCTCTTGCAGAGGACTCAGGTTCAATTCCCAGCATCCACATGGTGGCTAACCACCTTTCATAACTCTAGTCCCAGAGGAATCTGATGTCTTCTTCTGACCTCTGTGGGCATTGTACTTTAGACACATGCAGGCACACACTATACTCATATACATAAGATAAAAATAAGTAAATTCATTTTTATATGAAACTCTGTATTTTAATTAGGAAATGGAGATTTTTAAAGGTTAAAACCTCATTTAATTTTATGTCTTATACAGTTTATACTGAGTACAATATTGTATAACTGTATTAATTCAACTATAAACCTAAAAATTACAGCCAATTTTAAAAGAGATGCATCTTAGCTCTGGAAATTGTTATTGAATATGTCAATGCTGAATAATTTAAGAAAAAAAGTTGGACAAATCCCGATGAATGATACCTGACACCCTCTGGCCTCTATACACGCACCCATGCACGCCCGCATGCACACACCCCTCTGCTGGTGTTGTCCTGGAAAAACAGAGGTGTGGCAATTCTGAGACTCTCTGAAGCACCTACCTCTTGAGAACCTAAAGTGTCTCCCAGAACCTGTTTCAAAGCCCCCAGTAACTACTTCATGCTTTAGAAACCGGGACAATGAGAGTCACACAGAATGGAACACAAGAGAAGCCTTCAGTGGACCACAGCTTCCTTCCTGCAATGAGATAGGTTCCACCCAACAAGGGACACCTAACACATGTGGCCTAATGTCTCCTCTTGGAGGTACACCTCTAGAGGCAGCTTCTCAGTGGTGACTGACGCCAGCCTCTTTGCTCCCTCTTATAAGCCTGCTTTGAAATCATTCAGAAGGCCCCGAAGCCAAGGCCCTGCGTGGATGGAGAGGCAAGCTGCTGTAGTAGAGGAACGTTTAGAAATCAGGTCTAGATTCAAGTCTCAGGCCCAATGAGCTTGGCCCTGGGCCTGCTTTGGAACGTTCTAGAAACTTCCTCATATGAAAAATGTCCATGCACAGGGCTCTAATTTGCAAAGTGCCTTGTCTGGCACTCAATCTTTGGTAAGAATGGTGTGACTCAGGAAATATCTTGATGCCTCAAAGGGGCCCCAAGGGCCTCCATGAGTTCCTGCCATGTCAAGTCTAAAACCACCTGACCTCATTTCATTCTGAAGCAGACTGTGGCTTGCTTTCTGCTCTTCAGAAAGGATATTCGCACACCTGTGTTAAGCACAGAACATATAAGCAAGCGTCAGCAAATGTTACCACAACTGACACGAAAGTTTATCTTATCCATCACTTTTGATGAGGAAGTTATGTAGCCCTGGGAGATAATACTGCATCTCCAGTATCAGTCGTGACTGCTACTTCGAAGCTTTTCCTGGGGTCAAGGAGTTTGGCTCAGTGGGTAAAGTGCTTGCTGCACAGGCCTGAAAACCTAAGTTCAGGTTCCCAGAGGCCAAGTAAAAGCCAAGCATTGTGATGCATGCCTGTAATTCCAACCCATGGTGAGATGGGAGGATCCCTGGAGCAGGCTGGTGAGCTAGTCTAGCTCAATCAATGAGCTCTGGATCCAGTGAGAGACCCTGTCTCAAAAATGAAGTGGAGAGCAATAGAGGTAGACACACGATGTTGATCTTTGATTTCCCCAAGTGTATGTACCACACACACAAACATACACCACACACACATGTGTACACACACAAAAATTATTTCCTGAGACAGCACCTAGAAGTTGGAAACAAATTCTACTGAATTTATTATGGTCCATAACCATATCTTACTTTCAAAGGAAAAGCGTGTTCTGTGATTCACTGAAGTGAGTTGCTCCCCAGCAGACACTGTATTTTGAAACTGTGACCAAAACAAACCCAAAATATAGCAAACCCAGCCCTTTGCACTTAGGTTTCACAATGTAAAGAGTATAAAGAAAAATACACACAGGTCTGGGAAACAGTCCACTGTAACATCATCTGAAGTGAAACTGAATCTTAGATTCAAGAAGAATAACCACCTGTACTATTCTGCAGCATCAAACCTGCTGTGGAAGTTCAGACTTTTTACATAAGAATGTTCTGACCTTGGTCACTAGACAGAATTTCACTGCTCAGACTTATCCTTGGCAAGCCCCTTGGGGTGCAATCTACTTTACAAGGAAAAACAAGGAGTGTAGCAAAGTCTCACACACTTACACACACACACACACACACCATGACTACCCCAGTCACAGCATCAAAGATGCCTGGGCCACTGCTATCTTAAGAAGTATCTCCAGGGGATGAGACATGGTTCTGTTGGTAAAGTGCTTGCCATGCAATCATGAGGACCTGAGCTCGATCCTCAGAATCCATGTAAAGAACAGGGAGTGGTGGCATGTATCTGTGATCTTGGTGCTGGAGAGATGGGATTCCTAGAGCTTGTTGGCCAGCCAGTCTAGCTCAATCAGTGAGCTCCAGGTTCAATGGAGACACTGTATCAAAAGGTGAAGGAAGGCACTGGACATTGACCTCTGACCTTCACCTGCATGAAAACACACGTACACCCCCCACCCCCACACACACAGAGTGTGAGTCCCCAGGAAATCAAGAGATAATCCAATAGGTCCTGTAACATAAAGTGCAACATTCTGAGCTGGCAAGAGTAACAAACACCACAAAGCACTTCCTAGATCTCTCATCTCCTTAACAATCAATGTCAATTTCTTGGTTTGGCATTATAAGAGTATATGCAGTAGTCCCCACTTATCTTTACTTTCCCATCCATCATTTGTTCAACTAACCACAGTCTGAAAATAATAAACGTAAATTTCCAGAAATAGACAATAAGTGGTGACCTGTAAGCCATTCCCAGTAATGTGACAAAATCTTACACTATTGGGCTCCAGACTTGGATCATACTTACGTCTACTGTATCCAGTATGCTACTTGCCCATTAGTCACTTTGTGGCCTTTTTAATTACCAGATCAACTATTTCATATTGTGTGCTTATGTTTCAATAACTTCTATTTCACTAACAATGTCCTCAAGTTCAAGAGTAGTGACACTGGCAAATTGGATATGCCAAAATGAAGCCACAATGTTTCCTTTAAGTGAAAAAGTACATATTCAATAATCTATTTTTTAGATTACAGGTATATATGAAGGGGGTATGTGCCCATGAGTGCAGTGCCTGTGGAGGTCAGAGAGGGCATCAGATCCCCTGGAGCTGGAGTTAAAGACAGTTACGAGTGCCCCGCCCCCCACCATGTAGGCACTTGGAACTGAACTCATTCCCCTGCAAGAGTCATAAATGCTCTTAACTGCTGAGGCATCTCTATATCACCCCTTCAGTAATCTATTTTAAGAACGAGGAAGAGTAAGATCATGTTCACATAACTTTATTACAATATTATAATTATTTTATTAGTCATTAATCTTTTACTGTGTGATAGACCATGTAACCTGCAGAACCATAAGCTTCCTTAAAGGAAGCCATAAGGACATAAATTTCTCAAAGTAGCCAAATGGCCCAAATTGGAGGCTTGGCCTTTGATCAGGCCTTATCAACTGGTCACTTCCCAGGCTGACAGAGACTGGTTACAGGGGCTGCTCAACTCCTGCTGTGCCATAGCCTGCTTTGGTGGCCTGGCCTTATCAACTGATCACTACAGAGACTGTTTGCAGAGTCAACCTGCTGTGCCTGCTCATCCTGAGAAAAAAGCCTCAGGAAAGAGATCCTCCAGTGTCCCAAGGACACTGACACCAAGCAAGGACCTGACACCAAGTAAATTCCTAGAGCTGTGTTCATATATAAAACCAGATTGCTCTGCTCATTCTTGCTGATGTCTGTTTCCATGGACAACGCCAGCCCTTTTCTATGTTCTCCTGAATTAAAGAGGATATATTCCTTGCCTGTTGCAGGTCTGGCTCTGGTTCTTACTTCTTAACTTTAAATTCTTTCCTTTTTCTGCTCTCCTAAATCTAATACTGTGTCTAATTTAGAAATTAAATCATCATAGATGTGTATGAAAAATAGTATATTTGGGGTTCAGTAGTATTTGAGTTTTTCAGATGACTACTTGGGGATCTTGAGATATGTCCCTCATCAATATAATTACTTCATTAAAAAGCACAAAGCTGGGCTCAAAGGACACTTTTATACAGAGACATTTCAAATAAAGTATGAAAAACAGCAACAAACCCTAAGTCCTAAGTGTGTAAGATCAAGGTAGGTCTTTTCTCCTTTCCTAGCTGCAAAACTGAACAAGACTATAAACTCCATATACAGTAGAAGATATGTCTGAACTCCATTTTGTACCCCTTTTGATCCATGGTTTTACCTTATCAGATTATAATCCTATCCAAATTATCTCGGGAACCACCCCATGATCTCATTTACTTAAATGGGGGAAGAGGGAAAAGAAAGAAAAGGAAAAAGATCCATTAGAAATGCTTTGAGCAACGTAACTTCAGAAGCCCCAAAATCATATTCATGGCTACTGCTAAAAGAAGAATGCTCTCTTGAGAAGCCCACATCCTTTCTCAGAATGCCTCTCCATTAACACCCATGCTTAAATCTATTGCAAAACCTTTTTTAAATAAACTCAACTCTGCTTCATACTGTCTCTTCCTGAAATTTGTTTCTCCAGTAAAGTCAAGAATCCTACCTTCACCTCCATGGAGGTCCCTGAAAAGAACTCAGGCTTGCTGCAGGAGGTGACACTGGCAGCTTCTTAGAGGGGTTGACAGGACCGCCTCCTGATATGTAAGCTCATTTGCATTTCTAAGAAGAATCACTTTTTTCCCATTAAGATTACTTTTCTGTGAATTGCAATTTGATGAAGGCTAAGCTGGAGAGATGGCTCAGTGGATAAAGCTCTTGGCAAGAAAATGTGAGACCCTATGTCAAAGATATAGAAGGTGACCTTTGATCTTCACATTCCTGCTTCTGCACACACACACACACACACACACACACACACACACACACACACCATTACTAATACACAGTATATTGGAGCATGTGGGAATGTCATGATCAGGTGCCACAAATGCTGTAGCATTCTGATAACTAGGCCTTAAAAGGGCTAAGAACACGCCAGACCCTATGTCCCATTTTTGTGGTGCTAGAGATGGAACCCAGAGCTTCATGCATGCCAGGTAACTGCTCTACCACTGAGCTATATCCCTAGCCCTCCAGACTTTCCTCCTTTTAACAGAAGGAGTGCTCTCTCTAAGCCTTTCCATTATGTGCTAATGGGTTCTCACTTAGAAGTCCCCATTGTGAGTCTGGTATTGTCTGTATTCAATTCTTTCCTGCCTCAAGCTTTTAAGCAGACTGGCTTTGTCTACTTCCTGGCAGGAGGTGGGAAAATTCTTCAAATGAGCCCTAGTCTTCATAAAGAAAACCTTGTTCATTCCCATCTGTTACACCCCATTGTTATGAGCAAAATAACTATTACCCCCATCAATGACTTTTCCAACCCCATGGAAGTGAAGACAAAGGGTACTTACCCACCATGAACCAGAACCCTCAGAAGTCACTCAAGATGCAACAGGAAACCACAGGAGAGTAAGCTAGGGACCTTATATTCCCCGAGGACACACTGCCTGCCAAGTTCGCCCTAGGACCCATAAATAGGCTGCTATATGTGATGCTGAGTTCAGCTTTCACAGAGTCTAGCCCAGAAAAATTCCTCACCAACAAGGACTGATGCCAAAATGCCTTTTGAGAGATACTTTGTGTGTATGTGTGCTTCTGTGCACAGGTTTGGGTACACGTGTGTAAGGAGTCCAGAAGACAGGCTCTGCTGTCATTCTTCAGATTCCATCCACCTTTGTTGCTGTTGTTGAGACAGTCTTTCACTGGCCTGGAGCTTATTCAGTAGGCTAGAGTAGGTGGCCAGGGAAGGAGCCCCAGGGATCTTCTGGCCTGTCTCTGCCTCCCAGGTGCTGAGATTGCAAGCACATGCCATCATGCCAGGTTTTTTTACTTGTGTTCTGGGGATCTTTGAACTCAGGTCCTCATGCTTGCAAGACAAGTGCTTTACCAAGTGGGCCACCTCCCCAGCTCTCTGTGACATATTTCGACACAGTCTCAACCACACAGTTCCTAGCAATAATGCTTTCTCCATTGTTTGGAGCCCAAGGTCAAAGACAGGGTTAGACCCTCCATTTTAACTACAAGCTGTGAATCCCTAATTGGAACTACTCAGAACCAACTGTTTCAGATGCTAAATTTTTGCAGATTTTGGAATATTTGCATGTATAATGAGGCATTCTAGGATGGAGGCCCAAGTCTACACACAAAATTGTTTTGTTGCATATACATCTTATATACATACCATAAATGGAGCATGGTGGCTGATTTTAATTGTCAATTTGACACAATCTAGAAGCACCTGGGAGAGGGGTTTCAGCGAGAGACTTTCTAGTTAGGATGACCTGTGAGCCCATCTGTAGGGGGTTATCTAGATTCCTGCCCACCTTGGGTGGCACCATTCCTAAAGGAAGAGGATTCTGAACTGTGTAAGAGCGGATAAAGCAAGCTGACTGCTGGCATGCATGTATTGATTCATTGCTCTCTGCTCTTGACTCTGGATGTAGCATGACCTGTTGCTTCAAGTTTCTGCCACGCTGACTCCCGCAGTGATGGACTATAACCTGGAAATGTAAGCCCAAAAATCTCTTCCCCCTTTGGTTGCTTCTGTCAGGGAATTTTGTCACAGCTATAGGAAATGAAACTAAGGTAGTTTTCTACATTATTTTTAGTGTGTCTGAGTTTTGAATGTAATCTGTCACTTGAGATCAGGGTGCAATTTTCCACTTGTGGCATCCTGTTAGCATTCAAATAATTTTAGATTTAGGAGCATTTCAGACTTGGGATTACATGCACCTGTATCATTTCATTTTTGACATTTTGAAAAACTTGCTTCTCACTCTTATTTGTGAGTATCAGCGATGAGCTGACTATGTTTCCCGAGATCAACTAGGAAAGTGTTGACAGAGTTTGATCCCAAGTTTGACACCAAAGCAAAGGAGTGTGGAAAAGCAAGGTAAAATTCAGACAGCATCTAGCTAAAGAAAAACCAGAAAGCAATAAATGAGCTGCCTGCTAACATACTCTGGTTTCTCAGTTTTGCTGCACACACTTGAACAGAAAGCACATATATTACAGTTACTGCTTCTCCCTTCTGCAAAAACTCTAGAATCAAGAAAGCCAGAAATGTATCCTCTAAATTTTCAGATAAAGTTAATTCTACTGTAGGGATTGGGGACTATAGTTTAACTAATCAATCTGGATGGGAAAACATCACTTTTGAAGGCAGCATGCCAGGCCAAGGACACAACGTAGATTGGTAGAGTGCTTGCCTAGCATGCCAGAACCCCAAAACACATGCATTTGTCCACCTCACTTCTACCTAACACCACGATTCACAGAGTTCCCCTCCTCCAAGGATTTTACCATCCTCCAAGGACTTTTTATAGAAAGGGTACCAGAAACCTCCCTCTATAATCAGCTGAGAAGATTCAAGGCCCCGAAGTCCCAGGACACAGGATCCATTATCCCACCGAAGACAGTGTTCATGACTGTTTTCTGGCCAACATCCCCCATGCCAAGCAAGACATCTGCTATAGACAGATTAGGGCTCAGGACTTTCCATGCTGCCCTCTGATGTCAAGCAGAGAGCAGTGGGCACATGCTGGCTAACGTTTCCATACCTACAGCTCTCACTCACTCATTCCTACCCTTCTCTCTAAGTACCTTGAGACAGCATAAGGATCACTGCTAGATGCACAACATAAATGTCAAAGGGAACAGCATAAAAAATGATAGCCAGCCCACCTCCATTAGTCATGTCCTAGGATGGACGTGAACTGTCTCCAGACATGACAGGAGGATGAACCATGTCCTGTTCAGGTAAGGGAGAGCTGGATTTCCTGAGCTCCCTTCTCTAGTTAACACTATTGTCTACTCAAGCCAACTTTCCTTCAGGACTTTCACAGAAAGTTCTTTTGGTTATGAAATTGCCTCAACTAACAGAAAGACCTGGAGTCCATGCCAAGAAACACTATGGTTTGTGCTTTGGGTTAGCCAGTGATTCTAAACCATCTCACCTTCCTTCTTCATGATTACATGTCCTACTCAATAACAACATCAGAATTCCCCATTCAGATCCTGAAGATTCAGTTTGGTCTCACAGGAACACAGTGTGAAGACGCTTCAGACATATCTTTCTCTTACCTGTTAATTGCCCTTTGTAGAACTACAAATAGCCAGGTTTAATGCCTATAAATTCAGCCACCTCCACTTAAACTGATATGATTTAGATTTTTTTAAGGCCTCCTATATCCCAGGCTGACCTCAAAACTCCAACTCACTATGTAGCTCAGGATAATCTTGAACTTCGGATCTTCCAGCCTCCATCTCCCCAGATCTGGGATTAAAGACCACAGTCACCATGCCTGGTTTATACAATACTGGGGATAGATCTAATACCTGATATCAGTCCTTTTATGCCTTAGACTATAAGCACTAAAGGCAGGAGAAGGGGCCTCCCAACTCTCAGTCACTTAGAAGTATACATGCTTCCAAAGCCAGCCCTAAATCTGATTAGATAAAAGGACACTCCCCTACCTGGCCACCTGTCTATCACCCTGAAAATTCAATACACTCAACCTTTGTCCTTTGCTTCTGGTCCTCCCACCCCACTTTGTACCATCAAGGAAAATGAGAGGCTTGTGTATGCAAAGTGATGATTTCCCTCTAGTCAGCAGCAAAAGTTCCCTATAAATAAAATACAAACACTCTGCAGAAGACCCATCCAGATGGGGCTCTTCCATGGAAGAAAACAGTGTCCTGATGTCAAAGACGAGGAGAGACAAAGATTTTTGCATGGGCCTGAGATTCAACAAATTGCAGTCTGTGTCCGGTAGAGCTCAGCATCTGAGAGGGGTCATTTCTTGCTATTCATCTGATAGACTAGAATTGAACAAGAGGAGGAGTATTTCTGGAAAAGCAGAAGATGATGGAGAAGAGAGGGAGGCAGGCTGGAAAATGGGGACACTCCAAGTCTCCCCCTTGACTTTTTAAACAATGGAAGAGGGGCAGGGGGCAGACTGAAAAAATGGGGGAAACTCCTGGACTTCCCCAGGACTTTCTAGGCTAAAACTAGATCCTTGAGGTTTTTTAATGTATGTGGGTGAGGGGTGTGTGTGCATGTTTGTGTGTGTAGGTGTACATGTGTAGCTGTGCATGTGGAGGCCAGAAGACAACCTCCACTGTCTATCTTCTTTTTAAGATGGTCTCTCACTGGCCTGGTGCTTGCCAAGTACACTAGGCCAGTTGACCAATGAACCCCAGGGATCTGCCTGTTTCTAGCTCTCCAGAGCTGAGATTACAAGAGCACAGTACTACTTCAAACTTTTCATGTGGGTGCTGGGACTTGAACCTGGTCCTCATGCTTACAGAGCAAGCACTTTACTGACTAGCCATCTCCCCAAACCAGTCCTTGAGTTTTGTGGAAGTTGGAGATGATCCAAATTTCCAGAAAGCTCTGATTTACTATTCTCCATGACTTGAGTGACATTCAGTCTCCAAAATCAAGTTCACCTTTTTTCAGGGGAGTTACACTGCTAACAAGTCAATCCTGTGAATGATCTTTCTATCTTCAACACCTAACAAATACCTCATAGCAAGAGAAAATGGGAGACAAGTGACTGCTGGATCTTAGGTTGATAGAACAGGTTGGTCTTTCCATTCTCATGAAGAAACAGAGAATGCCAGGCAACCTTGCCACCAGGCCACCTGCCCAGAGGCTGGCCACCACAGGGAAGTCTTTCATAAGGGATTCTCCTTGCTATTTTTTTAAAAAAATTTCTCTGGAGGCTAAGAGTAAGATAAGGCTTATTAAAGAATATAGTATAGCTGGGTATGGTGGCTCATGCCTTTAATCCCAGCACTTGGGAGGCAAAAGCAAGCAGATCTCTGAGTTCAAGGCCAGCCTGGTCTACACAGCAAGTGAGGCTTTGTTTCAAACAAACAAACAAACAAAAAACCCAAAACACAAACAAACAAAAAACAGCAACAGAAAAAGAATATAGTACAAAAAAGCTAAAAACATATTTTTTTTCCAAATCCAATCAAGAGGACTGGGATATATAGCTCAGCTGGTAGAATGCCTGCTTTGTATGCATGAAGCCCTGGGGTTTCCATTCCCAGCACCACATACACCAGGCATAGCAGGGTACACACGTAATTCCAGCACTCTGACGAAGAGGCAGGAAGATCAGAAAATCAAGGTCAGCAGTGGCCACATAGTTCCAGGCCAGCCTAAGACCCTGTTACAAACAAATGAACAAAGTTCAACCAAAAAAGGCCAAACAGGCATACAAGGTGTGGTTATATTTATGTAACTTTTGCTTTCCTGCTTTTCCTGTTGAGTTTCATGACTTGCCCAGACTCTGCTGCAGGCCTTGTTTTGACTCTATTTCCTTGGATAGCTCAGATGGAAGAAGACATGTAAGTTCTTTGCTTTTCTTTAATGGGATAAAGTCCAAGGTGTGGAGGTTAGGGATGCTAAATGGCAGTGGGCTTATTTGACATACCCAAATTGCATGAAGGGAAGTTTGATCCCTAGCATCACCAAAAAGGAAAAAAAAAGAAAGGAAGGAAAAGGAAAGTAAAGGAAAATGTAAAGAAAGAAAACCAAGGTTTTTTGTGTATACATGTACTGCCCAACAGTGGACTAAATAGTTAGAAACAAAAACACATTCAATCCTTGCTTTTTAGACATTCTACTTAAAGTGTTCCTAAATAGCTAACCCAGACATCCTTTGCTCCATTATGTGCTGAACTAACAGAAGTCTGCCTGAGTGATCATTAATCTGCATTTCCCTTGGGAATCATAACTGCCAGCATGGTCTAATGCAGTATTTCTGAATTACACTGGGCACATTTACACTGTGGGAGATGTCATATACAAACTCCCTTTACTCCTCTCATTAAGAACTTATGTGAACATGCCAAAGCTCAGCCAATCCATACCTTACTATATGTTGCTAATTACAGTAATGAGTTTATTTAAAATAAAGGGGAAGACAGGTGTTCTACATGGTTTTCTTCTTGCAGGGACAAAAGACCCAGCAAAAAAAGCAACTTAAGGAAAGAAGGTTTCATTTGGCTCACAGTTTGAAAGGACTGTCCCTTATGGAGGATGTGCTGGTTACTCTTCTGTCAGCTTGACACAAACTAGAGTCACCTGGGAAGAGGGAACCTCAATTGAGGAATTTCCTCCATCAGACTGGCCTATGGGCATGTCTGTAGGGCATTTTCTTGATTGTTAACTGATGTAGGAGAGTGTCTAATGTGGGTTGCCATCCCTGGACAGGTTGGCCTGGGTTGTATAAGAAAGATAGCTGGGGAAGTCAGGGGCGGGGGTGGGAGGAAGCCAGTAAGCAGTGTTCCCTCACGTTTTCTGCTTCAGTTCCTGCCTTGAGTTCCTACCCTGGTTCTCTCAGCAGTGGACTGTAACTTGTAAGATGAAATCCTTTCCTCCCCAAGTTGGTTTTGGTTAGTATTTTATCACAGCAACAGAAAGCACACTAAACTACAACAGACGGGAAGGCCTGGTGGCAGGAGTGTGAGGCAGCTGGTCACGTTGCATCTATAGTCAGGAAGCAGAGAGACATGAATGCTGGTGCTCAGCTCACTTTCTCCTTGTTATTCTGTCCAAAACTACTGCCCATAAGATGATGGTGCTGCCCACATTCAGAGTGGATCTACCCTGCTTAGTCAGGGTGGGTCTACCTTGCTTAAGGCTCTCTGGAATGACAGCCTCACAGACCTACTCAGAGGTGTGTCTCCTGGTGATTCTAAATCCAGCCAAATTGACCATGAAGATTAACCATGTAATAGGTAAATTAAACAGTATAGGTGGTAATATTAACTTGTTAAAAATTGGGCCAGAAGTTTAGACAATGTGAGTCTGCTTAGAAAATACTTAAGGGAAGGGAAGGGGAGGGAGAGAGGGAAGGAGAAAAAGAAAAAGAAGCAAAAGATAGATGAGAAGAGTTAAAGGTAGAGTTAACCCATTCTATTCATGCCAATGTCTAGGGTCATCTTCTGAAGGGACTGTTCTTCTAGTACTGGTATACCTGATAGGAGGGATGGGTAGTATCTTAAATAAACTGTGTGGTAATTCCTAAAGTCAAGCTAAGTGGCAAAAAAGGGGGAGAAGAGTAGGAAGGAACTGCCAGAGAATTTCTCTTGACACTCACTTGAGTCCACTCCATCTGCAAAGGCCAAAGGGATGTGCTTACCAAACCCATCACTCCCAGCACAAATCCAAGGAAATGTATAAATCTGGGCCAGGTGTAATTAGGAACTAGGAACAGGGTCTTCACCTCTCTCTCTCTCTCTCTCTCTCTCTCTCTCCTCTCCTCTCTCTCTCCTCTTTCTTCTCTCTCTCCTCTCTCTTCTCTCCCTCCTCTCTCCTCTCTCCTCTCTCTCTCCTCTCTCCCTCCTCTCTCTCCTCTCTCTGTACAGACATGGGAAAGAGGACAGTAGCTCTTGCCCATTCTTTGTTTTGATAATTGCAGTAACTGATTTTGTATTTATATACTCAATACAATTAATACTCCTATTTCACTCTTCCCCCATGTCCTTAGGGCAACTCTCTCTCTTTCCCTCTCTCTCTGGGTATGCTCGGCTCCTGTCTTTTATCATTCTCTAGCACTTTTATTTATAACACTGCTCTTCCTCACTGATCTGCCTGTGGGACACTGTGGTGATTTCTGGGCTGAGCACTCTCACGGAACATACCTTGTTCAGATGTGCTGAGCCTTCTTTCCACATGTACATTCTCTCCCTTTCACACAGTTCTGACAGTTTTCCAGACCACCTTGCAAAGAATGGAGCTGAGACAATGATAGGTCAGTGATGGACCACACCTGGACCAGAACTGCGCAGTTACGTATGCCTCTTGCTCTCTATTTAAACCTAGACCTCTTGTCAGAACCAGGAAGATGGACTTGAGAGTCACCGGACCTCTTTTCCTTTTCCCAAAGTGACCACACTGAACAAATCTCCTTTCTCTGCTTTTTGCCATTGTTTAATTGACTGTTGAGGGTGGGTTGCCAAGCCTAGTTTGTTAGGGCTGCCAGGGTCCTGACTCTGACAACTGTGGGACACACTAAGGGCAGCATCCCTGAGACCTGGCATGTATGAGGAGCTCTAAAACTCCCTATCAGTTGACTGATCACTTGTACAAGTCCAAGATCAGCATCAAGACAGCCTAAGGAGCCTTTATTTGAGTCCATGTCTTCGACTTTAAGGGCCAGTGATCTTCTGGTCCCAACAGGAACTATTTTCACCCTTCTCCTGGTTTCTTTGCTGTCTCTTTTTGCATGTCCAGTTCTCCCCACCTCCTCCACCAGCTGCTGGCTGACCTCCTTACCTTCATTATGTCTGGTTTGTGCTCCTTCATATCGCTGGTCTCCCTTAGCCCCAGGGTATTGTGCTACTTAACCACCAAGTTTTCTTTTGAGTCTCTCAGTCCAACTTCCTGAAACATAATCTCACTGACCAGGAGCAGGAACACAGTACAGAACAAGGGTACTTAGGCAGAACTTAGAATCTCCAGTAGGGATATAAGGAAATTCTCACAACTGTAAAGGCCAGAAGCAGCTGTACTCATTCTCTTTTAAAAGACGAGTACAGGAGGACCAGCAAGATGGCAAAGCAGGTTATGGTGCTGCCACCAAACCTGATGACCTGAGATAGATCCCCAGGACACTCATGAGGACAGAGAGAACTAACTCCCACTAGATGTCCTCTGACTTCCGTATGCACCAAATGCACATAAGCACTCCCACACATGTACATGCAAAAAATAACAACAACAATAGTAATAATGAGTATGTGGGCTTAGAGACATAGCTCAGTAATGTTTGCCTAGCATGCATGAAGCCCTGATTGTATCCCCAGCACCTCATAAACCAGGTGTGGTAGTACATGTCTACAATCCCAGTGCTGGGGCAATGGAGGCAGTAGGATCAGGGAGTTAGAGGTCAGGCTGGGCTCAAAAATAAATAAGAGGCTGGGGAGATGACCTGGATTGGTAAAGTGCTTGCAGACAAGCATGAAGACTTGAGTTTGGTTCCCCAGAACCCATATAAAACCCAGAAGGGGTGGCTCCTATCTGTAACTCTAGTGAACTGGGAGGCAGTGGGGCAGACAGGAGGATCCTGGGAGCTCCCTGGTCAGCCAGTCTAGCCAAAAACAGTGGTCTTCAGATTCAGTGAGAGACCCTGTCTCAAAAAATAAAATGGAGGTTACTGGAGGAAGACACCCAGCATTGATCTTTGGCCTACATGTGTATGTATACACAAGTGTATGTACCACACACACCACCACCCCACATAAGTATATGAATGAGCACTAAAATAAACAGTAAGAAAATCTTCCTAACAGTCCTAAGTCTAGAGTGTCTGCTCTTGTTTTCCTTTAAAAAAAAAATGAGCCCATAATAGTAAGACCTCTCCAAGGTAGGGAGGACTGTCAAACCTCACAGAGGGCAGGAATCAGGAGGCCTGGCAAAGAGGCTGCAGAGACGGCTCAGAGGTTAAAAGTACTTGCTGCTCTTTTAGAACACACAAGTTTGATTCCCAGCACCCATGGCTGACTACAACTCCAGTTCCAGGGGACCCGACACCCTCTTCTGGCCTGTGTCAGTACTACACTCATGTGCACATATATACACACACACATACTAAAAATAGAAATAAATCAAGTTTTAAAATGGGGGTGTTAAAATGAGTGGCAGCATGAATGAGAGGGGAGATCAGAAGATAAAGAATCTGGGCATAGACCACACAAATAATTAAGGAAAGTCCTATAGCAAAGGGGAAAATCTGACTTTTTAATGAATGTCTGTAAACTCCTGCTATTCAGCAGAGGCCTTCCTGGTGGTCTAAGCATGCTCAGTACAACCTGGACCAGAGAGGAACTATCTGAGAGGGTTTAAGTCCTGGGCCATAAAGTCCCCAGCACAAGAACAGCTGCCATTGCTGAATTTTTCAGACGAAGAGATGGATGCTCAGACAGGAGTGAGGTGCACCTGTATATGCACCTACTGGCCCATAACTTCCAAAAACTTTCATTTCTTTTAAAATCATAAAGAAATAATGTCACATAGTCTATCCTGATCATGGTCTTGACATTTCCCATTTTTCTGATATGTAAGGATCTACAGTGCTTCATCTTCCATCCACAAGAGTTGGAAGAGGTAAAATGACTTGTCCAGAGCTATATACCAGTGTTGAGAAGTATTGCCCTCTTCCAGAGTCTCCTCACACTCACTACAACCCCTAAAACTCGGGGTAGGTCTAGGTTTCAAAAAGGCCATGTCCTGGGCTTTTGTGGGGGACGTTTATTTGAGATAGGATCTCATGTAGCCCAGGCTTGCCTGGAGCTTGCTTTGTAGTGGAGGATGACCTTGCTCTTCTGATTCTCATGCCTCTATCTCCTGAGTGCTGGGATTCCAAGAGTGCACCACCATGCCCAGTTTTGAAAATGCATTTGTGGATGTGTATCGGTGCCACAGCACATGGTGTGTGGAGGTCAGAGGGCAATCTCAGGTGTCAGTTCTTGCCTTCCACCTTGTTTGAGACAGGCTACTAGTTGCTTACAGTTGTGTACCTTAGGCTAGCTTGTCCTTGAGCTTCCGATGATATTCTCTTTCTCTGCTTCCCATTTGGCCTTAGGACTCATGAGGTTACAGTCCTGTGCTACTGCGTCCAGCTTTATGTAGGTTCTGGAGATTCAAACTCAGGTTCTCACACTTGATGACCAGTGCTTTACCCACTGAGCCATCTCCCCAGTCAAATTGTATTTTATTTAATGCAAAAATCAATGCTGTTGCTGGAATGCCACTCAACGTTAGAACACTGCAAGTATGCAGGAGGAAGGAAGAAGGATGCAGGGAGGGAGGAGGGAAGAGGAGAGGGAAGGAGGAGGGAGGCAACTGGTGCAAAACATAGCTCTCACCACAAAGGGAATAACAGATGGGTTATTCTGGAGCCAAACATTAGAGAACATGCCCCTGCACAAAGGTTCCAGTTACCCCCAAGTACCATGTTCCCATGTGGAAAGTTTCATGAAGTTTGTACAGTAACCAAACAAAGAAAGTCATAAATCAGGCACTTTTTAAATACATAGGTGAAATGGCAGGTCAGAAGTTACAGTAAAAGGAAATCTCTACTGTAAGCCTCAGATGCTATGGGACAACTGTCTTAGTTTTGGGTTAGTGGAAGGTAGTGTCTACTAAGTTAATACATTCCCAAAGATATCATATAATTGTCACAAGGATGTCAGGTCAGACCTAGCGTTCTAATCAGTCAATCAGCTTTGCAGAATGTTTAACATGAGTTCAGCTTTTTTCTTAGAACTTCAGTTCACATAACATCAGCAACTTTACAGGAGAATCTCTGGACAATGTGATTATATTCTTGTCACAGATCTTCAGTTTAAGATAACAAAACCAAGTGTTCTTAAACATTAAGATAAGTAAGTTCTGGGTGTTCCTACCCTCTGCAAGTACTGTGGGAGAACACAGACTGTACATGCCAAGTTCTAAATAATCCCTCAGAGTTTGGCCTTCTTACCACACTGGAATGATCTGGGATGTTTATTAAGATCAAAGATTTCAGGCTGCTGAGATGGCTCCATGGTGAAACTTTCATTTCTTTCAGCAGAACTTGCTGCTGATGACCTCAGTTCAATCACTGGGACCCTTACAGTGGAGAAAACCAACTCCTGACAAGGTGCCCTCTGACCTTTACACATGCATTGTGACATGTATACACACACACACACACACAAATAACAAATAAATGTAATTTTTAAAAAGATCAAAGATTCCACAATCAAATCTCACACTACGTTAGAAAGGAGGGAGTCTACATGAAAAAATGCTGTCTAGAGACTTTGACCCATGCAAATCATACCAACTCAAATGCATTGGGGGAAGTTAAGTATTTAAAATCTCATCAGAATTCAACTCTTCAACTATCACGTATATATGAGCTAAGAATGTACTACTCAGTTCTGAATTTTACCATACTTATTAAGCATTAAAGAAACAGAAGAAGGGGGAAAAAACATCAATCACTGATTATAAAACCACTCCTGGAATCTGAGCACCCAGATCAACCCAGTATTTGAAGTTAAATTTGCCAGCGATTCTATCAGTAGAAACAAGAATCTGATTATGAGTCCTGAGGATCCCCTTCAGGTTACTGGGGTTGGAGGCAAGCAGTTTTACCCTTTAACCTATCTCCCTGGTCCTGTTTTTAGTTTTTGATGTTTTTGGGCTTTTTTGTTGTTGTTGTCTTTGTTTTTCTGACAGGGTCTCCCTAGTCCCAACCTGCCTGGAAGTCACTATGTGGACCAGGCTGGCCTCGATCTTACAGAGATCCACCTGCCTCTACCTCCTGAGGGCTAGGGTTAAAGGCTTCACCACGATTCCCGGCACCTGTTTTTAGTTTTGAGACAGGGTGCCACTGTACAGCCCAGGCGCCTCTCAAACTCTATATGCCCAAGGATGGCCTCGAACTTCTGATCGATCCTTCTGAGTGTTAGGATTATAGACATGCACCACTATATCCAGTTTGTGCAGTGCTAGGATAGAACTCAGGGCCTCATACATGCTAGGCAAGTGCTTTAGCCAAGGGGCCACATCCCTGAAGTGACTATCTGATTATGCACCACTTCCCTTTTATGCTTCTTTACATTAGTTAGAAACTGCATTGATGGTCTATTTGTTTTTTTTTATTGTGTGCAGGAGGACAGAAGAAGAATGCAAGGAGGGAAGAGGGAAGAGGAGGGGGAATGAACCCCAATAGTGGTTCCCACTATTTAGGACTTTTATTCAAGACAATGATAAAAACATTACCAAATAATTGTTATACAGGGAGACAATGGACCTTATAGGATTAAAGATGGCTTTAAAAGATCCACGGATCCTGGCTAAACATACTCTGAGGCATTGGTTAACTCACAACCAGGGGAACTCCCCAAGAACACTCATACCTGTCCCTCTCAACACATACACACTCCCATGCATGAACACAAAGGGGGATGTCTGCTACAGACATGGTGGTCAGTCACACACTACAGTGCCATCCCATCTGGGTACAGAGCTTTGGGTCTTAGTTTCAAATCTGTTTGTAATGCTACAACCAAATATCTCACACAGGGTAATTTTATAAGCCCCAGGTACTCACTGCAAATTCCCGAGGTTGCAATGCCCCAGATCAAGGTGCTAGTAGATGTGGGGTCTGGCAAGGACGGCTTTCATAAATACACTTGCTCCCAGGGTCATTCTGTAGAAGAAGGGTAGAACAAGCTTGGGCCTCCTCCTTTATAAGAGTTGAAAGTCCATTCAGAAGTCTGCCCCCCCCCCGCCACACACACACTTTATAACTTCATTACCTGCCAAAATGATTTACCTCATTCTTACTGCTATCAGCTCAGGTATTTGTTCCAAACACAGAAGTTTACACACAGTAAGACCACAGGAGTGAGTAGAAAAAAAGAGAGACTGAACCGGGGATGTGGTTCAGTCAGTAGAGTGCTTGCCTAGCATGAGTGAAGCCCTGGGTTCAGTCCTCCACAGCACATAAATTGGGCATGGTAGCACACTATAATCTAGCACTTGGGGAGTGGAGGCAGGAAGATCAGAGGTTCAACATCATCTTCAGCTACTACAAAGCAAACAGGAGGCCAGGCTGGGCTACATGAGACCATGGATGGAAGAAAATGCTGAACTTGAGTTCTCGAATAGTAGTTACTGAGGCAGGAGGCAAGAGCAATGGGTAAGGAAGGAAACTTTAGGCAGAAACTCTTGATGAGCCTAAGTTCTTGGGTTGGGTGGTTTCGATAACAATAATGCTATAAAAGTAGTTCCATAAATTCATTTATATCAGCAAATTTATATTAGGTTAATAATTACAGAAGAGAAAATAAGTCCATGGTCACACCAAACGCTAGCAGACTGTGGCACTGGTAACAACTGGCAGGTGGTGTGCGGGGATGCTTATCAGCATCCTGAGGAAGGTTGGGCAATCACTGTTCTCATTGGAGGGAAAAATGTATTTTTAAGTGGTGATGCTTTGAAGGGAGAACATGGCCTTCTACAAAGTGTCAGAGCAGATTAAGATGCAGGTGCCTGGTAGGCACAAAGGCCACCTCAGATGCCACCTCAGATAGCCCTACTACCTTTTCCTTAGGTTTATGGTTCTGTGACCTCACTTAGCCAATACCCACCTTGAGGATCTGACAAGTACAGGTCACCCTAAAGGCAAAAAGAAGGCTCTGGAGACAAACCCTGACTATGGCTTCACTCTGCCTGGGGCCATCATAGGTGGACCCCATGTGTGTGAAAGATTTCTCTCCCAGGAGATCTTTGAAGTAACTGCTCACCCCAACCCTGTAGCCTCCCAAGCAGCCATCTTTTTGTCTATCTTCTAATTCCCTAGTATAAAAGAATAAGAAAAGGAACTTTTAAAATGGAAGATGGGGTCAGTGATCTGGCTCAATGGGAAAAGGTGCTCGCTGTCAAACCTGATAACCTGAGTTCAGTCCCCAGGACCCACATGGTAGAAGGAGAGAACCAACTCCTGAAAGTTGTACTCTGATGTCCACATGCATAGCACAGCTCTCCTGGTTTGCTTTTTATTGCTGTGATAAAACACTTTGACCATAAACAACGTGGGGAGGAAAGGGCTTATTGCAGCTTACAATGCCAGATCACAATAATACCGTAATACCAGCTTGTTCTTCTGACCTTTGCTCATCCTGCTTTCTTATAGAGCCTAGGATCACCTGCCCAGGTATAGTACCACCCACAATGGGCTGGGTCCTCCCATATCACTGGACAAACAAGAAAAATGCCTCACAGACATGCCTACAGGCCAATCTGATAGAGCACAATGGCACACACACACCCATACACATACATGTACATATACACATGATCACAAAATAAAAATGCAGTAAGAATTCTAAGTAGAAAACAAGGAGAAAATAATTGGTTTATTATACCCAAAACGTAAGAAAGGATTTCCAGTATCCTGCCCTTGGCCCCACCAGGTAGGAGTTATACTACGACTTGTTATCATACAACAGGTGAGATTACTTTGTGCTTCCAGTAAACCCTAGTCCCAATTTATGTCATAATTTAACAAGTTTTTATCTATATCTGTTCACAGACACTCTGTCTCAACTAGACCAAAGAGAGCTACAGAGGCCAAAGGCCACCCCACCCCTGTGGTTACTGAGCAGCTCTAGGGACAAGAACAAACACACTGACAGCCCTTAATAAGGGTAGTTATAAGCCAGCAAGATGACTCAGTGGGTAAAGGTGCTCGGCAAGCCTGGTGACCTGAGTTCAATGCCCTTCACCCACTGTGGTGGGTGAAAATCAATTCCTGAAAATTAACTTCTGACTTCCATCACAAGCTGTGGCACACCCACCCTCACTCACACCATAATAAAAATAACCATAGTTACAGGAGTAAGCTTAAAACACAAGCTCCCAACATGGAAATGTAATTCTGGCTTAAAAAAAAAAAATGTGTTTGAGGTCAAAAGTACCTTTTAGAGAACTCAAAGTTCGAGGATGTACATTTTATGATGCTAGAACACAGTGCACAGGACCTTTGCCTTTATGAGCTCTTGTAATACTGTACAAGAGCAGCTGAAGAAGAGATAGAAGACAAAAGACACATCCCCAAATGGGGAAAGGATGGCCCCCCAAAGGGACTCTGGGAATACCAAGAAAATGACTCACTCACTATAGGCTTGCTTCATGGAACTGCCATTTGTCCTTGTTCCAGCAGTAAGGTCAAGGATGAGGGTTCACCAAGGCTGGGGAGATGGCTTAGTCAATAAAGTGCTTGCCCTGCAGGCATGACAACCTGAATCCAAGTAAAATAACAACAACAACAACAAAAAGCTGGGCATGATGGTGCATGCTTGTAATGATCTAGGCACTGGAGAGACAGAGACAGGCAGATAGATCCCTGAGCCTCACTGGCCATCTGGCCTATCCCAGTTGGTGAGTTCTAGGTTCCAGTGAGAGACCTTGTCTCCAAAAAACAAGGTGGGGATTGGGGAGATAGCTCAGCAGTTAAAGCATTTGCCACCCAAGCATAAGAACCCTGGGTGAATGTGGTGGCCTGCCTGAAATGCTAGCCTTAGAAGGCAGAGACAAGTGATCCCCAAAGCAAACTGGCTAGGGAGACTAGCCATATCTGTGAGCTCTGGGTTTGACTGAGATACACTACCTCACCAATAAGATGGAAGAGTGATGATGATTCCAGCCATCAACCTCCTGTTTCTATATGAATGTATACACATATAAAACATACAAACACACACGAACCCCTACACACAGGAAAAATGAAAGCAAATAAACAAAAATCAAGGTAGACAGCTCCTGAGGACCATCTGATGTTCTCCACTGACCTCCACAAGCATGTTCACACATGTGCAAGGGCACTCTTACACACATGTGCACATACATAAAAGGTATGTTCACTAACAGCAACATAGGGACAGAGAGTGGCAACTGCCGTGGTGAAACTTTCCTTGCATGATAATTGTCATCCATCAGCCCTGGCAGATAAAGGCCTTGATGGTGTGGCACAAATCTATTCAGACAAAGACTATGACACAGACTGTTACTTCTAGGGAGGAAATAAGATTTATAACCTAGTACCTGGAGTTTCACTGTCCACATATAAGTAGGTAACTCAGAATAATGCCACTGACAGAGACACAGGCTGTTTATACAGCCTTGCTGGGCTTTGTTCCTTATCGCAGAGACTCTCCAGCTCACTCTCAAAGTAGAGATTATCACTATCTGACCTGCATTATTAGTATGCCCACCTCACCCCACTGGCCACTTACAATGCCAATTTCACCCACTTTACCACATGCATCCCCTTGTACCCTCACAAGTCTTTTCTTGTGTGTGTGGTGTATGTGTACATAAGTGTAAGCACACTCACATATATTCATATATGTGCGGGTACATTCTTATACATGTGCATATGGAGGCCAGAAGACAATCTCAGACACTGATCCTCAGGCACTGCCCTCCTTGTTTAAGACGGGGTCTCCCACTGGCTTAGAGTTCACCAAGTAGGCTAGGATGGCTGGCCAGAGAGCACTGGAGATATGCCTGTCTTTGTCTCCTCAGTGCTGGTATTAGAAGAATGTGCCCCTGTGCCTGGTATTTTTACATGGGTTCTGGGGATTGAACTAAGGTCTTTGTGTTTGGATAGCGCATGCTTTACTGACGAGCCATCCTCTCAGCCCTGGCAGGTCTTTTCTACCAAAGACTCCTCTTGCCCAAGACACAACCTAAATCCTAGGGGCCCAGATGATCCTGATCTCACCCATAGTAAGTATCTGGAATTATCCTGTTTCTTTTGTGCACCAGAAGAGAAGCACCATGAGGGCCAAGAACACCATAGCTGTCTTTACCTTCATCGTGGGGGATGGCAACTGGGCCCCCATGTGGTAAGTGCTTATGACCCTTGAATGAACAGAAAGAGGCCAATGGTGAGAGTGCTTAGCATTAGAAGACATGAACCCTGCATCAATTCAAGGTTATCTGATTGGACTTGAGGGTTTAGAGGGCAAATGAGGAGAGATCAACAACACACTAAGTGGCAGTGACCATCATTATCCACGAAGAATAAACTGGATAACTGTGTCCCTGCCAATACAACATCCTTGTACACAACAGAAATTTCTAGAAGAAACCACAGGAAGGAAGATGTCAGGGGGATTCTAGACAGGCCTGGCTGAAGCTCTGAGGTTGCAAGCTACATTTCCTTGGCCTAAAATTTTCTTAAGCCCTTAGAGCATAATTATGTCCTTACTACGGTGGCCAGTCCAATAGTTCTTAGCCAGGCGTGTTGGAGCATGCCTAGAATCCCAGCTCCTGGGAGGCTAAGGCAGGGAAATTCTAACTTCAAGACCTGGTTGGGCTATATAGTCCAGCTTGGACTACATATGAGACTCAGTTTACAAAAAAAATTCACATTCTTTCTGGAATATTTTCCCAAACATTTTACTTGTTCAGGCTTTATGGGGAGTGGAAGGTCACCAGGTAAAGCAATCACCAATGAGGTGTGGTGGTGCACACATGTACTCCAAGCATTTGGGGGGCAGAGACAGAAGGACTGCTGCAAATCTGAGGCCAGCGTAGGTTATATGGAGAAACCCTATCTCAAACTAACAAAGTCACCAGTACCCCAATGTAAGACCTACTACACACAAAGCACTGAGTAATTAGTTCTTAATTACAAAGGCGCTGACAGGAGAGAGAAAATGGTGTCAGGTATTCCAAAAACATACTTCTTTCTAGTGATTGGTTTTAAGACAGACTCCTTACTAGGCTAGGGATGCAGCACAGATGGTAGAGTGCTTGTCTAGCATGCACAGAAGACTAGATCTGATCCCTAGCACTGCAGAAACTGGGCATGGTGGTTCATGCCTATAATCCCAGCACTTAGGAAAGAGAAGTTCAAGATCATCCCCAGTTACATCATTCAAGGTCAGCTTGGCTACATGAAACCCTGATTTAAAAACAGACTCCCAGCACTTGGGAGGCAGAGGTAGGCAGATCATTGTAAGTTCAAGGCCAGCCTGGTCTACATAGTGAGTTCAGGTAAGCTGGAGCTACAGGGAGACCCTGTCTCAAAAAGACAAAAAAAAAAAAAAAAGACTCTCACTATTTTGTTTCTTTTGCTGCCCACTTAAGTTCCTTGTAGGCAAGACCACATTCTTGTGTACCAACTCCACAGCGAGAGCACCCAGCTGACAGCCTGTGGATCCCTGCTTTCCCCAGACTTCAGCAGAACCAACAAGCTGCAATGGAAACCACCCAAGAAGTATCAGCACTCCCCCCAGCAAAACATTTTCAGGGAGCCTTTCCAGAGTTGAAGCCCCAAGTAGTAAGGGAGGTAAAGAAACACTATTTTATAGGGAGTCCCGAGATAAAAACTATCAACAACTAGAGAAACAAAAATACAACCCAAAATCTGAATAATCCAACAGCTGGAGGGAAAATTATCATGTAACACTAACATGAGTTGGTGGATCAGCTTATAGAATGGGGGGTGTCTCTTTTATAAATGGGGTAAATATTCAATCCTCAGAACCAATGGGAAAAAACAAGTCACCTACAACATTTGCAGAAAACGGGTGGAGGGCATGGAGCAAGAAGAGTATGGGCACACCCAGCAGAAATACCAGGCTCCAGAGAACTCGCCAACAGTCTGTGGGTGGTCTAGGAAGGAGGGCAGCTTTTAGTTGATATCCCTAAAGCTCCTACCACTCTGTCCTGATTCTCACTGATGTTCCAGCAGTCTTTGTCTCCTGGGCCATATGTGCTTTTTAGTCAGATCAGCACCCAGAAGCACAGTGCCCTCTGAGGAAAGGTGAAAGAGGCGAAGGCCTGGCACACAATCAAGAGAGCAAAGGAGGGCAGTATTCTTTCCTTTTATGAGATGCGGTCTCATGTTGGCTCCAATCTTACTACAGGTAACTAAGAATGACCTTGAATTTCTGATCCTCCTGCCTCTACCTCTTGAGTGATTATAGGCATGTAGCACCAGATCTGATTTATGTGGTGCCAAGAATGGAACCATGCTAGACTTCTCTGGGCTACATAAGGAACTTTGAGCAACTTTGAACAACTGAGTCACATCCCCATCCCTAAGAAGACAGGCTTTAAGAATCTAAATTATGAGGAAAAGATCTCCCTAAGAAACAGTAGTAGAGTAAGAACTCTGGAGTGGAGTGTAATGTTTACTTTCAAAACCTATCACCAATTTTGGAAGACATGAAAGTATTTAATTTCTTGGAAATGGTACACAAGCAAAATTTCCTGGTGTGCTAATTTTTACCTTCTGTTAACCAAAATGTTTTAAGACAACTTAATATGCCATAAGAAAACATTTCAAAGGAGCTGAGGAGCTGCACACGAATGCCATTCATTCACAAATTCTGCCTCTTTTATACTCATTGTCAAAAGTAGTGCAATACTAACATTTACATGTTAGGCTGAAATAGAAACCCCTTGATGGACGAGAAAGTGGGATTTGTTACCAGGAGTATAAGTAGAAAGAGATGGAGCGCTGGCTCAGGGGTTAAGAATTCTGGTTGCTCTTGCAGAGGACCTGATTTTGGTTCCCAGCATCCATGTTGGGCAGCTTACAATACAATACCCTCTTCCAGCCTCTGCAAACACCTGCACATGCACACGCGCATGCGCACACACACACACACACACACACACACACACACACACACACAAATAAATAAATAATCTTTTTTTAAAAAAAGAGTTTAAGTAGACAGAAGACCTCAAGTCAGAGGCTCCCAATCCTGGCCCATTGTTTAACCTACAGAGTGCCCCATTCCTGGTCCTTCTCTGAGCTCCTACTTTAGCTTATCTACTATATTAGATTTCAGGAATCCACAAATTGTATGTGTGTTTGCAGGTTCATGTGTGCATTGCATATAGAGGTCAGAGGTCTACTTCAGGTGTCGTTTCTCAGGAGTTGTCCATCTCTCTTACTTTGCCTGAAACTCACCAATTAGGCTTGGCTGGCTAGCTAATGAGCCCCAGGGATTTGCCGGTCTCTGCCTCCCCAGCACTGGGATTACAAGCACATGCTATCAAGCCTGGCTTTTTCACATTGGCGCTAGGGAATTGAATCAGATGCTTGTACAGCAAACACTTTACCAAATGAGCCATCTCCTCAACCAGAACCCGTAAGTTTAACTAGCCTCTTGTCTGGATGATTTTGGCACAGGCCCAAGAGCAGCTTTGTTGAACACCAAGGAGAGTATGGGTCGAGTGTGCATATCCCCACCAAGAGAACTCCAGGGTGACAAGATGCTGAACTGAAAAGTCCCAAAGATCTTAGTAATATAACTGAACTGGCTGAGGTCCACATGGCCCGAGAGAGCCAAGCTTTGCACCCAACTGA
This sequence comes from Nannospalax galili, assembly GCF_000622305.1. Taxonomy (NCBI): domain Eukaryota; kingdom Metazoa; phylum Chordata; class Mammalia; order Rodentia; family Spalacidae; genus Nannospalax; species Nannospalax galili. The sequence continues at coordinate 1,229,217 of NW_008337291.1, forward strand.
GCTCAGGGCAGAGGGTGTCACTCTGCCAACTTTCTTGGTCATTGCTATCAGTGGTTTGGTAGTTCTGAAGAGTTCTGGGTCAGAATGCTGGCTAGAAATGTAGGGTTGGCCAGAGCTTGGGAACAAATGTGCATGCCATATAGTACGTATGAAATGCCTATGAGAACAAAAATTCCCACCCAGAAGGCAGTTGGAGGCTGGCTGCTCGGTTTGGGAGGAGGAAGCAGAAGATGGAGCTGTTCCATTCTTTAATAGAAAGAGTCATGACTAACTCAACTTGGCTACCCAGAGTTTCAAGAACATTTGTGTGTGTGTGTGTGTGTGTGTGTGTGTGTGTATCTGTATGTCTGTGTCTGTGTGTCTGTGTATACATACACCTGAACATGGAGCCTAGAAGAGGGTGTCAGATCCCCTGGAGCTGGAGTTACAGGTGATTGTGAGCTGCCTGAAGCAAAATTGGATCCTCTGGAAGAGCAGCAAGCACTCTTAACCACTGAGTCATTTCTCCAGCCCCAGACCTATGTTTTAAAGCTAGCATGTGTGTACCCATGTACACATATTATCTTGAGGGTTACATAGTTATAACATTAACCAAACTAATTCGATTTGCAGGCAATCGTTCCAGAAAGTATCATTTATTTCTCCTTCCTAAAAATAAAAAAGATGGAGAGGAAAGGAGAAGAATGCAAATTGGCACAGCAGAAATTTGTGCTTAAGGTGTAGAGAACGATTCAAGAGCAACTCAAGGTTTTCTGCAAACGCCTATTCATTAACCCGGTAGGAGGTGTGACACCATCTGGCACTCCTGTCCAGAGGAAGACAGACTGCTCAGGATCAATTCTGAACAGCAACAGCAAGCAAGTTTATTTTTACCCTTTAAAAATTATATGGACAAAACTGCAATGTCTGTGTTAGGCATGCCAGGGTCATTCAACAGGACTAGAAAGTGGAATCCAATACTAGGATCTGACAGAAGCCAGCTTTCATCACGAGTGATTAAACATTCTCCCAGCAAACCCCACAGAGCCTGGGTAGTGACTCTTTAACAAACCACAAAGACTTCAGGCATGCAAGCAAAGGAGACTGCACCAGATCCACGGACACCAGGCTCAGACTGCAGCGGCTGGGCAGAAGTGCTCCAGGGTAAGTCCAAGGCCAGTCATCATGAAAACATCTGGGAACAACTATGAGGCAGGCCTCCTCTGCCTGGTTCTCCCCTGGGGAATTTTATCTCTACATATATGGAATATTTACCTCATTATATGAAGATGGTATACACACATATTTCATATATATACACATATAACCTATACATGTTATACTTGATTTCTTAAAATGCTTTTTCATATCTTAGTATCACATTTTAAGCATTTTCCATGATATTAAATACCCTTTGACCACAATTTAAAAGCTAAGTAGTATTCCACTACATAAACATATATTTTCATTAAATAATTCCACACGCATTTAGTTTGCTCTCAATTGTTTTATCCAAAAAACTAATGTGAATTGTCTTTCACATCTATCTTTAGAGTGTCTTTTTAAAAAAATATCTCATTTGTTAATTTTTTTATGTGTATGAGTGTTTTGTCTGCATGTAGGTAAATGTACCACATGCATGCAATGCCCCCAGAGGCCAGAAAAGGTGTCAGATCCCCTGGAACTGGAGTTATAGGCGGCTGTTAGCCACCATGTAGGTGCTGGGAATCAAACCCAGTCCTCAGAAAGAACAGCAAGCATTCTTAATCACTGAGCTATCTCTCCAGCCCCTAGAGTATCTTTAAATTTTTTTAAACAGTTTTTAGTAAGTTACCGAGGATTGATCTGAAACTTATATTCCTTCTGCATTGGCCTTAAGTAGGGTTATAGATGTGTGCTACTTGTCAAGTAAGAGTAAGTATACTGAAAAGTAACTAATATACCATGTAAACATGAAGACCTCAGAACTCATGTAAAACAAACAAACAAACAAACAAAAAAAAACTTGGCATGGTGGCATGGCATGCTTATAATCCCAGAGCAGGATGGAGACAGGAGGATCCCTGGGCTCACTGACCAGCCAGCCTAGCCTACTTGGTGAGCTCCAGGCTAACAAGAGAACTTGTCTCAAAATACAAGGTGGACAGAGCCTCAGGAATAATTTCTGATTGTCCTCTTAGCCTCTACATGTGCATATATGCATATGTACACACATCCACAGTCAACACACAAGAGCACCCACACACACACAGAGACATGCACACAAAACACATAGTGATGGACTTACTACAGAAACCAAAGGACATCTGGGAATGAAATGAATGTTCCCGATAGTCTACTGAAAATGAGGAGGCCTGCAGGAAAGATAGTCCAAGGTACAGGTCAACTAATCTCAGGTCTTGTGGGGACAAGAACATTGACTCTAGAGAATGTAGTGGACTGGATACCAGCAACTGTGGTAGTGGGAAGGAATCAGCAGGCAGTGGAAGAATTCACCCTTTAGAATAGAAGAGAAAGAATAGTTTATGAAGTGGCTGGGCAGTGATTAGAGTACAGCTCGAAGCACAGAGCAAAGGGTGAGGAGTAGGGGTCCTCCACTCGGAGAAGAAATTTTACCAGTCAGGGAGTGAGTTTCTCTGCATGCAGACTCCTGGGATGTAATTTGTGCCATGTAATGAGGGTGGTCCAGACTGGCCAGGGTATTCATTTCCAGTTATGTCATCTCTGCCATGCAAACTGGGGCCATGCAAATAAGGGTATGCAAATTGAAAATCAGGACCATGCAAATGAGAGTGGCTCTGGCTGATCAAAGTTCAGCAAGCCTGCCTGCTCATCCCCAAGGCAGCAGCACGTTCATCCAGGCTTTGGGTAACCTTTCTGGGAATTGTACCCTCTAGCAGCCGGAGCAAGAGCTTCTGAGCTGTCAGCAGCTTCTTATAGACACAAAGAGCATCAAAGAAATTTTCTAAACCACATCTGTGAAATTTGTAAGATTAGAGAGGCTCTCTATGGCTCATTTGGTAGAAGGTCACTATAAATTCCCTCAGGCAGCAGGGGCAGTTTACTTACTATGCAACTAAATCAAGTTGTAAAGGAAAACTAGAATGACTTAGGCCAATCACATGTACTAGCAGACCGTAGACCAGAAGCAGCTGGGCCTCCATCACCAGTCACCATCTTGTGCCTTCTTACTTTGCATAGAACATTCCTGTTGTATACTAAAGCATGTGACTGGCCTTTGTGTCTGATTCTTGTGGGGAAGACTCCAGTCCTTGGAACTTCCTATTAGGAGAGTCTGTTACTCAAGAGCCCCTTGGATCACAAATCAGTGTATACTAAAGGATGAGATAACTCAAGTGGGGGATCATCACCAGAAAGACCCAACCATGTGACCAGAAGAACAAAGCTACAGTCAGCCCAACAGGGAGGAGAGGGGGCTGAAGGCTACAACACAGACTGCATTCTTGTACTCAGTGATTCCAATATAATGACACCCCAATAAAAATTCTGGACACTGTTTAGTACAGTGTCTGGTGGGGAAACATGTGGTTGTGACAGAAAGGTGTCACCCCCTACTTTCACAGGGACAGGGCAGAAAATGTCTCCTAGAACTTACCGTCTCTTTACTGATCTCAATTTGCAACCTTTATAATTAAATTAAAAGTAATTAAACCGGGGAGTGGCTCAGTGGGTAAAGTGTTCACCTCTAACACATGAAAACCTTAGTTCAAATCCCCAGAACTCACATGAAGTTGGATGCAATAACACGCTTACTGCAAGAGGGGAAGGCAGAGACAGGAGAAGCCCCAGAAGTTCGGGAGATAACTGGCCTTATGTATGCAGAGGAGAACAAGAGATCCAGTCTCAAAGATAGTGGAAGGTGAGGACTGACACCCAAGATTGTCCTCTGACATCCACATGTGCACCATGGTGCATGCAAGCCCACATGTACATAGACATAATGATTAAGGGTAAAAAGTAATCGTAAGTGGTACATTGCAGTGATCTGTGAGTCAGTCAGTTTGATGAACTATCAAAGCTGAGGGGATCTTGGGCTTGGGAACACCTTGAAATTGTAGCCAGTCAGAAGTGTGAATAGTCTGGAACCTCACCACAGCAGACACAGGAAAAGTGGGTATAGTCCTATTGGACACAAGTCCCCTTGGCTAATAGGTTCTGCAGGAGTTCCAAGTGTTCACTGGACTGTATTATAGCATCCTCTCCACTTTTAATCAGTTTGACAGTGTGCACTGGTTTATTGCCCAGGTTCAAAGAATACCACCCTTATTTGTGAAAGATTATGGCCAATTGTTCATGACTAGAAATCTTCTCTCACTTAGTACAATAGCTAAAATGTTGGAACTTCTGTGATGGTTAAATTCGCTTGTCAATTTGACGAGATCTAAAATCAGGAGAGAGATGGGGCTTTGGCCATGTCTGTGGGGGATTATGTTGATTAGGTTGACTGAGACGAGATGGGAAGACCTACCCACAGTGGGTGGTATCATTCCCTGGGCTGGGATCTTAGATTGTAGAAAAAAGAGAAAGCAAGTTGAGCACTGGCATTCATCTTTCTGTTTCTTGAGTGTGGATGCGATGTGACCAGCTTCAAGCTCCTGATACTGTGGCTTCCCATAGTGATGAACTGTACCCTCAAACTGTGAGCCAAAATAAACCCTTCCTTCCTTAAATGCTTTGGTTAGAGTATTTCATCTTAGCAACAGAAAAGGAACTAAACAACTTATCTCACATACAGTCTCAGAACTTTCTATGTGTATTAACTCAATCTTGACAGTGCAACTTCAAAGAGTGTGTTATTTGCATATTAAAATGAGAGGACTGTAGCAAAATGGCCCATTTAAAAAAAAAAAGAAAAAGAAAGAGTGCACAAAGTTGTCAGAAAAAAGTGATGGGGAGATATAGGAGGTGTTGGAGCAGAGTGAGTGGCTGCGGATTTGATCAAAACGCCTTATATGCATGTATGAAATTCTCAATAAAATTTTTTTTTTAAGTTAAAAAAAAATAAGAGGACTGAGGCACAGGAGGAGGAGATATCCCCAAGGTCACATGATGAAGGTGCCAGAATTCAAGAGGCTCTTCTGACTCCAGAGGTAGCCACTGAGCCACAGCCCAGTGGACAGGCTGTAACTGCTAGTGGCACCCCTCTGAAGAAGCCCTCGATCTCTGCCCCATTCAGCATTCTCACCATGAACACATGTCAAAGTCCTTGGGGAAGAATGTGTGCTTTGCAATGATCAAAGTATCAGGCTCAAACTGCAGCTCAGGAAAACGAATTCTGAGAATGCTACACTCGGGGAGGCTGTTTCTCTGAAAATCCTTTCCAATAAAAATATAAATTAACAGCAGGATGTAAATGGAAGTGGCAAGCTCACTATAGTAAGCACACAGGTCCCAAGTCATTCTTTCTCTTCATGGTTAAACCTCCTTCACCTCACCTCAGGCAGAGCCTCTCCTGGTCTCTGGTCTCCTCGCTTCAATTTTCCCCTATTATTTAAACTCCAAAGTGTCAACTATTTCCTCACTTTTAGTTACCAACTGGTATCATAGATGTTTTCATTGTGTTGAGTGCAGCAATTAAAACCTTAGGCAGGCAAAGTGGTGATTTTCAAATATGAATTATATGCTTGGAGCTAGGAATGTAGTTCATTTGGTACAGTACTTGCCTGGTATGTGTGAAGCCCTGGGTTGCATTCCCAGCAATGAATAAAACTATCCTTGGCTACATAGAGTTCAAGGCCAGCCTGAGCTACATGAGACAATGTCTCAAAAAATAAATAATTAGTTAATTAATTAAAATTTGTACCATCCTGGGGCTGGAGATATGGCTCAGCAGTTAAGACCACTGGCTGCTTTTGCAGAAGGCCGGGGTTCGAATCTCAGAACCCACAGGGCAGCTAACTACTGGCTGTAACTCCAGTTACAGGGGATCTGACGGCCTCTTCTATCCTCCATGGGCATTGCACAACATGGGTGGTCTCACCTACATGCAGGCAATACATGCATACACATAAAAAAAATAAAAATAATAAACAAAATAAAAAATAAAAAAAAAATCTGTACCATTCTAACAATGGCTTACCTAGCATGGGGATCTTCAGTAGATATCAAACATACCCCATACAAAATCATTTCCAGCAATAACCATGCAGTAATCCATGCATAATATCACATGCATAAATTGTTCTTTGGTCTTAAACTATTTAAGAAGAATACTAGTATTAAAGTGACGTTTAAGATAAGTAAAATACTTCTCCTGTGAATTACAATGTTCACTTACCAAATAACATTAACACTTAGGATTCTTACTTCCTTGCTGTTTCAGATTTTAATGATAATATCAAAATCCTCCAGGACCAGCAAGATGGCCCAGGGGGTAAAGATACTTGCAACCAAGGCTGACAACCTGAGTTCAATTCTCAGGACTCACATGGTGGAAGAAGAAAACCAACTCCTGAAAGCTGGCCTATGAACTCCACATGGTTGCCAGGGCATGTGCGTACTAAATAAATAAAATGCATATGCATACAAAATGAATAAAATGTGAGAAAAACAATCTTACCCTCTACTGGTCACACTGAAGGGAAAAACTCCACTTTGCATCTTTGTCTTTAAACTGTGCCGTTATTTTTTCTTTTACAAGTCTCTACTTAAACACAGTAATACATTACCCCATAAGGTGTAGAGGCATGAACCATACCTGCAGGAAGGTGTAACACTTCTGGACTGCCAGAAATGTACTCAGTGTGTGGCCTCAACCCGCAGGTGTCAGGACCAGGTGTCCCAATGGGCGAGTTATGTGAATTAACTTCCATAAGGAAACCAATGATTGGTAAAGGGCTCAAAACAGCTGTGCTAATCTGAAGCATTTGCTTACAGAGGAACGCTCTGCCAACCACAGGGTTAGGTCCCAGCAAACCAATGGTAAATTTAAAATATTGATGTTGAGAAAGCACTGAATATCCTTACCTACCAAACACCACAGCATAGCTTAGCATGCAGAACACTGTAGATTCATGCAGGGGTGTCAAACTTTTTGGGGTGTGTGTGTGTGTGTGTGTGTGTGTGTGTGTGTGTGTGTAGGACACAGAGAGAATGACATTGAATGTTTTCCTCATGAGCCATCTACCTTTTAAAATTTTATTTATTTGAGACAGGGTGTCCCATTGGCCTCTAATTTGTAATGCAGGGTTGACGGACTGGTCAGTGAGCTCCCTGAATCTGGCTGTCTCAGTTTAACCAGCACTAGGATTATAAACCCATCCATTTTTTAAAGATTTATTTTTATTTTTAATTATTCATATTTATATGTCTGTGTAGGGGTATGTGCCTGTGAGTACAGGTGCCTATGGAGACCAGAAGAGGGCATCAGATCCAATGGAGCTAGAGTTGCAGGCAGTTCTGAGCCGCCTGACTTGGGTACTAGGAACCACACTCGGGTGCTTTCCAAGAGCAGTACATGCTCTTAATCACTGAGCCATCTCTTCAACCATACACCCAGTTTTTCTTTTTTCTCATGTGGTTTCTGGGGATGTGACCCAGGTCCTCAGGGCAAGGCAGGCACTTCATTAAATCATCTCCCCAGTGTGAATGTTCAACCTTTTGATAGTGCGATATGATGTCATCTACAAATACATTGGTCATTTTTATAGATAACTATCCTAGGACACGTGGCTTGCAGGCCATAGCGCAGACAGACCTGTGAGTGTCACCTGTCTCCATTGTAACAGCATGGCAGGAAGCTGTGGACTGCTGCTCTGCTCAGTGTTATCAGAGAGCATCACATATCTCACTAATCTAGGAAATGATCCAAATTCAAACTCAAAGTACAGTATTGACTAAACACACAATTTTCATACTATCACCATGCCAAAACCTCATTACACTGAACCATCCTAAACGAAGGAATCTCTGTATTACCCATGAATACCTAAACACACAGTTAAGAATAGCAGCGATGACTTAGAACTTAGGCCTGTAAGAGATTATTTTTTCCAGAAGTGTAAGCTATCCCTGGCTCTGTTCCAAATTGCTCTCCATCCCTGCATACCAACCCCTCCCCTGATCTCCCCTTGTCTCATTCTGAATCTCTGAATTCAGAGCAAACACAGGTTTTTGCTTTGTGTTCATTCATTTACTACCCTAGGAAGAGAAAATCCATGCTTCTAAAGACAAAGCTTTTATCAAGTCACTGTAGCTCTGCCACCTCTCACCAGGAACCCCTTCCCAACTGCCCCATGCACTAGTGCAGTCACAGGTCCCCTCAATTTGAGTGCTACTTACTTTATAAAGACCCAGCATTACTCTTAACTCATGAATACCTGGATATTTTTAAATCTAAATGTAGTTTATGGCATAAGCCCAGTTCTTTCTCGGAGAGCACGGTCACTCTGGGCTGCTTGCCTGCACGATCACTAGCCAACAATCTTGCAACCTCCATCCTCTTTTTAGCTCTCCACTGTTTCTTACCTCAGTGAATAAAAATGTCACTTCTGGTGTTGGGATGTTAGCTCAGTCAGTTAAGTGCTTGTCCTGTAAGCATGAGGGCCATAGTTTGATCCCCCAGAACCCATATTAAAAAACAAAACAAAACAAAACAAAACCCAACAAGGTGTGGTGGTGTTCACTTATAATCCCAGCTCTAGGGAGGCAGAGGCAGGTGGAGTCCTTGGGCTCCTGGTCTGCTGGTCTAGCCCATTAAGTGAAATATGGGCCAATGAGAGATCTTGTGCTTTAGTTTCTTTCCAGTTCTTGTTCTTGTGATAAAACATTCTAAACAAAAGCAACTTACTAAGGGTGGAAAGGATTTATTTGGCTTAAACTTCCAGATCACAGTCCATCACAGAGGAAAGTTGAGGCAGGAACTCAAATAGGCACTTGAAGCAGGAACCATGGAGTAATACTGTTTGTTCGCACACAGGCTCACGCTTAGCTAGTTTTCTTAACAACTCAGGACCACATAATTAAGGACAGTGCTGCCCTCAGTGGACTGGGCCCTTTTACATCAATTAGCAATCAAGACAATTCCCTACAGACAATGCCGACAAGCCAATCTGATCTTGGCAATCCCTCAAGCCAGACTCTCCTCTCGGATGATTCTAGGTTGTGTCAAGTTGACAATTAAAGCTAAGCAGGACACCCTGTCTCAAAACACAAGGTGGATGGTGCCTGAGGAACAACATCCAAGCCTCCACATGCTATGGCACCTCCACACAAATACTTACCTCCGACACAACAGTGGGCCTAGTGGAGGTGTTCAGGTCACTTAGGACATACCCTCAAAGAGGCTTCAAGGTAAACCACCTTAGGTATACTGTCCTTTCTTCCTCCTCTCCTTTGGAATCATGACCACGAGGTGAGCAGGCCTCCCCCATTAGGTACTGTTACCATAATATACTGCCTCACCATACCCCCAAACCAATGGGGCCAACCAATCATGGGCTAAAACCTTCAAACCTTGCACCCAAACTGTGCACCCAAATAAACTTTCTCTTCATAAGCTGATGTACCATAAGCATGTCTTACAGTGGTAGAATACTAGAACCGTAAGTCAACAGAGACATGATCTTGTAACATGGTGCAAGGAGAGAGTGAGTCACTGTGTCACCTTCACTAGGGTCTGTCCACTTGTGGAGGGGCCACATGCTATATCCACTGACAGCTATTTAAAGGATGATAAGGAATGTAATGTCATCTGTTATATGGCTTTCAAGTTGTAAATGTCAGTGACAGTCATTCTGCTGCTTTGGGAACTCCTCCAACACCAGGCTGACAACAGCCCAAACCGACGGCTCTGGGGGAGGCTGACAGACAGCTGCTCTTTCAGTAGTCATTCTTAGTAGAGCCAAAAGGCCTCCTGCAAAGGCAGCTAGCTATGGCACACTGAAGTGAGAGGTGGCAGAAAGATATAATCCAGGAGTCCTACATGATGCTAACACATCCACCTGCTTCATGAAGGCTAGCAAACCCGCAAGGTGGAGAAAGAAGAGCAGGAGGGAGGTGTGGAGACTGCTTTAAAAAACACAGCACAGGGGCTGGAGAGATGGTTCAGCGGTTAAGAACACTGGTTGTTCTTGCAGAAGATCCAGGTTTGAATCCCAGCACCCACATGGCAGCTAACAACTGTCCGTAACTCCAGTCCCAGGGGATCCAACAACTTCTTCTGACCTCCACGGGCATTGCACAACATGGGTACACTTACCTACATGCAGGCAATACACACATACACATAAAATAAAAATAATAAATAAAATTTAAAAATTAAAGAAAAAAAACAGCACAATAAATGCAGAAAGATACTGTATGTTCTTTTTAGAGACAGGGTCTCATGTAGCCCTGACTGGCCTCGAACTCACTATACAGCTGAAGATGACCCTGGCCTTCTGATCATCTAGTCTCCGTCTCTCTAGTGCTGGAATTACAGGAATGCACCACCAAGCCTAGTTGATGCAGTACTGGGGATGGAACTCAGGCTCTGTGTGTCCTAGGCAGGCACTCTACCAACTAAGCCACATCTCCAGCCCCAAATACTGATTTCTAAGTGTAAGTTACTGTATTGCAGAGCAAGGACAATATACCCAGCACCAGCCTCCTAGAGCCAGTGTGCTGCCCACAGTTGCTGTTCCTGGAAATCTTTAAAGAACATTGAATGGACTAATAGCTAGCACTCAACCAGTTTCAAGGAGAACTTTCCCTAAGGATAGATTGCTCAGCTGTTCAGTTCTTATAATGGATTCACATTCTTATTAAGCAGGGTATGGGCATTTGATATGATTCCTGTATTTTAAACACAAGGAAAAAAAACAAAACAAAACTCCAGGTCCTTAGAGATTCACAAATCCTTTGAGCTTCTAAAGGAGATACTTCCTGTTACTCTGGTTTCTTCTAGAGGGATGGACATTCAAGGTGACAGCTAGAGAAAAATCTCAGATAAAAGTCACATGGTCACATGTTTTTTTACTGCTAACTTTAATGCTTTTATTCACACTAAGTCATTCTTCTGCTTGTGTTTTGCTGGGTATTTTTGCTCCTATGATGTGGTTAGAGTCTGACTGCGTTCAAAGACCCACATACATAAAAGAAATAAAAATTAGAAATGTTTAATATTTTATTGTGTTGGCCCCATAACCTTGACACCCAAATCCCTTCAGCCTGTGAAGTCCGAATGTTCCACTTCAAGTTTACCAAGGTAACCTCAAGGGGAGTTTGAAGCACTACAGGGGATCCAGAGAATGGAAATAAGGAAGTACTTAGCAAATTGTTTTCTCTATAAAATATGCTCTTTATGAGAGACAAGAAAATGGACTCCTTGAGCAATGGTTCCTCATACAGCCAGAGTTCAGAGGCTGTGCAATTTGTGTGTGTGTGTGTGTGTCTACATGTGGCATATGTACTTGGTATGGCATGTGTACTTGGTGGAGGGGGGATTGCATGCACCTATGTGCACACATAGAGGCCAGAGAAGGACATCAGGGGTCCTGTTCTATCCCTCTCTGCCTGACTCCCCTTGAGACAAGGTCTTTCATTGAACCTGGAACCAGCAAACCCCAGCAATCTTCCTGGCTGTCCCCAGAACACCGAGGTTACAGGTATATGACCATACTTGGCTTTTTATGTGTGTGCTGAGGATTTGAACTCAGGTCCTCATGCTTGTGCAGTAAGTGCTTGTCCCCATCGAGCCCTCTCTGGAACTCCCTTATTGGGCACTTTGTAGATGTCATGCTTTCTACTTCAGTGGCTCTACTTATGATCATATCATGATCTTCTGAATGAGGCCTGGGATGGGCTGCTTCAGAAGGGAGCACTGCTTCATGAGAGTAAGCGGCTATGATCAAACTCAATAAATTCATATTTGGCAAAGACTATATGAAATAATAAATAGACTTCTGTTAATTCTATGAAGACAAGATGTTCTTACACAATTAACCTGATAGACCAATTCTATCCTATCCTTTCACCAGATAGCTGAAGACGTCCTCAGAATTACAGATGGCAAGGGGCCACCCATAGCCCTCTGCAACCAGATTCTCTCTATCTTTTATTGTTTTATTTGTGTGTGTGTGTGTGTGTGTGTGTGTGTGTGTGTGATGTGCATGTATACACATTTTTTGAGACAGGATCTCATGTAGCCCAAGCTGACCTCAAACTCTAACATCTGACTCAAATTCTTGTTTCTCTCTCTTTCAAAGTCAAACATCCTGACCTCTGTGCCCAGTCAGGATGAATATCTGCCCATCACAGTACTTACATGGTCTAATGGATCCTCCTCCAATGTCCACTTTCAGATAGGAATCACTCCTGGAAACATAAGGACAAAGACATCTCTAAGTTCTCTGTTGAAAGGCATGTACTGCACAGATGGGCTGACAAAGAGCTTGTCCGACCTCTGCTTCTTACTGTTTAGAACCCAACCGCCTAAGAGGGAGACAATCTTCCCCTCAAAGACACCAAAGCACAGGGGTTGGGAGATGGTTCAGTCAGCAAAGAGCTTGTCTCTCAAGCATGAGGACTGCAGTTCCATCCCCAGAACCCATAGGAAAAAAAAAAAAAAAAAAAAAAAAAAAAAAAAAAGCCGTGTGCCAGATGTGACGGTGTGCATGTGTAATCCCAGTGACAATGAGATGAGAAGTGAGTCAGTCAGGCAGATCCCTGGAGTGCCCCAGCCAGCCAGCCTGGCCTATAGGGTGAACCAGGCCAATGAGAGACTCTCTCTCAAACAAAAGGTGGATGGCACCAGAGGAATGCCACCCAAAGTTGTCCTCTGACATCTATGTGCATGCACACAGAGGAAGAGAGAGAGAGAGAGAGAGAGAGAGAGAGAGAGAGAGAGAAATAGAGAAATCAATTCCTCAGAAGTATGTTAATACATACAGACATAGAGACATACATATATATTATATATATTATCTTGATTATCTTGTTTGTTAGGACCCAACTATATCCATTCAGCTGAAATAAAGTTCCTCTTAGCAAGGAAGAAGTATTTACACATTTCAAGTCTCAGTGGGCACTAAAGCTTTTACCAACCCTAACACTTCCTAACTAGACCACATTAATACATTACTTCACACACAGGGTTCCAAGTATACACACAGATGAGTTCAAAAACAGATAGCTCTATTACAAAGACAGAGGAGTTTGCAAGAGGATATAAGCCAAGCCAATTACAAGCCTGCTCATTCAAATATAACGCATTACTTGTAGCTGCTTCCCCTTGCAACATTAAAAAAAAAAATCCATTTTAGGGACTGGAGAGATCCATCTGTGTTTAAGAGTACTGGCTACTCTTGCAGAGGACCTGGGTTTGAGTCCCAGCACCCACAAGGTGGTTAACAACCATCTGTAAATCTATTTCCAAAGGATCCAACACCCTCTTCTGGCCTCTTCAAGCACTGCACACATATGCTGCACATACATATATACAGGCAAAACACTCATAGACATAAAAAAAAGTCCATTTTAGGGGCAGGAGAGATGGCTCAGTGGTTAAGAGTGCTTACTGCTGGTCTAGAGACCCAAGTTCAGTTCAGATCACCCACTTAGGGTAGCTCACAGCTGCCTATAACTCTAGCTCCAGTACTCCATGCCCTTTTCTGGCCTCCACAGGCACACATGCAATGCACATACCCACACACAAGTACACAAGACATACACATGAGAGAGAGGTCCATTTTAGAAATGCACCTATTAATACTATGTGTTTCTAATTTAGCTAAAGTTTTTCCTTTGTAAAACTAAAAGAGGGATTCAGGGGCTAGAAAATGGCTCAGTAGTTAACAGCACTGGTAACTCTTGCAGAGGACCCAAATTTGGTTCCCAACACAAACACAGTGTCTAACAACTGTCCATAATTCCAACTTCAGAGGATCAGATACCCTCTTCTGATCTCTGTGGGTACTGTACAACATGGGTGCAATTACATACATGCAGGAAAGATATTCATATACATAAAATAAATAAATTAAATAAATAAATAAATAAATAATAAATAAATAAAACTAATTTTTGGTTTGACTCTCAGCACTGCATAAACTGGGCACCGTGGCACATGCTTGTAATCCAAGCATTCGGGAGGCAGAGGCAAGAAGATATGAAGTTCAATGTCATCTTCAACTATATAGTGAATTTGAGACCATGCCCACAAAAGTTACACACACACACACACACACACACACACACACACACACACACACACACTGGTTCTGATATCCATGGGATGTCTCAGCAGAAAATTATAAAACAGCCAAGGCCTTCAAGAGGAGGGAAGAAAGGAGGGAATACGTCACCCCACTACATTCTCCCATTCAAACGGACTGGTTAAGTCTTTTAAAACTAACCAATTAGCCCTTATTCTTAAAGGCTTTATGAAAAATGCAATTTTCTTCTGAACAGGTTTGGTTATTTTTAATCCATATAAAGGCAATTTCCTTTCTCTATGGCCTGTGGCACAGAAGTGCATTCACAGTGTTGACATCTTTGTCTGTGTCAGCAGGCGCTGAGCAACACCAGAGGTGGGGTGGGTACTAGGGTAACTTGGGCAAGCAGGCTGAACCTGCAGACATTCTAAATCCATGGTCTCCAGGAAACAGTGAGGGCTCAGTAAATGTTTACTGATGGATGGAAGACTGCAAGGAGCTGAATCAATACAAGTGACTGTGGTCCCCTTTTTTAGACTAGTTTCTGTCTGAGATGGTTTTGAGTAAGGTAAAGAAATGGATTCTGAAAAAAGACTACATAAAGAAAAAAGAAGCTACTATCTTTAATAAATTCCAGTTACCAAAATGTGGGGGGGGGGACATGTGGATATGGACATGTGTATGTGTGTGCATGTGCGTAGGGAAGAAGTTGACACTGAGTGTTTTTCTTGACTGCTCTCCACTTTGTTATTTTTGATTATGTGTATATGTGCATAGGGGGAAGGAGCATTTGTACACATGGGTGTTGATGCCCATGGAAGCCAGAGATGCTGGCTTCCCCCTCTGGAGCTGGAGTTACAGGCACTTAGGAACCATCCAATGTGGGTTCTTGGAACTAAACCTGTGTAAAAGCAGTATGTACTTTTAACCACTAGACAATCTCTCTAGAATCTCATTTTCGAATCATGAACTTTCACCGAACCTGGAGAGCATCAATTTGCCACAACTGGTAGCCAGTGAGATCCAAGGATCCTCCTATCTCCACCTCCCAGAGTGCTGAGGTTAGACGGGCACTACTACATCTGGCTTTTTACATGAGTGATAGGGATCTGAACTTAGGACCTCATATTTAAGCAGCAAGCACTTTACTATCTGAGCCATCCTCTCAGCCCCTCAAGGTTTCAAATTTTCTAGAAAAGAATATTCAACATTTTGTTCCTCATCAAAAATACCTCACTCATGAGAAATGTGTAGGCCAATGAAATCAACAGGCTAAATAAAATCAATTTATTTCCCATGTGGTTATTCTTTTATGTTTTCATAAGCATCTCATTTAGTCTATTACATGACAATTTTCCTTGTGAGTCCCCATGGGTAGTGTGATGGTTTGAATGTGAAATGTCTCCCACAGGTTTATGAATTTGAATGTGTGATCCCCAGTAGATATCCCTGTTTTGGAAGGTTATGGAACCTTTAGGAGGTGGAACCTTGCAGAGGAAGTAAGTCACTGACAGCAGGATTTAAGGGTAGCATAACACAACTCCCTGTTTTCTCTCTGTTTCCTGTGTGTGGATGAAAGGTGGCATCTCTGTTTCCCGACTGCCAAGCCTGTCTCATGCTCCTGCTGGCATGCCTTCCCCACCATGATTAATTGGATTCCTCTGGAATGGCCAGCTAAAATAAACCCTTTTCTCTTCTAAGTTGCTTTTGGTCATGGTTTAGTTTTTTGTTTTGTTTTTGTTTTTTGGTCTTTTAAAAAAATATTTTATTCATTTTTATTTTATGTGTATGCGTGTATTGCCTGCATGTAGGTAAGTGCACCCATGTCGTGCAATGCCTGTGGAGGGGAACGATCATGATTGCAAGAGGTGTAAAGAAAGCAGCCAGTGAGCCGAAGAGCATGAAGCTGCCAAAACGTTCTTTTTTCAGTGCACAGGTGATGTTGCTTGGGTTAAGCACATCAGACTCTATCCCTTTAATAGGGACAGGAATGGCAATGCCTAAGAAAGGTGAAACAAGATAAATTGAGTCATTTTTATGACCTATTAGTCTCAGATTAGTTTCTCTGGGATTTTATCATGGTAACTTTGTGATAATGAAGCGTATTGTAATTCCTGGGACCCACGGCATTTATCAGTGTACCCTTTGACACATAGAACCTGTGAACCAATCTTTTTTTGTTTGGTTGTTTCTTTTCTTTTTTTAAAGACAGGGATAGGGTCTCCCTGTAGCTCCAGCTGGCCTGGCACTCACTATGTAGACCAGGCTGGCCTTGATCTCACAGAGATCTGCCTACCTCTGCCTCCCTAGTACTGGGACTAAAGGTGTGTGCCACCACACCCAGCTGGTCATGCTATTTCAGCACAGCAACAGTAAAGTAACTAATACAAGTAGTAAATGATGTATGAATCACATCAATGAAAGACTATTCATTGAAAAACTGTGAGTGATGCAACAGATTTTTTTTAATTATATTTTTTAACTATGTGTATGTGTGTATCTATATGTACATATGCCATATGTGTGCAGGAGCCTAGAGAGGTAAGAAGGGGGCATCATATGCCCTGGAACTGGAGTTACAGGCAGCTGTGAACCACCCAAAATGGAGCCTGGAAACTGAACTGGGGTCTTCTACAAGAGCAGTGAGTACTCTTAACTGCTGAGTCATCTCTCCAGGCCAAATTTTTTAAATGTTATCCTTCACTTTCCCAAGGACTTTCAAGTCTCAATTCTTTTTCTCGAGCTCCAGCCACATGGTTAAGAACTACCTTACACACCCAACAATCAACTTCCCAAGTAACAGAAAGAATACTGCATCACCCTTGATCCTGGACATTTGCAAAATTCATGGCCAGTGAGAAACCAAAAGGTTGTTTACTTTTACCGTTGGCAACACTTTCATGTTCAAGTAATCTTAAATCTCATTTCCTGCAGGGCCAAGTGTATAACATTAATGAAACTTTACAGCCATTCCTAGCTCTCTTTGTAAAGAAAATGTTGGAGGAAGGAGGAAGTCCATTCTCCTTTCCTAAGTTTCAAAATAGTATACTACTGTAGTGTCCATCAAAAGTACACCCAAAATATCATTTCTAGGGGTCAAAAGGCTCTCTCAGTTTTGTGTATGTGTGTGTGTGTGTGTGTGCTTATGCATTGATTCACACAAAGAGAGACACAGACACACAGACACACACACATACCGTTTTTATGAGACAGGCTCTCATGCAGCCTAGGTAGGCCTCCAACTTTCTAAGTAGCTAAGGATGACCCTGAACTTCTGATTCTCCTTCCTGCACTTCCAAAGTGATAGGCTAATAAATGTGTGCCACCATGCAATACTGGGGATGAAACCCAGAGCTCTGCACATGAGAGGCAAGTGCTCTGTGGACTGAGCCACATCCCCAACCCCACTTTGCTCTTTCTCAATTACTCCTAAACTATGAAAGCACTTGTAGACAGAGGCCATGAGGGTAGATTTAATCTTGAAAGAGGAGAAAGATTCCAACTGCAGGGGAAGGAAGAGGACAGTGTCTCCAAGAAAAGGCTAAAATACTGTGCTGAATCAAAATTTACCACTTTGTTTTATTTTTTTGTATAGAGACATTATAAGTGGTCTATCAACCAAATAGTCCACTTGGAAAACAAAACATTGCAGTATTCTGTGAGAAGTCTGCCCCTGGGTTTTGTCCCCTTCCAACCCTCAGCCAGAGCATCTCCAAAGATGTATCATGATGAATCAATGCACCCCATGCCCACCTACTCTGGTAACAGTTCCCGGCCCACCTATGCTATCCCAAGACCCACTGATGCTGTCCCTAGACCCATCTGTTCTATCCCCAGGCCTACTTATACTAAACTCCAGACCACTTACAATATCCCCAGTTCCACCTATTCCATTCCCCATCACAGCTATTCCATCCCCAGACCCACCTATGCTATTCCTACTCAGGATATGATGGCACAGGATGATGGAAGCCAGTTCCAGGCTTCTGGGTCTCCCCCTTCCCTAACTCCCCACACCCTTCCATTCCACAATGTCAGGTGAA
The DNA here is from genome assembly GCF_000622305.1 of Nannospalax galili. Lineage (NCBI taxonomy): Eukaryota > Metazoa > Chordata > Mammalia > Rodentia > Spalacidae > Nannospalax > Nannospalax galili. The sequence continues at coordinate 1,247,392 of NW_008337291.1, forward strand.
CCTCTTCTCAAGCTTTATATGCTCAAGCAGTTTGGGCTCTTATTCCCTAAGGGCAATGTCCCTCCCAACACAGTCTCAGAACTATTAATACTGAAACTCACACCATGGTCAGATGTAACAGGTCTTCCTCCCCTTCTTCCATGCCTAGGACAGAGATGGCCAGTTTGAAATATCAAAGCTACTCTGTATGTTCATTCAGTAAAGGGCGTCTGAAGCTTTATCTAAAAATACCTTCAGGCCTAGAAAGTTCTCAAGGAATAAAGCCACCTGGTAGTATACATGGAAAGCAAATCCTAGACATAGATTCTGATCATCTAACTGACATTGCACAGAAAAGCTAACATCATCACATGGTGAAATCCCATCCAATTACATAGATCCAGAGTGGTCTTTTTGTGTAGTTGTGTATATGTACTCATATTGTGAGTGTGTGTGCATGTTCATGTATGTGCAGATGGACATGCTTGTGGAGGTCAGAGAACAAGCAAGCCTGGAACTCATCAAGTAGGCTAGGCCAGCTGGCCAGCAAGACCCAGTGGTCTATCTGATTCCACCTCCCCAGCACTGGGATTACACGTGTGCCACCACACCTGAGTAGGGCAGTCTTTTACTCTCAGAGCATCTTGAATTTCAACGAGGCCTTTCACAGTGTCTCCATATAAAGTGTCCCAATATACTGCAGAATTGAAATCTGAACTCAAATACAGGTTCCAGCTTCCACAAACCACCTAAGAACAACATTGACTGCACATGTCTGTTTTCTTATGTCTAGGACACCAGTCATCACAGTTCCTGGTTCAGAGAAGGGGGTTCCCAAGTTGAGGCACAGGCAGCACAGCCCATAGCTTCCCAGAGCCCTTGGGCCCTCTATGAATATTGTCAATTATGATGGCCATGGTTTCTTTTGCTTTAATGAGATAATAAATCCTTGGGTCATAAAAGAGCAGTTCTACAAATAGTGCCTCCGCCTCCCGAGTGCTAGGATGGCAGGTGTATCTATCATACCCAGCATCATATCTATATTTACAACCATGTTTAATGCTCAATGACACCATTAAACAGCAGGCTCTCTATACAAAGCTTGCACATCACCCCAAATGAAATTCAGTATCTTTCTCAAAATTTACTTTACCGGAGACTAAGGAATTAATCTTAAAATTCTATTTTTGATAAATGAGGCATGGTGGTAGACACTTATAATCCTAGTCCTCAAGAGGTGGAAGAAAGGAGGATCAGGTCAGGAGTTCAAAGTCAGCCTGAGCTACATAGCAAGTTTGGAAACAGCCTGGGCTATATGAGACCTTGTCTCAAAAACCAAAAAATAAGAAAATAAAATAAAATTTTGTTTCCAGAACCATTCCAAACTTCTACCTGCTTCTTACCACAGGCCCTTGAATGGTAACAGAAACAGAGGTATCATCTGAGAAACTGAAAGGACAAAAACCTCACACCCAGGGCTGGTGAGATGGTGTAGTGGATAAAGTGCTTACAATGCAAGCAGGAGCACCTGAGCTCAAATCCCTAGCACCCATGTACAAACCAGGTATGGCAGCTCACATCAGTACTGGAGGATGGAAAAGAGGAGGATCCCTGATTTGCTAGTCAGTCAGTCTAGCTAAGCTGGTAAGCTCTGGGTTCAAGGAGAGACCCTGTCTCAAAAAATAAAGAGCTATTTAGGAAGACACCCTACATCAATATCAACATCTGGCCCCCACATATACACACACATGTATATACTACATACACACCAAAAAACAAAAATAAAACCTCAAACTCCATCTTATACCTACAAATCAGAGATTATAGAGGAGGACAGCAATGGGTGCTTTAGGGGCAGGTGGAAGTTAGAGACCCACTGTCAGCAGCTATTATCGTGTAAGCTAGGCATGATGCATCTGAGAAGTCTTTTGCTTATACAACTATCTAACTTTTTTTCTGCTCTTTAAAAACTTGCTGTAGGATGATGTCAGCCAGTCCTCTCTATTTTTAATTCCTCATGATGAGGCTGATGATGATTCACTCAGCACCTTATGTGATCATTTAAATAGTAAGGAGTCTTCTCTCACACCCCTAATGGAAGGTGACTGCTGCCTGTTATCCCTAATGTAATTACAGGAACACTTCAGCAGCAAAAGCGTGTCCTCTGCCGCCCTCAGTAAAAGCTGTAACAGAGACTTATAATTATAACTCTCCATTCTTTTCCATAATGTGCTCATCACACTGTATCCTTTGAAACCAATCTCACCACATGCCATAACAAGGAAACAGCGAGTGTGAGATCAAATCTAGTTTACTGTAAATAAAGATCAAAACTGAATGTCTTCAGGCAAACCTTCTGCAAATGACAAGAAGCCTGTGAGTAACAATGATGTGGCTCCCCCATTTGTCGATACGAGAACATATGGGGGAAGCAAGTCCAGTTGATTTAATGTTTACTAGGAGTCCTGTGGTGACCTCATGATAATGAATGGTCTTCTTACCAGACACCACCCATCATGGAACTTGACTAATTATCAAAGAAGCGAGCATACTGGGAGATGTGCTAAATAACAAATAAAACCTTCATTTTATCTTTAATCTGTTGAGGTATGTGTTAATTCAGAGACGGGGATTTTACACCTGCTGTGAGGTTGCCAATGAGCTATGAATACCAACATGCTATTAATTTCCCTTAGCTTTTTTGATTAATTTCACACTTATGCTGCATAAGAAAGGCGAGATTAATGATGTCTGGGAGACAAGGTTTAGTTCTTGTAAGATGCTAAATCAACCTCAAGTGTTGGAGTAAATAAAGAACCCAGATAAGGAAATGATAAAGGAATCTACTCTCGGGTGTCCAGAATGCCATGTAAATATTAATGTCTCCAAAACCCAGAGTGCTTATATTGTAAGCTTTAGTTAATGCTCTTCCCAGAGGAGAGGAGAAGGGAAGCTGGAATTCTGGACTGTACTGCTCACCAATTATATGCCCTTCCCAAAGTCTAAAGACATGGTTTATTATTAGATGATACCACAGTTCTCTATTTCCTGAAGGCCACTCTGCATAGCATTCAGCCTCGTCGTACCCTCTCCTTGTCTTTCATCATCTGTGATCACTTCACAGCTCGATATGTGGGAAGAGGCGAAAGAGTAAGAAGAGCAAGGAGAATCCAGTGCTTGCAGAGCACGCATGAAGGCTTGGGTTCCATCCTCAGCACTGTTTAAGTCAGCATGCCTATAATCCCAGCACTTGGGAGCTGTAGGCAAGAGGTACAAGCAAGTTAGAGGTCATCCTGAGTTATATAGAGTATGAGGCCAGCCTGGGCTATATGAGACCCTGTCAAAAAAAAGAGAGAAAGAGAGGGGGATGGAGGGAGGTGAAAGAACAAAAAGGAGAGAGGGAAGGGAAGACGAGAAGGGACGGGAAAGAGAAGCACAGCAGGGAGAGAGACCCAAGTCTCACTGTACAGTTTTAGGTAATTTTGTGCACACATGCTAACTTATGTGTGATAATAAACCATATACTCAGAACCTTTTATGTGCCAAGACCCTGGAAGTTAGTATGAGTTATACAACATGATACCTCTTTAAGATACTGGTTCTCATCATAAAGAAGAGAAAACTGACACTGGGAAAGCTATGTATCTCTGTAGATGACCCCCATCCTGTTTTTGTTTAAACTGCCACCTTCAGTTTTATTGCTCAAGATTGTTCTCAAGATTCATGCATTACAAAGACTCAGACTTACACTGAAAAAACCAGAGCCCCTGGCACTGAATGCCTGAGGTCAGGTCCCAAGGGCAGGTGGGGACAGGAGGTGCTAGGTGTTATCACTCCAAGGCACATGCCACTATAAATGACTCCCACCTTCACCTGGATCTGTGTGCTCCCAACCATGTAATGTTCATTCAGTACTACACTGCTCCCCAGGAATGTGGCTTGTAGAACAGTAGCCTAGATGCCCCTTCAGAAGACCTGAGAACTACAGGCTATATCACTCTGGCAAAGTTTTCCTTTCCCACCTTCAGCTCCTAAAGCTGAAAGTCCATGCAAGACCAGTGGCTACCATACAGGCTAGCACCTTCCACCACCACAGAATGTTCCAGTGGACAAAACTAGTCCGGAGAAGCTTAGGACTGCATCAAATCATCTTTCATCTTCAACCAATACAGTGAAAGAAGGGCTTGGGAGATGGCATTCTACATCACACTTGCCTTGAAAGCAAAGACCGGAGTCTGACTCCCAGAACACAAATAAAATAGCGAGGTGTGGTGGGTGTGCTTGTAATCCCACCGCTTCAGAGGTGGAGACAGAAGGTTCCCTGGGGCAAGCTCCAGGCCAGAGAGTGACCTGTCTCAAAAACAAAACAAAGCAAAACACAAAGATGGACAGCACCTGAAGAACACTTGAGGGTATCCTTTAACCTCTACACACACGAACACAGAGACACACCCAGAGTAGAGTGATGAGGGAGAGTGATATGACAGAGAGAGAGAGAGAGAGAGAGGCAAATGAATTTGTCCTTAGATAGATTTATAAACAAGCAGTCCCCCTAGAGCCTATGAAACCTAAGTAGTCCAGGATGAATGTGTCTGCCACCTCCCACCCTTTCTACCTGAGCATTCAACTTCACTGAGATTCCTGCCTCACTTCTCAGTCATTAACCTACCTTTGCTTAAAGACCACACCAACTGAAGGCTACCCAGAAACCAGTATATTCCTGCCTTAGTCAGCTCCTCCCTAGTAGCTCACCACAGCTTTCTAATGGCTAAGTTTTCTCCAGCCTCATTCCATTCCCTCCTAATGCATTCCTGAACCTTTGCCAGGTGACCCCTTGAGGCAGCCCCATGCCACACCTTTCCACCTCAAAAAATGTCTTAACCATCACAAGGTCAGAAGCTGGCTGCTGAGACCTTCCTGATTAAAAGAGAACTGCATTGCTCATGTCAGTGGCTCCACCACAAAGTCCTCCTTATTGGTTCTGAACCATCTTCCTCACCCCAACCCACTCCCTACCCTGTATCCTTGCCTAACTCAACATCTCTGAGACATGCTTATGCCAGGCATGGCCACTTCCCTAACCAAACTATCAGCTCTCCATGAACATATCTACTTCTCTATCTCTGCCACAGAATCTTACACAACACTGACCCCAGATATTTCACAACCCAAGGGATCTACTGTCTCCATTCATGATTCTATACTTATTATTCTGACAGTAGACACTTGGACCACTTCGGTCCTCTCATTTCCATGCACAGTTTTCAAGACACTTAACATTTCCAAAACTTAATTTCATTTCCTGTAAAACAGTACTGTTCCACAGGGTGGATGGAGGTGGGGGAAGACAAAGGCAATAGCACTCACCAAGTACCACATGTGTAACAGGAATTCAATAAAGCTTGCTTTCATCCCTCCTCTTCCTCCTCTTGTTAGCAAGCCCCTGTTCTAGCTTCATTTCTATTGCTGTAATAAAATACAGCAAGCGATTTAGGAGTGTTTTAGCTTACAATTCCAGGTTACCATCCGTCACTGCAGGGAAGTCGCACTGGCAGGAAGGTGAAGCAGCTGGTCATATCCACAGTCAAGAGCAAAGAGACAGGAACACATGCATGCTAGCACTCAGCTCGCTTTCTCTATTTACACAGTCCAGGACCCCAAACCTGGGAATGGTGCTGCCTATAGTGAACTGGGTTTCCCCACATCAATTAAGTCAATCAAAACAATCCCCCAACAGATATGCCCAAAGGTCAACCTGATCTAGACTTATCCTGGACCAAGACTCTCTTTGCAGGTGATTCTAGGTTGCATCAAGTTGACAATTAAGATAACCATCACAGCACCTTAAAGGAATAATGAAGCTTAGCAAAGCCACACATTAGGAACCAGTGTTTACATATCAACTCTTCATATCTTGGTTGTGGGACCCTGGGCAAAATTACTCAACACTCAGCTACAGTACAGTCCTGTTCACTAATGTCAACACATTCTGAGAAATGATGGCAATCAGGCTCTCATCCCAACATGAACTGAGATAGCTATAATCACTAAGCAATAGTATCTTGTTGGACAGTGCACCCATGTATGATGCAGGCCGGCTGTGTCTTTAACTATAAAAGGGAAAGCAGCTTCAACCAGGGGTGGGACGATCGTTTAGTGGGTAAAGCGCTTGCCTCACAAGCATAAGAACCTGAGTTCAGATTCCCAGAACCCACATAAAGCTGGATGGAATAGCACATGTCTGTAATCCCAGTACTCCTAAGGAAAGAGGGGAGGCAGAAACAATCCCTGGAAGCTTGCAGGTCAGCTAGCCTGGAGTACACGACAACAAACAACAGAAGACCCTATTTCAAATGAGGTAGAAGCAGGGTATGGTGGTACACTCAGGAGGCAAAGGCAGGTGGATCTCTGTGAGATGGAGGCCAGCCTGGTTTATATAGTGATATAGTGAGTTCCAAGGGCTACAAGGAGACCCTGTCTTTAAAAAAAAAAAAAGAATCAAGGTGGAAAGCCAACAGGTGAGGTTGTCCTCTGACCTCCACGTACATGTTATGGCACATATGCACTCATATACTTGAACATGAGTATATGACATACCCATGATCACACACACATATAAACTCAACAATTAAATATTGAAATACAACCTTCTCTATAGAGCTGGTAACTTGGTGAGCAGCCATTTTAAGTGAGTTGAAGCCCTAACAAGACTGACAGGAACAACCCTGATACCTCAATCCATTTACATTCTTAATTTTTATTTTGTAACAAGATCTCACTATATTACCTAGTCTGGCCTTGAACTTCCAAGCTCAAGTGATCCCTGGCCTTAGCCTGACAGGTGGCTGGACTTACAGTGCGTACTACCACCTCCAGCCTCCAGGGACGTATTCAAGGCACGACCCCCAGTCAGGCCCTGGCCATTTCAGCTGACCACCTCATCAGCTGTCAGCAAAACATCCTGAGACAATGAAAGAGCACCAGAAAACTGGAGCAAAACTTCAAAAGACTTCTTAACTTTTATTTACGTGTGTGTTGAATGCCACATGTGTGAGGGTGTCCACAGAGGCCAGAAGAGGGCATTGGACCCCTCGAAGTTGGAGTTACAGGTGGTTGTGAGCCAACTGATATGGGTGCTAGAACTGAACTCAGGTCCTCTGCAAGAGCAGCAGGTGCTCATGACCCTAGAGCCATCTCTCCAATCTAAATTTCTTCTCTCTGCTACCAGCAATTGAACCCAGGACCTCATGCATGTGGTCAAGTGTTCTTCTACTGAGCTCCATCTGCAGCTGTACTCAATTTTAAAAAGAGAACAGGCTGGTGCTTACTGTAACCATTTCACCTCCAAATATTCATATCACATATTTTTTTATTATTTTATGTGTAGGAGTATGTTGCCTGCATGTATGTAAGTGCACCCATATGGTGCAATGCCTGTGGAGGGCAGAAGAGGGTGTTGGATCCCCTGGAACTGGAGTTGCAGACAGCTATTAGCCACCATAGGGTGCTGGAAACCAAACCCAGGTCCTTCCTCTGTAAGAGCAACCAGTCCTCTTAACTGCTAAGCCAACTCTCCAGGCCCCATATCACATATATTTTACATATAATAGCAAAGAATTCTTTCCTGAAAAAAAAACACTGGTATTATCTTCTATTTGGATTTTTTGACGTACGATTAAAACCATTTAAAAAAAAAAAAAAAAAAAAGCCCAAAGAGTTAAGCAAGAGATAAAAATAGAGATTTGAAATGGCTGTTTGTGAAGGTTGATCTGGACTGTCAACTTCAAGGGTCTTAAAATCAACTATGGAAACACACCTCTGGGCCTGCCTGTATGGGTGTTTCTAGAGAGGTTTAGCTGAAGAGGGAAGGGCCACCTGAAGCCGGGGCAGCACATCCCATGAGCTGAATTCTGAACTGAGTAAAAAGGTGAGCTGAGCACCAGCACTCATCTCCTCTGCTTCCTGACTGTAGATGCAGTGTGACCAGCTGCATCCCATTCCTGCTGCCGTGCCTTCCCCACCATGATGGACTGTACCCTGTGAGCCAAAATAAACCATTCCTTCCTAAACTTGCTTTTGTCAGATATTTTGTCACAGCAATGAAAAATTATCTAAAAATATATTGAAATTAATGAAAGGTGACAAGCCCATGAAAGGCACCTGTAATCACATTATACTTTTTTCTCTTTTCAGACAGGGTCTCATATAGCCCAGGCTGGCCTCAAACTCAACATGTAACTGAGGATGATCCTGAACTTCAAGTTCCTCCTGCCTCTGACTCCCAAGTACTGAGATTACAATTATGTGCCACCATGCCTAGTTTACACAGTTCTGAGGACAAAAGCTAAGACTTGATATATGCTAGGCAAGCAAACGAGCTACAGCCCCAGCCCTCTGATCACATTCTCACTGGGAAGAAAAATAAACTATCAGACCAATCTGCAAGTTTTTGATCCTGGGGCCAAGGGCTTAGCCTGCTCCCAGCAGAGGTCCTGGAGTCTAGGAGCCTGGAGAGCAGAATCCCAGACTCAGATCCTTTGGGGCTGAAGGGCCAGAGGCCAGCATTCAGCTGTTAAATGAGTTACCAGGTAACAGGGTTCCCAGCAGAAAAATGCATCCTGTAGACCATGGCCAGATTACATAAAACTAGAAAATGACCTCACTTCCTTCCTGTTACTCCCAAGCCCAGTCCTGCCCCTCAGAGCCTGGGGCCCAATAGCCCAGGCAATGTGCTGGGCAGACAATGGCTGGGCACGGAGGACCTTACCCCAGCCAGTTCCATTAACTGATGCCCAGTCATTTCTTCCACGTACAGCTGAGGGAAGCTTGCTGGAATCCAGGGTAGGGAAGTCTGCCTTTCACAAGGGTCTAGAAACTGCAAAGAGCCACAACCACACTGAAAGCCCCAAGTGCCCCACACAGAGAACACCCTGCTTCCAAGCTCCTCCTGCCTCCTGCCTCCAGCTCCACTACCTGCTGCTGGTCTCTTTCTTTCCGTCCTTGCCCAAGTCTGTCTGTCTAAGAATCCCGAATTTCACTAGAATTATCAGGTCATGCTGCTGAATGCAACAGAGCAGCAGGCTACATGGCTCTGGAATGGAGAAGATGCTTATAAAGTCCCAGAAAACTTCCCAGGACCTCTTCCAGGAGCTATAGTCAAGCCACTTACAGAGGAAGAAACTGAAACAAGCCATCAAAGGAATCAGCACAAAGTCACTGCAGTGCGTGCTCCATCCAGCCATTCGTCCTTATGTTCGTAGTTCTGGGACTAAGAACCTCCCAGAAAGCCACACATTACTATTAGGTGCTGGGGAATCTAGGGAGGACCAGCTGCATCCAGGAAGTTCATCTCCTAGGTGATTCTAGATCTTATCAAGGTGATAATATTAATTATCACCATGGGACAGGATAGGAGAGATGACACAGAACAGGACATGAACATGAATCCCGTCACTCTGGGCCTCAGCTCTCAGAGCAGAAGGCCTTTTCCTCCCAAGGAGCATAAGCAGTTAACACATCACTCAGTGAGGGCTCTGAGAAATACAGCCAGCTGCTGTAAGCAAAGGGTCCTCTAGTGGCCTTTAAGAAGCTGAGTGAATGGCTTAATCACCCAGCAGGGTCTAGCAGGCAATACAGAAAACCCCTAAGAGACAGAAAGTGGTGAATGGAAAGCAGTATCATTTATAAAAGGATTAATAACAAGCCAGGCTGGGGCTGGTGAGATGGCTCAGCAGTGAGAGCTTACTGTAGCAAGAAGACCTGCATTCAGTTCCCAGCACCCATATGGCAGCTCACAGCCTCCTGTAACTCCAGTTTCAGGGGATCCAATACCCTCTTCTGGCCTCCTCAGGCACCTGCATGAGCAAGGCATACATAAACTCATGCAAATATACACACATATGCATAAATTTAAAAATAAAAATGTGCCAAGCTAGAAGGAAACACACACCACCAGATGACATTCAGGCTCTTCAGGGAAACCACACAGGTCCATGGATGGTCTTATTTGTTTTTAAGAAAGATAGCATCTCCCACCATAAAAATTCACTTCCTGTGTGTCTGTCCTGCTGAGCCCAGCCTTCCTCAAGAATGGGTCAAAATAGGGAGTGATTCAGAAGGAGTGTTACAACTCTAACTTATTAGAGCAAAAAAAGTAGAGAAAAAAATCAAAAGTTGCCTGATAATCCCAGGACTCCAGAGGCTGAGGCAGGAGGATCTTAAGTTTGAGGCTAAGATGCGCTACACAGTAAGAGGCTGTTTCAAATTTAAAAATTGAAGGTTTTTTTTACATATTTATTGTGAATTGTGTGAGTGAGTGAGTGTGTGTGTGTGTGTGTGTGTGTGTGTGTGTGTTGTGCACACATACCACAGCATGCATGTGAAGGTCAGAGTACAACTTGCAGGAGTCAGTTCTGCCCTTTCACCTTATGGGTCCTAGAATCAAATTCACCAAGCTTGGAGCCAAGGGCATTTACCCTCTGAGTCACCTCACGGGGCCTAAATTTAAAAGTCTTAAGGGAATCAGTAGTCCCACATTACAATGCTCCTCAAACTTCCTCGAACCACTTGGTGGTCATTTGATGGAATTTAGAATTACCCATGAGACAAACCTCTGGGCATGTCTGTGAGGAAGTTCCTAAACTAGGTTAATTGAGGTGGGAACACTCACCCTAAATGTGGGTGGCACCATCTCCATGGGCCGAGGCGCTAGGCTTCATAAAAAGGAAGGGGAGCTGAGCATCTGCATTCATCCCTCTGCAGATCCCTCTGCATTCATTCCTGACTGCAGATGTGATGTAACCAGCTGCCTTCTGCTCCTGCCAGAGTGTTCCCCAACATGATGGAATAAACCCTCAAAGTATGAGACAAAGGAACCTTTCCTTAAGTTACTTTTGTCAGGTAGAATCTAACAGCAGTGAGAGGGGTGACCGTGAGCTTTTACTTCTTAGAAGCCATACTCCTGTACTTCCCGGACAACCTGGGTATCCACTCTTCCCTGGGCTCTGCAGGATCTAGTTGTTCTCTCTCCCTGGGCCCTAGGGCTTTCCCACTGTGGTTAGTGAAGGCACTTGGAGGCAATCCCTCTTTCAGACAGCACCCTGGAACTATTTCTGTCATTAGTCTTTGTTCAAACTGTCTCCGGTAAAATCTGTTTCCTACCAGGTGCTCTGACATTGATGGCTCCTTATTGAAGTTGTGATAAAATGTACCCACGTGGTCTATAAGCTCATGGGGACAGAACAGTCTCTTAAAGTTGTATAAATATTTGGCTGAGAAGCACTGATAAGGTGAATTTAACATGTGTGTAGTCTTGAACTCAACTCCAGATCCAACCAGAAGATACCAGCTACCCTGAGGTGACATGGGGCCTATACCCTCTACTCTGTAGCTACACACAGAACCTGGTTTCCACTTACCCCTCATTCCTGCCACCTGCTCACTGATAGGAAAAATAATTGAGAAGCCCAATGACCACTCCAAGCTCCTTTAGGAAATACAGTTGCTAAGGAAGGTAATGAAAACAGGCACCTGGCCTACGAGATGGCACAACAGTTAGCATTTGCTGCCAAGTCTGATGACGTTCAGTTCAATTCCTGGGACCCACATGGTTAAAAAAGACAACCGACCCCAGCAAAGTTGTCTTCTGAATTCCATAAGTGCATCATGGCACATGTGCCTACACACATGCACACATGTACACACACACACACACACACACAATCTCTGTCTCTGCCTTTCTCTGTCTGTCTCACAAACACACACACACACACACACACACAAAAGGTAATAATTTTTTTTGAATAAAAAAGAAAATATTCACCTGTCACTGGCCCTGGGGATCCTGAACAAGAAGCATTTTTTTTTCAACTCTTTGACAGATGAGGAAACAGATTCAAGGACCCCAAGTCCCACAACCCAGATCAGCCTGTCCCCAAAGCTGTTTGTTTTCCTTCCATAGTACCATTCTTTTCAGTTTGTGTTTTGTTGTTTGTGTTGGAGAATCTCATGTACCCCAGGCTGGCCTCTGACTCATTATGTAGCTAAAGATGGCATTGAAATTCTGTCCTCCTGCTTCTACTTCCAAGAGTCCTGGCATTATAGTTTAGTTCTGCCATACCCGGTGGAGTGCTTGGGATGGAACCCAGGGCTCCATGCATGCTATGCAAGCACTCTACAAGCTGAGTTACAACCCTAGCCCTCATAGCACCATTGTTTAAAAGAAAGAAATAAGGATCCAAAGTCTGCAAGTTATTCTTGAACTGAGCCTAGAACTGAACATACACCCCAATTTCAGCAAATTAAAAATCGCAATGATTCTTAAGTGTCAACTTAATTCAGAAGTTGGTAATGAAAGCTCTCTATGATAGTGAAAACTATGCAACAAGCCCATAAAGGTATAATAGCCACAGCATAAGCCCACCATGGATATATGTGGCTGTGTATGTCTGTATCTACCATGTACGCACAAAACATGCTGGCCATAGCTCTCTCTAGAAAGGTGACAGGGATCTGCTCTTCTCTGCAATTTGAATATTTTACTATAAACATGAAACTTTATTTCTTACTTGAAGCAGCTGAGAAGGGGGGAGGGGAGCAGGCCAGTTCTTACTGATTCTCAACCTTGGCTGTGTATTAAGATCCCTTGGGAGTACCCGAGACTACAGCAGAACACTGCAGCAGCAGCCACAGGTCACACTAAGGACATCTCCATCAAGATGGACCCATATAGGCTGGGAAGATGGCTCAGTAGGTGAGGGTACTTGCTGTGCAAGCATGAGGATCCTAGCTGAAACTCCCACCAACCACATAAAAAGCCTAGCATGGGGGCTGGAGAGATGACTCAGTGGTTAAGAATACTGAATGTTCTTGCAGAAGACCCAGGTTCGAATCCCAGCACCCACATGGCAGCTAATAACTGTTCGTAACTCCAGTTCCAGGGGATCCAACAGCCTCATCTGTCCTCCTAGAGTACTGCACAACACAGGTGAACTTACTTACATGCAGGCATATCACTCATACACATAAAATAAAAATAATAAATAAAATATGTATTTTTAAAAATGCCTGGCATGGCCCTGTGTGCCTGTGTCTGTCACCCCAGCACTTGGGAGACAGAGACAGGAAGATCCCTGGGGCCTGCTTGGTTGTCAGTCTAGCTCCAGGGTCTATGAGAGACCTTGTCTCAAAGGACTAAGGTAGACAATGTCATCTGATGTCATCCTGTTGCCTCCACGGGTGGATACATACATGTGCATATACCATATATACATACATACATATGCACACAATCACACACAAATAAGGAACGCATACAATGGTGGTCCCAAAAGATTATAACAGAGCTGCAACACCATTCCTGGTGATGTGGGCTCTACAGAAAAGTTGCACCACAGCTGTGTCCCAGAGACCTGGTTCCTCCAAGGTGTGGGGCCTGCCCCAGAGAATGGACTGTGGAGGGTCTTCTGGGAGCTATCTTGGCATGGCAGGAACGCTGGGCAGCAGGCATGGAGAAAAGATGGCCCTGGCGTCTCACCCACTTAGTGAGAGGGGACATTTACTGACCTGGAAAGAGACTGCGGGCCCCAGATGCGTGGGCAAAAATTAACGGAGACTGTGGGCAAGCGATCTGGAAAGGCGGTGGCCTGCGGCCTGCTGCGCAGAGCTGGGTACTGGGTGCAGGGTGTTAATCTCTGTGAGTTTCTTCACTCCCACCCCCAAGATATAACTATAATAAATTCACATAAAAATATGTTATATGGTTTGTCTGATATAGCTCAAGAGACCCTGAGAGAACTCTGGCAACAACAGCATATGTGAACATGCTAGTGGAACACACCTGCTGTCCAGCAGCTGCATAAATATACAGTACATACAATTATACACAATTACAGGAATAAATGACTGCATTGCAAGTATATGTATTCACTAAACTATATATTTGTGTATTTATTTTATTTTATTTTATTTTTGGTCTTTTTGAGACAGGGTCTCCCTGTAGCCCCAGCTATCCTGGAACTCACTATGTAGACCAGGCTGGCCTTGAACTCACAGAGATCCGCCTGCCTCTGCCTCCCGAGTGCTGGGATTAAAGGCATGCGCCACCATGCCCAGCTTGTATTTCTTATTTTAAAAAATGCTATAAAACAGGGTGCATCATTCTTGGGTGGGGGAGACAACTCAGTAATGTGTTTTCCATGCAAGCATGAAGATCTGAACTTGGTCCCCAGAGCCCACATAAAAAAGCCAGGTGTGGTGGTATATGTCAGTGATCCCAGAACTGGGGAGGTGGACACAGGAGGATCCCTGAGGCTCACTGGCCAGCTAGCCTAGTGGAATCAGTGACAGATCCTGTCTCAAAAACCAAATGGACAGTACCTGAGGAATGACACCCAAGGCTGTCCTCTGGCTTCCACATGCATGTGTATGCACATCAGTGTGTACCTCACACATGGACATATGCATGTGTATACACACACACACACACACACACACACACACACGTACACACACTAGCATGCCCCATTCTGCAGGAAGCAGCTGGGCACATCTTATGCTTACCATGCCTCTGGGTTTCAATAAAAGACTACATGAAGTAAACAATCTATGCCAGCTCAGCTGGGGTCAACACACCCTACCATTCACACAATGACAAAATCGCCTAGCAATGCACTTCTCAGTAAATGACACAGCACTGCAATTGGTCTGAGGGACAGCTCACCAACTAGGCTCCTCCAACTCTTCAGGTGAGTCTAGCATGCAGCCAGGATGGAAAAACTGTAGTGGCATCAATTAAAATAAAACAAGTAATGCAGGGAGCAGCGGTCACAATTTTTTGAATGCCCTGGGCCCCATTGACAATCTGGTAAAGCCCAAGCTGGTGCCTATAGATGATGTTTTTAAACACATAAAATAAAACACAAAAGAGGTCTGTGGTGATAGCTAAGTGGGTAAAGCACTTGCTTCACAAGTGCAAAGACCTGAGTTCAAATCCTCAGAACCCATGTAAAAGATGGACATGATAGCATACATCTATAATTTCAGAGCTCCTAAGGCAAGATGGGTGGTAGAGACAGGAGAAATCCCAGAAGGTTGAACATACACATTTTCTATGTCATACACACACACATGTGAATATATATATATATACATATACATATACATCATAAACACACAAAAAAATTTAAGCACAAACAAAGCACAAGACAGGCATACTTAATATTTTTAAATTATGATATAGGGCTGGGGATGTAGCTCAGTTGGTAGAGTGCTCGTCCAGCATGCAAGAAACACTGCACATGCCCAGCACACTATAAACCAGGTGTGGTGGTGCATACCTGTAATCCAAGCATTCAGGAGGATCAGAAGCTCAAAGCTATCTTCAGCTACATAGTGAGTACAACCTGGGTCAATAAAGGCTCAATTTAAAATACTGAACTGTAACATTGTAGTATGTGTGCGCCTTCATTAATACACCAAGCTACAAGATCCAGAAGTGGATCTGTTAGCCACCAACAGATTTTGGTAATAATTAGTACAAAAATTATTCAGAGATTTTTGCAATAACTGCAATGTGATTAAGAACAACAAAAGACAATCGCCAAGGTGCTTTCAACCCACTGGGCTCTCTGGATTCACAGCCAGCTACCACACCTACAGATTTAACCAACCACAGATGAAAATATTCAGGAAAAAATTGCTTTTGAAAATTGGGGATGTAGCTCAGTGGGTAAAGTACTGGCCTAAAATGCACAAAGCCCTGGTTTCCATCTCCAACATACATAAACCAGATGTGCAGAGGTAGAGGCAGGAGAATCAGAAGTTCAAGGTCATTCTTGGCTACACAGCAAGCTCAAGGACAGCCTGGGCCATGTGAGCCCTTACTTTGGACATAAAAATATTGTTTTGGTCCTGAATATATATAGACTTTTCTTCTTGTCATGTTCTCTAAACAAGACTGTATAATAACTATTTACACCATGTTAGGTATTATAAATAATCATAATCAAGGTATGATAGAAGCATGTGGGACAATATGGGAAGTTTCATAAGGGACTGAGGCAGTCTCAGAATTTAGGCTTAGAACCAGCCTTAAACCGGCTCCCCTGAAGGCTGAAGGTAGGATGTTCCAATCTGATTTATCACCTCTAGCCATGGTTGGAATTTAGTGGCCAAAAAGAGTATAAAGAGGGAACTTTCCTCCCATTCAAGTCCACTTCCAGGCAGAGAAGGAGGGGAGAGTGGAGAAGAGGATGGAGCTATAAAACTTGTTCATCCATCATCAGTTCCACCACCAGGTGAGACCTCAGAAAAGAAAGAAATCCACACCAATGACTTCAGCCCCATCACATGCTCATTTCTGGTAGGCTATTAATTTTTCTAAAAGTGAATCTGTGAAGTTTCTTCAAGACCTGAAAAATGTAATTTCCTGAAAGCCACACTGCAGATTTTAATTATAGCAAATATTTTTCCAGTCCCTGTCCATCTGAAAAGATCCCTGCTTCTTCCACTAAAAAGACTCGACTGTTTTATCTGCTTCTAGGCATCCATCACTTGTGCCAATATCTTAGGGTTTAAAAGGGGACTTTTAAAAACTTTCTAAGTGTTTAATCAATAGGTTTCTTTTCATAGCATGCTGCGCTGCCTGCAGAGAATATGAATACTTTTCTCTTTATTCTAATTTTAAATAGCAAGGTACTCTATATTACATGTCTATCACCTTTTGGGTATGGTATTAGGCTCTTGTTTTGAATTATTTTATGTTCACACCCATTTTCCCATCTTAGTAGTATTTTAAATGATTAAGATTTTTAAAAAGGTTGATGTTACAAAATTATTCTCTCAGCCAAAAGAGAAAGAAAAACAGAAAAAGGACGGTTGGGAGGAAGGTAAGAAGAAAAGGGAGGGAGGGAGAGAGGAAAGAAAGAAGAGAGGGGGGAAGAGAGGGGAGAGGAATGGAGGGGAGGAGAAGGAAGTGGAGAGGAGGGGGGAGAGGGGCCAGAAGAGGAGAGGGGAGAGGAGAGGAAAGAGGTGAGAGGGGAGGAGAGGAGTAAGAAAGGAAGGTACAGACCAAATTATATTAACATTTAAGTTGAAATGACAGTTATAAATTAAATTATTTTATTTTTTTAAGGCTGGGTCTCCCTGTGGCCTCAGGTGTCCTGGAACTCACTAAGTATACTAGGTTGCCTTGAACTCACAGAGCTCCACCTGCCTCTGCCTCCCAAGTTGCTGTGATGAAAGGCATGTACCACCATGCCTTGCTATTTTTATTGATTTATTATTTTATATAGGATTTCACTGTCCCTGGAGCTGGCCTTTAGATACTGATCCTCCTGCCTCCACCTCATAAGTGCCTGGATTACAGGCCTCTACCACGACACCCCAGCAAAGATACTGATCTTTTTTTTTTTTTTTTTTTTTGGTCTTTTTTGTGGGTCTCTCTATAGCCCCAGCTGTCCTGGAACTCACTATATAGGCCAAGCTGGCGTTGAACTCACAGAGATCCACCTGCCTTCTGAGTGCTGGCATCAAAGGCATGAGCCACCCACCTTTATCTTTAACTAAATAATGAAGAATTTTCCTGGGGCAGGGAGGAGCTGCCAGACTTACTCACCCTAGCAACAGTTAAGCATAGTAACTCAAAGGCCTTCTCTTCTAATGATTCCAAACTTTTCTAATGACTCCAAATTTAAACCTCTTCTATTTGGAGAATAACACAGTATTCCTATGAAGTAGAGAAGTTCACCATCAGAGGCAGCATGCAGGCATAAGGTCATCAAAAGAGACACAGACAGACACACAGAAGCAGCATGAGAAAGGCGCAAGTTCAGACACGCAGGAGCAGTGACTTGTCTCATTGCTGGGACCACATACCTGACAAAGGCAACCTAAGCAAGGAAGGGTTTATTTTGGCTCACAGTTGAAGGGAACAGTCCATCACAATGAATGCTGGGGCCCAGCTCACTTTCTCCTTTTCATTCTGTCCAGGACCCCAACCCATGGGATGGTACCACACAGATTTAGGGTGGGTCTTTCTATCTCATTTAACCAGTCTGGAAACTCCTTCACAGACATATCCAGAGGCTTGCCTCCTAGGTGATTCTAGATCCTGTCAATTTGACACTCAATATAAACATCACACACAGGGATGTGCAATCCATGGGTGCCAACCTGCATGACGGTAGGAACAAGCTAGGGTAGCCTGACTCCACATAGCCAAAAATGACCTTGAACTGCAGATCTTTCTACCTCCACCTCTGGAGGGGTAGAATTATAGGTGTGAGCCACCAAATCTGGTTTATGTGGTGCTGGAATGGAAACCAGGGGTTCATGTATGCTAAGCAAGCATTCCACCAACTGAGCCCCTGCCCCAACCTGAGAGGTATTATTTTATTTCCTGCCCCCTGTGGAACCTGTTAGTTCCTCATTAAACCATTTGCTGGGATGGGGAAGTGCATTAGATTAATGAGTTGTTTTAACACTAACCATCCACCAGGATATGACTAAGAATGCAGAAAACTCTCCACAACAAAGCATAAAGCTGGGGAAAGTACTCAGAAGAGAGACTGCTAACCAGTACCTCAGATTCCACAGCCTCTGAAACAACCTAAGAGTAAGTCCTGGCAAAGCACTCTCTTCTCAACCCTCTTTTCCATCAGGATGAAAATGTACAAGAGGAAACAGGATTGGGGAAAGATGTGAAAAGGGGGGAAGAGCTGCTAGTCACTAAGTCTTGTAAGTAGAAGGACTTTCATGTGTGTTATTCATGCCTATGATTTTCCCCAACAGCCTTACCAAACTGCCACTGCACCAATTTTAAAATGAAACTAAATTAGAGAGGTTAAGTAACTTTCCCAGAGGCGCATCACTAGTAACATCGGAGTCAGAATTGGAGATCAGGCCATCTTGGCTCAGGGCCACTGAGCTTGAGAGTTACTTTCAGATCAAATTTCAAGACTTGGTAAGCCTGCACCCCAGGTTCCTAAGGTGGGGAAGGAAAAAAAAAAGTCCCTAGATCATAATCTTGTGAAGGGTGGGAAAACACCAATGTATGTACAAAAAGAGGAGGAGGGGGAAAGGAATGCCTGGGAGGGAGGAGGAAGGATGTGAAGAAAAGAAGGACAAAGAAGGGAAGAGGAGGGGAAGAGGGAGGGAGGAAGTGAAGAGGGGAGGAGGGTGGGAAGGAAGAAAAAAGATGAGAAGAGATGGAGGGAGGGAGGGAGGGAGGGAGGGAGGAAGGGAGGGAGGAAAGGAAGAAGTGAAAGAGAACCAGTTTTGTTTTAAACTGGAAAGGGGGATAGATTCCAAAAACTGTTACACTGTGCTGAGTATTCAAGTTCCACAAGGAGCCAGCCAAAGGTTTAGAAATCATTGAAAAATCATGGTCTGAAAGGTAGGGGTATAGCACAGCAGTAC
Organism: Nannospalax galili; assembly: GCF_000622305.1. Classification (NCBI taxonomy): domain Eukaryota; kingdom Metazoa; phylum Chordata; class Mammalia; order Rodentia; family Spalacidae; genus Nannospalax; species Nannospalax galili. The sequence goes on from NW_008337291.1 coordinate 1,266,787, forward strand.
AGTTCCATCCTCAGAACCACAAAAGTAAATAAATAAAGAAACTAGTCTGCATACAGGATGGATTTGGAAAGAGCCAGGCATGTCAGAGTAACCTCTTGCCCTATCTGGAAGGGACCTTTCAACTGGTCAACCAGGAGACAGTAGAGAAGCATATTGTCTGTTTCAATAAGTCATTAGACTTTGTCTCCCAATGACTTCACCAGCAAGAACCCAAAGCATAAAGGGCCTGTCCACCCTCACAACCCAGTAGCCTTTAAGACTATTTGGGTCATGCATCCCATCAGTCAGAAATACGAACAGGCCCACATCTAATATATGTTAATTTATTTAAAACAAAAACATGCACTACTGCCAACTTATGAAAATAAATCTTAAGACATTAATTCTAGGGATGTGGAAATAAATGTAAATTCTCATACTTTCCTCCCATTCCCCAAAGGGTTATTATGAACACCAAATTTTGGAACTCACTGTCCTGGACTTGCAATATTGTGGTTGCTTGGAGCCCAATGGCTTTGATCCTCACTGTACCTGAGCCGAATGGTTGGCATGCCTTCAATGTCCGGCCTCCGCTCCCAGGGTTCATGGGCTGTTCTTCACCCCTAAAGTCCTGAACCATTGCTTCCATTTCCTGTGCCCCCCCCAGGAAATCCTTCCTAGATTCTCTCAGCTCACTGAGCCACCTGTTCTGAAAGCCTTCCTCTCCGTGTCTTACCATTATGGTCAACCATAAAGTTCCACCTTTTAACAACAAATAGAAATGCTATTCTGATCTACCTTTACTTCTGTACCTAGACACTTCGGCAATAACAGAAAGGTAGGGATGAGGGAATACATGAGCATACAGTAACCATAGAAACATCAGTTACCTGGTTACTTCATGCCCTGGTCTTTAGCGGGTCTTAACAGCTCAATAACAACTTGGACTTTTTCTTGTCCTCAGTCAGTTCCACTTCCCCTCATCCTCAATCAAGGTTTTAGAACCAGCACCACCCTTCCGCTGCTCTCTGGAGGGGGGTCTATCTCATCCATGGGCTCAACCATTCTTTCATGCATCACAACATCTGCAAAGCACACACTATGTGCCAAGAATACTCAAGAGTACTGAAACTTGAGTTTCAGTAGACAAGAAAACACCCACCCAGGGTTGGAAGATGATCAAAATACAGTCAGTTACATAATAGAAAGCAAGCCTGAACCAGAGATGACCCATTTTGGTCCTGCCTACTTGTGCCTCCTTCAATTGTTTCGAGGTCTAATCCATATAATATGAAATTAACCTTTAAAAGTATGTATTTCAGGGCTGGAGTGTAGCTGAGTGTCAGAGCACTTGCCTAGCAGGTGCAAGGTGTTGGATTCAATCCTCAGCATCACAAGAAAAGAGTATGCATCAGTGATGTCTACCACATTGTGCAACCACCACATCTACTCAGTTAGGAAACTCTTCTACCACCTGTAATGGTTAATCTTGTCAGCTGGACTGGATTCAGGCAAACACAAGTCTGGGTGTCTTTAGGGTAGTGTTTCCAGAAGTGTTTAACTAACAACAGAAGCCCATCCCTGAACATGGGCAGCACCATCCCATGAGCTGGGGTCCAGGACCGAATTAAAAGAAGAGGAACAAAGCACCAACACTCATCTCTGCTCCCTGATTATGGATGCAATGTGACTAATATACCTTATATTCCTGCTGCCATGCCTTCCCCCAAGATGAACTGTACTCCCAAACTGTAAGTCAAAAGTCAAAATAAACCCTTCCTTTCTAAAATTGCTTCCTGTCAACATTTAGCCACAGCAATGAGAAAGGTGAGTAATACATGCCCCCAAAGGAAACCCTGGGCCCATTAAACAGGCCTTCTCTCCTGCTCCCCCTATTTCTGGGAACTAGGCATCTGTTTCCTATCTCTGTGGACTCAACCTGTTGCAGTGTTTCCTGTCAATGAAATCACATGCCCTTCCTGCCATGCCCTTCCACTCTCTCTTTGATGTTTTTGGTCCATGGTCCATTTCTGTCCCCAAGAATCCCCAAACTCTTTCCTGCCTATATCATTAAAATCCCTCTCTAGTTGGGCTTGCTCTAACCTTCTCATTCTCTAGAAAAAGCACATACGTCCCTGTCTTTCTTCTTTGTGTCAATAACACCCTCCTTCCCTCTCAGTCTCTGTTTCTAAAAACAGATCCTCCCTGTGACCCTGCTACACTACTCCTGGGTACTTACCCAAAGGGCCCAAGACAACATATCACAGAGATACTTGTATGCTCATGTTTATTGCAGCACTACTCATAACAGCTAAGGCTATGGAACCAACCTAGGTGTCCAACACCTAGGATGTTTAAAAATGTGGTATATATACACAATGGAATTTTTAGCCATAAAGAAGAACAAAGTTTGCAGGAAAATAGATGCAACTAGAGATAGCATTAGGCAAATTAAGCAAGCCTCAGAAAGACAAATATAGTATGCTTTTTATTTGTGGTTCCTGAATTTTATACAGATACTTAAAATTTATACATATATACATGCATATATACATACATACATATATATGACATGAAAATAGAAGAAAAACTGGTAACAAACAAAACGAAAACACAATAAAAATTTCAAAGGTCTCATCTTCCCTGTGTCCTAGTCATATGATGTGTGTGACATTGCCTTAAGCAATTAGTGACAAGACTTCTCTGTACCTCCATTTCCTGCCACGAGTGTCAGAGCCATACTTACCTCATAGTGCTTTTGGGAAGAGCAAGTGAGTATACTAGGTACCTAACATACTCATAAAGGGGCCAGGCATACTGTAAGGGCTCAGAATGGTTATCACCATGGTCAGGATTATCTGTCATAAAACCCAAGGCCCTGCTTACTTAAGCTGGCCCAGGTGGCTCTGGAGACTGGCTATCCCCATAGGATGTCCTCCTGGCTCAGTTTGTAAGTGCAGGAATTTTTCAAAGCACTGACTCTTCCTTAAAACCTTTTGAGGGTATCATACACCCTCTGGCTCTAATCACAATCTAACACGGGCAAAGTCTAATCTCCTATATACTGCCTGCCCTGGCTCAGTTTTGCCCCATATAGGAATGTGGATGCTGCTGGAATGCCTTTCACACAGAATGCCCCACCCTGTCACTCTCCCCCTATATTCTCTTACCCCACCACAAGTCATGATCTCTCACCAAGACCATTGCAGCAGCCTCCCCCAAATCTAATTCCTGTCATTCTCCTTCACCACCCTTTTTTTTAACCCTATGGTCAAATCACCTAACAGAAATCCAAATCTGGGCCTGGAGATGTGGCTCAGTTGGTAAAGTACTTGCCTAGCACACAGGAAGTCCTGGGTTTGATCCTTAGCACTGAATAAATCCGGGGTGCTGATACCTGCCTGTCATTTCAGTCCTTGGGAAGTAGCTGCAAAAGGATCAGGTGTTCAAGGTCATCTTCGGCTACATAGGGACTACATAGCAAGTTCAAGGACACCTGGGCTACATGAGCCCCAGTTTAAAAAAAAAAAAAAAAGGGCAGATGGTCCCTGTGAAGTAACATCAAAGGTTGTCATCTGGCCTATACACTCATATACCACCCCCATACACACATACAAGGGGTGGGGTAAGGAAAAACACACTGCTGCCTCAGAGAGCTTAACAATTAACAATCTAGCAATGGAGATAGAAAGTGCATGTGACTACCACCTACCTCCCACAACACTGCACAGGTTCCTGGAGTTGAAGTCTTGGCTTCCCCACTTGTTTGCTGAGAAACTTGAGACAAAGTACTTCCCCTCTTTGTGCCTCAGTTTCCTGATCTCAAAACCATCCAACAGCAGTGCCTTCTTAACACACTCTGCTTTTTCAGGATTTGCTAGTGGACGGAAGTCAATGAAAAGGGTCCGAAACACTTAGCTGGCAAAGCCCAACTGCATCAGAGGGATTTAGTGGGAGACTATCTCCGACACACCCTACCCTAGCTGTGGGTCAAATGCTGGTTACCTTTATGCCCAAGTCTGGCACAGAAACCCCTCTGTGTAGTGATTTCTACGAGACTGGTTCCTTGGCTTGGCATCCAATACTTGAAGAGCAGGAAATCACAATGGTATCATGTGGCCCAACTGGCCTATTGGGGTGGAAGAGACCAAGGCTGGCAGGCTCCTCGGTGACTGGGAACCCAGCAGCTCCAAGGTCACCTGATGTCTCACCAATGTCTTGAGACCTAATCTACACAGCTGTGGGTTACCCATGGTCATATTCTTACTGGAGCCAATCAAACAGAGCAGGGAGAAACCTTGAACATCCATACCCACACGGAGATCCTCAGAGGAGAGAATATTCTGCATATTTGGGGGTTTGGTCTTTTGCGGGTGTGTCAAGGTTCAGAATGCATGTCCCCCATTAATCTGGATAAGAATTATCCTCCAGGCCAAACACTGCCATCTTCATGAGTTCATCTGTGCCTTCTTGTAAAAGATCATCACAGCTGGGTTTGTTGACTGTGGATGTTGTCTTACAGAAGGAGGGAGTGGGGAAGATCATGGGACCCTCACCTGAGTTTCCAACCAGTTGTATGCAATTCTGCCCTAAGTGCATGTGGCCTTGGGGGTCTTACGGAAGAGCTAGAACATATAGATTGGGAAGGACTAGAGGAAGGGGCTCCATCTATGAAGCACGCAAACCATTACCTATGCTGGGTGAGACTTTCCAGTCTGCTCTGGGTCACCTGCACTCCTGTCAGGAACCACTCACTCATGCTCTGTAAGTATGCTCAATAAACTCATTGGTTCCCCCAGGGGACTCTTTGGCGGCATCAAACTGGTTTGTTATTGGGACCTTGTGAGGAGGGGGATAAATGTTGCCTATCCCTCCAGAGGAGAACATTCTCACAGCTAAAGCTAAGCAATAGCATCCATTAAAAGTGGGAGGCCAAATATCCAACCACCTCCACAGTGCTCTCCTGCCTACCTACTTGCTCTAGGTTCCCAGCAGTGATGTTTTTGGTGTCCTTCCATTTCTAGCACAGCAAACTAAATGACAAATGTCAATCTAAGGGGATATTTACAGACTGCTGTGTTTACAGAATTACTGTTCTCAAACCTCTGCTTGCATACATCAACTGACTTAGAATGTGACACTGGGGAACAAAACCATCATGAGATATTGTGCAATGCTCTTTTTTTGAACCTTTATTTTTTGAAACAAGGTCTCAGCCAAGGCTTGAACTCTATATGTGACAGAGAATTACCTTGAACTTCTGCTCTTCCTGCTTCTACCTCCTGAGTGCTGGAGTTATAGGCATGTGCCACAACCTATGTACAGTGCTGGGGATGGAACCCAGGATTTTGTACATGCTAGTGAGCACTTACCAACTGAGCTACAACCCAGCCTTCTTTTTCCACTTTTTGTGACTTGGCTTTAATGTCATTTCTAAGAGCCCAGGCTTCCTGTATCTGAGTCTCTGCCAGGTGTGTTCACAAAGGTGTTTGATGTGCACAAGGGACACAAAGCTCATCACAAGCCAGAGTATGGCAAGACAGGGAATGCAATGTGTGTGAAGGCTGGGATTTCTATCTTGACATCTCACAGGAATGATTACACGGTGCAAATGCACCTTGATATGATATTTACAGACACAGACACAGAACATTACCACACTATTTTATATAAGAAACTTGACCATCTGTGGCTTTGGAGTCCTGGAACCAATGCCCTGGGGATACTGAGGATCGGCTGCTTATATCTTAATAGGCACTGGATGTGAGGATGTCAGCCCTGGTCAAGAGATGCTGTGAGTTTTACATTGTATTCCCTAAAAATGCTAATCCAGATACATTTTTTTCTTAAAGGTTTATTTTTGCTATTTTTAATTCTATGTATGCATGAGTGCAGGTACTCATGGAAGCCAGAGGTATCAGATCACTCTGGGACTGATGTTATAAGGTAGTTGTGAGCTGCCCAATGTGGGTCCTGGGAGCCAAACATTGGTAGAAAAACTGGATGTGGTGGTGATGCAGTTATAATCCCATGACAGGGAAAATGGAGATCAGAGATTCCTAGGGCTCTTTGGCTAGCCTACTTGGCAATTCCTAGACAATGAGAGACCTTGTCTCAAAAAAGACAAGACAGATGAGCAGTACAGAAGTTGACCTCTGACCTCCACACATACTTGCACATATGTGAGTGTGTACACACACACACACACACACACACACACACACACACACAAATGTATACATAAACACTCAAGACCTCTAACAGCTGCTTCTTTTGCCAAGGAGAACTCTCCCCTAGACTTAGAGGAATTTCTCTGACTCTACACTTAGCACAGGACCAGCCCCAGAAAGACACAGCCCCATACAAATTTATTTGTACATGGGGCAGTCACAGCCAACAGCCTGTAATGAAGAGAGGGGTGAGGGGATGCTTTGAAATGGGAGACCTACACTGAACTCTTCTTGCATTTGATTAGTAGGGGACCACACAACCACATTTATACCTGGTATCCCAGTATAATCAAATGTCCAGGTGGGCTGGAAAGATAGCTCAGTGGGTAAAATGCTTGCCACACAAGCACGAGAACCTGAGTTCAGATCCCCAGCACCCACATAAAATCGGACGCTGTAGTGAGCATCTGTAACCCCAGCACTCCTGGGATGAGATGGGAGGAGACAGGCAAATGAATCACTGGAAGCTCAAGGGCTATCCTGACACATGTAGCAAACAAAGAGTCTGCTTCAAATAACAGAAAGGGAGAACTGGTATCCCAACTGGCATCTGACCTCCAGGAGCACACCTGTGCATGCGTGCGCATACACACACACGATTTAAAAAACAGATTCACCACCCAAGTACAACTCAATGTACTTGGTGAATTTCTTGCCTTCTTTAGCCAAAAAATGGCTAAAAAATAGCCTCTCAATGAAAGGACCTTAGATATCTTACTTGGAAAAAATTAAAATTAGGGGAGCTGGGGAGATAGTTCAGTCAGACAATTTCTTACCATGCAAGCATGAAGATCTGACCTCAGAACCTATGTAAAAAGGCTAGACTTCACAGATTACGCTCATAATCCCAGCACTCCAGAGGTGGAGATCACCGGATCCCTGGATCAGTGCTCAGCCAGCCTAGCAACTTGGTGAGCTCCAGGTCCAGTTAGAGACCCTAACTCAAACAAGCAGGTGGATGGTGCCTGAGAAACAACACCCAAGGTTTAGCTCTGGGCCCCTCCCCACACACACACATACACCTCTATGCATGCATACCCCCCATACACATATATGAACACTCACATGCACACAAAATCAGGTTCAGTGCTCACAAGCATATATATGAATCTGTCAATCAATAGCTCCAAAAGCAGCAGAATCCTGCTGTTCCTACTTAATGGCTTTACTGATAAACTTGCTAAATATTGTCTTAAATGAGCAGTAACAAAATGATGAAAAATGGGACTACTCCTTCTTCCATAAGGAAGGCCACTTATACTCATGAGAGATTTGATCAGTAACTAAATCCACAGAAAAATGAAGCAGCAATGTATGACTAGTCAATTCCAATCTTCAACATAATATTTTTTGAAAGAATGAAAAACTGGAGCTGTGGATATAGCTGAGTGGTAGAGTGCTTGCCTACCATGCATGGAGTCCTAGTTTCTACCTCCAGTACCACATACAGCAGGCACGGTGGCTCAAAGATGCAATTCCAGCACTCGGAGGGTGGAGGAAAGAGGACCAGAAGTTCTAGGTCAACCTTGACTACACAGTGAGTTCAGGCTGGACTACATGAGAACTCTGTGTGTATGTGTGTGTTGGGGGCGGCAGAGAGAGAGAGACTGGGAGAGAAAGACAGACTGACTGCAAGATGTCTTATCAGGTAAAAGAGCTTGCTAACAAGCCTAATGACCTGAGTTCGAACACCAGGGAACTGACTCCCACAAATTGTCCTCTGATTCCCACATGTGCATCATGGCATACACACATGAATGTAAAATGTAAACTTTTTTTAAAAAGGAAGAAAAACTGTTATTCCTATAATTATTAAATATGGCTGTTCAAGGTATTATTGTTGGGCACATGAAGATCCCTCCCCACCATAAAGTCTAAAGAATTAGACAGGAAATGCTAGACATTTTCAAGCTCTAAATATAGACCTAGAAGCTAAGGGGAAAAGATGCTCACAGCACTATAACAATGACTTCATGTCTAGAGGACAGCAAAGATCATAGTAAGTTTTTCTGTGTGTTACCTTCTATCAAGAGAAGTTTCTAGAACAGCTCAGTAAGTTCTTCCATGGCAAAGTCATTTTCTATCAAGAGAAGCTTCTAGAAACAGAAATTGCCCTGCTCTACTCCTAGAAATCCACTTATATTGGCAGCCCAGCACCTCGGAGGTTGGACTTGCTGGGTAGCAAGCCAGCAACCAAAAGGAAATACATTCCGCTGGAGCTGTGTGGGGGGACCAGCTTTCCCTCCTAAGCCTTGTAGTAAAAAGAAAACGCCCTGTTTTCCACAGCTATTTGTGAAATATTTCCTGGGCAATGAGGTATTTCTTCTTTTTTTAATTCTTTGACAATTCCATACATGTATATAATGTATTTTCATTATTATTTTTTGATGTTCAATGGGGTGTTTCTTAAAGTGTGTGTGTGTGTGTGTGTGTGTGTGTGTGTGTGTTGCTGATTACATAACTTTGAAACAACGGAAGAAGGCAAAGGTTGATCTACACACACGGATTTTCCTGCACAAAGTCTGTTTTTTTCTCCACTTGTAAACTGGCAGAAGTCACCCATCTGTTTAGGAGTCAAGAAACAGGTATGCTTTCATTTTAAATGCATCATGTATCTTATGCAGGTTGTTAAAGCCTGAACCGAGGAATGTTCTAGAAAACTTGCCTCCTCGTATTATAAAAAAGTGAGCCATGGGTTCAGCTCAACTCCTTGAGAAGGTCAAAAAGGAAACTGGCCAGGCATAGTGGTGCATGCCTTTAATCCTAGCACTTGGGAGGCAGAAGCAGGCAAATCTCTGTGAGTTCCAGGTCAACCAGGGCTTCATAGTGAGACCCTGTCTCAAGAAAGAAAAAAGAAAATGAAACTAGCCATTGGACCTGAATACACACCAACTCCACATTCTTGCCTGACAGCATTGGGTAAAGCTGAGGAGGCGAAGTCCCGGTGACAGACAGACAAGGAGCAGTGGGCTGGCTATGTCCAGCACACCCACAGTTCTCTACAATTTCTATACCACAGGTCCTCTGATGACTTAAAAGGTATATAGATATCTTAGGAGAAGGCATTTATTTTTGAGACAAAGTTTCAAGCTAGACTGGCCTTGAACTCAATATATAGCTGAAAATGACACTGAACTCCTGAGCCTCCTGCCTCCACCTCCCAAGTGCTGGAATTACAGGTGTGTACCAGTGTTCAGGTTAAAGCTGTCAATTTGACACAATTTAAAGTCATCTGAGAAGGGAGTCTCCGCTGAGAAATTGGCCTGTGGGCATGTCTATGGGGGACTATCACCATTGTTAATTGATCTAGCCTCAAGAGCCCAGCCCACTGTAGGTGACACCATTTCCTAGGCAGTTGGTCCTGGGTTATACAAGAAAACCAGCTAAGCAAGAGCCCAAGTGAGTCAGCAAGCAGTGCTCCTCCATGATTCTGCCTCAAGTTCCTGTTTAAGTTCCGCCCTGACTTCCCTCAAGATGGACTGTGACCAGTAAGGTAAAATTAACCCTTTTCTTTTCCAAGTTGCTTTTGGTTATGGTGTTTGTCACAGCAGCAGCAGGAAATTGGAACAACGAGCATGCCTGGGTTATGCAGTGCTGAAGATCAAATCCGACTAAGCAAATGCTAAGCAAATGCTCTACCAACTAAGCTACATTCCCAGCCCCTACAGAAGGATTGTTAAACACACACACAAAAATAAATCCACAGAATTACAAAAGAAACCAATTACACTTAGTTACCAAAATATTTTTTGTCTTCTTTCCCAGTATGTGGGGTCAAAACCAGAGCCTTACACAGGCCAGGCAAGCACTCTACCAACTGAGCTATCTTTCCCAGCTGAAATATTTAATTGTGATCCAATAGTGCATATGCTTGTTTATTAACACATTCAGTCACACTGTCTAGCAGCAGGCTGAACAGGACTATTGGCTCAGAGTGAGGATGGGTACTGACATGCTAAGTAAGCTGCTTATTTCATAGTGATATGAAAATATAGGCTATCTATTACTGACAAAGTCACAAATAGCATTCAAACTATTGCAACTTTAAAGCCTCGGAGAAGTAAAGGAATTGGGATTAGGACTGGAGCTCAGTTGGGAGAGTACTCGCCTAACGTGCAAAACCCTGGGGTTCCATCCATGGTATGTGTGCACTGAGCATGGGAGAGCATACCTGTTATCTCAGCACTTGGGTAGTGGAAGCAAGAGGACTAGACATCAAGGTCATCCTCAACTACATAATGAATTCAAGGCCAGTCTGGGCTACATTGCTAAATTCCTGCTAGAGGTTAGTGAACGTGAAAGTGTACCATTTTCCTGTGTGGTCTTCTGTAAGCTTTGCACAGGATTCAGTTAGGTTCCATGAGAATGGGTTGGTATGAATTGACTGTCTCATCTCAACTTTTTTTCTGGTTTTTGCTGTTGCTTTGATTGGGGGGTGGGGGTGACTGAGACAGGATCTCCCTGTAGCCCCAGCTGGAACTGACTATGTATATCAGGTTGGCCTCAATCTCACAGAGATCCTCCTGCCTCTACCTTCCAGTGCTGTGATGGCCTGTGCCATCACAACCAACTTGTTTTTTTTTTTTTTTTTAAGACAAGGGGTCGTCACATAGCCTACGCTGACCATGAATTCACTATGTAGCCTTAAAAATGTTCAAGAAAGAGACCAGGGAGATGGCTCAATGGGCAAATGCACTAGTTGCACAGACTCCAAAACCAGAGTTTCATCCTTGGAAACCATGTGAAAAGCAGGAGGCAGTGGTGTGCATCTGTAACCCCAGCATTCCAGTGGTGAGATGGGAGGTGAAGACAGAATTGTCCAGATGCCTAGGGTATGGAGCATGGGAGAAACAAGAGATTTCCTGTCTCAACAAGATGGAAGGCTAGAACTTCTATCCTCCACACATGTAGCATGGCACATGTGCAGCTGTGTGCACACACATACAAATAAATAAATATTTAAGAAATGAGAAAAAGGCTCAAGCAAGCTTCCTCTAATGACAGAGGAGCTAGAGTCGCTGTGGAAAGCCCCTCAGCTCTAAGTATAAGTTCATCTATTTTGACTCCAACCTCACTAATACATAAGCAGTACAGTGACCACACTTCACTGGGCACTACAGTTCATTTCAGGTCCTAAAGATGGATCTGAACCAGACTGTTCTTGAAGTCTTTTCTGCCCCAGCCCAGCCTCCCATGAGCCACAGGACATAAATGGGAATGTCATTTTAGAAAATCTACACATTGGAGGAATTTGGCCTTTAAGAGCACAATTAGGTCTGAACAGGGGGGGAAAAAAAGATTTTTTTTTTCTCCAAAATCATTTCAAAAAGTTCATGATTAACGTCTCTAAATGGCATCATGCTCAGAAATGATACCACCTAATTTAGAAATGTGTCAATATAGCTGCCAGAGGTGTTCTTAAAAGAAGCCAGGATCACAATTTCTCTAAGTTTTCCACTAACGAACTCCATTATATCACACACACACACACACACACACACACACACACACACACACACAGAGCTCAGCTGGAATCTAATAAATAAATAACCAGCACTTGAACAGAATTTGTGTCCATTTTAATTCCAATGAGTTTCCACTAAAAAGTCTCATTTAAATTAAAAGGGAGTGGGGGAAACATAACAGTATGTGTATAATGAAACACTTCTGGAATGTTTGAGAAGTTTCCTAGCAAGTCATCAGATGCGAGGTGAAGCAGAGAAAGTTTAATGGGCTGGCAGGGTGGCTCAGCAGGTAAAGGTGCTTGTGGCCAAGTCTGACCACCAGAATTCTATATCCAGGACCTACATGGTAGGAGAGAAATGATTTCCAAAAGTTGTCCTCTGACCTCCACTTGTGTGCTGTGTGGGAACATGTCCCCACCACACACACACACACGAGATGGGAAGAGAAGAGAGAAAATAAATGTAATTTTTTAAAAATTTAGGTAAAGAAAGGTGGGGTGGCTTTGAAAAAATCTGGTTTTCACATCTGCTAAATTTCAGCAGTCATTTATAGAAAAGTATCAAGAGAACTTGGGGCCACCTGAATAGTGTCATGTCACAACCCACTTATGGATTATGAAATCAACTCAGTGAGATAAAACTTCCTCATTAAGGGCCTGAGAGCAAACACATAAGGCTTTGCAGACCAACCGTCGGGCTGCTCATCTCTGCTACTGTTATTTAACAGCAACCAGACAGACTACAAGAACAAATGGGACCATCCATGGTACAATAAAACTTTATTAACACCAAAAAACCTTTATTAACAAAATGGGTAGCACATGAACAAATGGAAGCAGTTATGGTACAATAAAACTTTAACAAAAATGGGCAACACATAAATGAATGGGCATGGGGATGTTCCAATAAAACTTTATTAACAAAATTAGCAGTACATCAACAAATGTAAACAGTCATTTTCCAATAAAACGTTATTAACAAAATGGCAGCTGGTCAAAGCAGACCAAGCTTTGATCAGTTTTTTTAGTTTTTAAACCAATAAAATAGAATAGTATCTGAGCCGTTCACAGGTGGTAAAAGAATTATTCATAAAACCGTTACTTACTGTTATCAATATGATTCAGAGTCTATATTTCTTACTGTAGATTCAAGTGGAAAGCTACCATATTATTAAGTAATAAAAAGTTTGAAGAAGGAGAATAAGTATTTGAGAGAAACTGGTCAGAATTTAAAGGGCAGAGGGGAAAGAGCAGATAAAACGAGAAGTCCTTGGACCTAAACTACAATTGTAAAAGAATATTAACTAAGGGACTGGAGGAGCTATGGAGGTAGCTTAATTGGTTGAGTACTTGCCTAACAAGCACAAAGCCCTAGGTTCAGTTCCATGGGTTCATAAAACAGAGTGGCACATGCCTATAAGTCTAGCACTCAGGAGTAGAGGCAGGAGGATTAAGGTCATCCTCAGCAACATAGCTAGTTTGAGGCCAACCTGGGCTACATGAGTCCCTGTCTCAGAAAATAAATAAGGTCCAGTGAGATGGCTCAGCAGGTAAAAGCACTTGCCACTCCCAGACACAGGAATACACATAATTAAAAATGAAAATAAATCTTTAAAAATAAATAAAAATAAAAGGGGAAGGGAAGGGCATATACAATGAGAAAAGTCCAAAGTACAACCTTAAAAGAGTATTAATTCATACTAAGTGCAATACCAAATGATCTCCCACCCAAAACTACCATCATTCCCTCGACTATTTGAAAATCTAATATGACCTGTGCATCAACTGCTAGAGCCAATCTCCCTAGAACTGTAGCTGATACAGCCACATGGTTTTGAAAATGTGTAAGGGTCGGCTGGGTGGTTCAGTGGCTCAGGCCACGGTGAGTTGATTTGGCCCAGTGACAGGCTCAGGCAGCTGTGAACAGTGGAAGGCTTGCTAGTCTAGGATGGAATCAGGACGGGTAACCTGGCTCAGCCCACTTGGCTAGCCTGGGCATGTTTCTCACAGCTGCACCAGGGCTCCAAGAAAACAAAGCAATTGCAAAAAAAAAGGCCCAGAAACAAACAGGTGCTCTTACAAACTTGTTTTACACAGTGTTTGATAGCAACCCACTGACCACAGCAAGCCACACGGCAGCGACAGGGCAAAGCATGGGGGATACAAGGCGGCCACTAACTCGGAGCCATTAGTCCAATCCTATCACTACAGGCAATGTTTATTGTCTGTCACTACCTTGGCAGAAGCAAAGAGATTTCATGTGATTTTAAGTCTTCCCATAACTAGTTCTTCCCTCCTCAACACCCCACCACCACCACCCCATGGCCACTTGCAAGGAAGAAAAGCAAAGTGATTACAAACCAGGCTTCCCTGCCCTGGCTCTGCCACTTCTGACTATGTGACCTTGGACACATTTCCTTCAAACCTCAGTTTTCTCACTGTAACATCAGCGCTCCCAACAATTACACAATGTAACAAGGAACATGTGCAAGTTTTCACTTGGCTCAATGTCTGGCCTTAGCAGAGTTCACATATTATTTAGATGCTAATGTGTTTCAGCAAAGAGCTGGTGTGAACCTCTTTGAAAAGACAGGAATGGGTCAGTGTGAAGGCTCAAAAGGTGCATGCTGCACAAACCCGATGACCCAAGTTTATCTCTGGAACCTACATATAAAAGAACCTGGATGTAGTAGTGCTTGTCTGTAATCCCAGTACTCCTAGGTCAGGATGGGAGACAGAGACAGGAGAACCACTGGGTAACTCTCAGGGCACCCAGCCTGGAGCATACATCAGGGCAGAAACAATAAGAAAGCCCCTACCTCAGCAACATAGGAGAGAAAAGACTAGACAATTGTCCTCTGACCTCCACATGCATGTTGTGTGGCATGTGCCTGCACACACACACACACACACACACACACACGCGTATACATACACACAATAATAAATTATACAATGTAGCTATAATAAATATATAAAATAAATACATATTTATATAAAGACAGGAACAAGGAAACAAGTAAATTTCCTGTGACAGCAAAATGAAGAATAGTTCTTTCCATAGAGTAAGGAAACTATTTCTTCAAAAGAATTCTGAGGACTGTGGCGAGCAGAAAAATGGTCCTGAAGATGCTGGGATCTTATTCCCTGGACCCTGTGGCTGTGCAGGGCAGATATGATTACATTAAGGAACTTAAGATGAAGATGATCCTGGATTATCCCGGATGGTCTAACCTAAGCCATAGGTCATAAAAACAGAGAACCAGTGTGGCTACAGAAAGGCAGGAGCCAGTTCTCTATGGCTGGGACTGGAGGTCAAGGCACAAGCCTCAGGATGCAGGCAGCTGCTAGAAGCTGGAAAAGGACAAGGGTATGGATTCTGTCCTGAGCTACAAAAAGAAATGGACTCTTTGATCTTAGCACTGAGATGTCCACCTAAGAATTAAGAGAGAGCATCACTTTAAGCTATCAGGTTTATGGTTGTTACAGTAGCAACAGAAGGAGAGATGACAGTGACCTTGTAATATTCACTAAAGGCTGACAATGAGAAAACAAGAAAGTCTTGAAGTTACTGAAATGGAAAGAAAAATCTCTGGAACTTGGAGAATACTAACTGGGTGTGACATCAAAAATGGAAAATGGGGTGGGAGATGGCTTAGGCAGTAAAATGCTTGCACAGCAAGCATGAGGGCCTGACTTCCACTCCCCAGATCCCAGGTAACAAAATGAAAGGCACGGTGGTACACAGCTGTAACCCAGTAATGGGGAGACAGAGACAGCAGGACCCCTGGGGCTCCCTGGGCAGCCAGCCTAGTGGACAGTGAGCTCCCCATTCCTCATCTCAAAAAACAAAGTGGACAATAGAGAAGGACGCTTGACTTTGATCTGTGGCCTCTACACATAAGAGCACACATGTGCATATGTACCTCTATACACATACACATGTACATATGAGCATATGCACATACATATACACCAAAAAAAATGGCAAAGTGCATTGGATTCTGGTTAAAGAGGAAGTAAACAGAAATAGTAACTGATCGTCACAGGAAAACTTTACTGTGTTGGATAGGAAACTATAAAACCACCCTCAGCATTGCCAAGCAATCTCTTCCTGATCTCTCCAACAAGCAGATACTGCTGGGGACCACCACCTCCACAGAAGCACTCCCAGAGACTTCATTTAACTGTCAGTGACTCCATACCTGACCTCAGCTCTTCATCACCTTCATTTTTTTAGATATGACCCCTTGGTGAGGTGTGGATGCGCCTGCACACACACACAGAGGGAGAGAGAGACAGACACAGACACACACCAGACACAGAAAGAGGGACACAACAGATACACACAGAGTTACACACACAGAGTTACACACACACACACACACTCATATCCCAATCTGATTTTCATGAACCTAGAAATGATATTTGCCATAAAGTGTCTAAGGAAGTCCCAGCTGAGGGCTGAAGAGACGGCTCAGTTAGTAAAGGGCTGAGTACTTGAGTCTGATCCCCAGCACTCACAGAAACCTGAGTGTGGTGGCATGTACGTGTAACCCCAGCACTGAGGAAGTAGGGACAGGAAGATCCCTAGAATTTGCTGGCTAGCCAGTCTAGCCTACTTGGTCAGTTTCAGACCAGTGGGAGACTGTCTCAGAAAACAAAACAAAACAAAAGAAAAACCAAGGTGACAACTCCTGTGCAACAACACCCAAGGCTGACCTTTGACCTCTACACACATGCACACATATGTGCCCAGGTACCACACACACAAGCATGCATATACACATACACCACTTCAGATTGACTTGAATCTGCAAACTCTAGAAAGGCACAAAGACAAAATATACCTCAAAACAAGCCTTGCACTTCGGCATATTCTTACATATCAATTAAAGGAGTTGGAACAATGGTTATGCTGAGCCCAGACCAGCACATACACCAGAGCCACCAAACACAGAAGCTGAGTGAGGCATCACTTGGCAGATCAGAAAAGGGCCCCAAGGACACAGTTGGCCCACTTGATGACAGCCAGCCAGCTGCAGAGGCCTCAATCTCAGGAGTAAGAGTTCACTCAACAGCCACACTGGCTAGTCTTGTGACTCCAGCATGCCGATCTGTGCCAGGAAACAAAGCTTCCATTTGTACCTACAAGAGCTCCATATTCCTTTCAAAGTATTTCTTTGATCTAGGTGTTTTTTTAAGTCTAGGAAAGTCAAGTACATTGGCAAACATCTGTGATCTCATCACTTGGGAGGAAGAGGCAGGAGGACCATCCTGAGCTACATAATGAGTTTGAGGTTAGCTAGGGCTACATAGGATGACCCTGTCTCAAAGAAACTAAACAGGGGCTATTTCTGGGATTGAGCACAAAGCCCTGTGCTCAATCCCCAGCACTATATAAACCAAACATGGAGTCATACATCTATAATCCCAGCATTTAAAAGGTAGAGACAGGGAGATCAGATGTCCAAAGTCCTCCTTGGCTACACAGTGAGTTCAAGTCCAGTGTGGGCTACATGAGACCCTATCTAAAATAAAGGAAGAAAGAAAAAAAAATTCTAGTGTCCTAGTCTGCTTCAGCTGTCTAATTGATACACCTGAAAGTCAGCTGGGGAGGAAGTCACAGTTGAGGGGTTGTTCAAATCAGATTGGCCTTTGGTCATGTCTTTGGGGAACTGTCTTAACTGCTGAATGATGTGAGCGGCACCCAGCCCACTGTGGTGGTACCATCCCTAGGCAGGTAGGCCTGGGCTAGCTAAGAGAGCTAAAGAGCCAGCTAGCAAATGCATTCCTCTATGGTCCCATGGTGCCTTCAGGCTCCTCACTGACTTCCCTCAATAATTGATTGTGACCTGGAAGTTGAAGCCAAATAAACTCTTTCCTCCCCAAATTGCTTTTGGTCAGATTGTTTTATTATAGTAAAAGAAAAGCCAATTAGAACATCTAGGGAAAACACTTGCCCTTGCAGAAGTTCTTAACCATTAGAATTACAAGCCTATAGATGACAGTATTTAGCCAAGAAGATTACATTTGCATACACAAAATAATGTACCATGAGAGCTGCCCACTGAACAACATCACCTTCAAATATGGCCAGAAGAACACAGATAAAATACAGTGAAAGGGAGAAAGAGACTAGAACTTTCACAAAGGAAGAAGAAGAAGAATGCCTGCAGAGGTCTCATACAGGCCCTGGATATATGTTGCTGAGGGGAAGAACAGAGAAAAACTCACCTTCCTTTCCCCTACCCCCATCAGATGCTGCCTTTCCTTGCCTGTTCTCAAAAATTATAGATGAGGGAACTGGGGAAATGGCTCAGTGGGGAAGAGTGTTTGCAACGCAAGCACAAGGACCCACGTTTGAAACCCCACCATTCAGGCAAAAAGCCAAAATTGGCTGCTCAGGCCTACAACCTGCAATATTGGGGAGGAGGGGCAGAGATAGATGCTGAGCGCTGAGAACTTGCTGGCCAGGTGAAAGGATGAGATTTGGGTTCAGTGAGAGACCCAATGTCAAGGTAGTAAGGGGAGAGCAATAAAAAGATAACCTGGTGTCCTGCTCTGGCCTTTACTTACGTGTGCACACACCCCAGCACATTCATGTGAATGAATGTACCCCCCAACACACATACAAATTATAAGTGAGGGGATGAAGGAGCATAGCAACGAAAAATATTATACAAGACGTGGAAGAAAAATAAGAAAAAGAGGAAGATTCTAGGAGCTGGAGGCCCCAGTCTTCCCTCAGTAAGATGCAGGAAAAAGAATTGGTCATTTAGAAAATTCCTAACTGGCACGAACACTAGTAAATAAAAAAAAGAAAAAAAAATCGGAGCTGAAAATAACAGATTAAAAAAAAGCAACTTTATGGAGAGTGACATGAGACTACAGTATCATTAAACCCAGTAGTTTTTGTCAGGGAAGCAAGGAGGAAGGCCAGGGAACAGGATGTGGCTTGGCTGGTGATCGAGTCCACTCCTTCCCCGCCCCCAAGTTGCTATGCCACAGAACCACAGAATTGCGTGAGCTTGGTTACTCTCTGCTTCAGATCTCAATTTCCCATGCAAAGAATAGTTCCACTAGAAGAAAGTAGGATTTCTAGTACCAAGCTTTTTATTTGTGTGTGTGTGTCCTATACTTTACACCTCTTATTAATGAACAGAAACATTTGGGATAAGAAGGTGTCCTGAGGTGTCTGTAGGAAACAGAAGGGAAGGAGATATGCTCAATATGAGGCCCAGAGGGTAAGCTCCAAGCTAAGATCTCAGGGGTCACAGGAAGAGCTTGCCCTGCCTCTGCTCTCTTTATAAGCAACTTTAACTAAACTATTTAGGAGCAATCCCAGTACTTCTGCCCCATCACCCTGTGTTTCTGAAGAGTGGAAATCAATTGAGAGCAGGCGCCCAAAGATTTACAAAGGGCTAATTAGAACCCATAGCCAGACTCTACTTTGTTGTTGTTTTTGAGATAGGGTCTCATGTTACCAGGCTGGCCTCTATCTGGATAGAAAGCTGAGGATGACCTTGAACTTTTGGTCCTCCTGCCTCCACTTCCTGAGTGATGAGGTTACAGATGTAAACCACTACACTAGGTTTATGCAGTGCTAGGGATGGAACCCAGGGCTTTGTGTGCGCTAGGCGACCACTCTACCAACTGAGATACATCCCAACCCTCCAGGCTGTCAAAACTTAACAGGGAAAATGACCATGGGAACAGCTAACTCAGAGGGACACAGATGGCTTAGAGTCTCCCAGTAGGAGAGGAAACTCAGTCACACCCACCTGCTTCCCATACATGTGAATGTGTGCCCACTGAGGGCTCCAGGAAGGCCCAAATGCCATGTAGCCAGCAGAATTCTCTTCCTGGAACATCTATGTAATAACAAAGCCGGCAAACATCTGTTATAAGTTGCTGTCATTGAGACTGTTGAGACTGGTGAGACTATGAAAATCCTTCCACTCTGCTACATGAACCACAAAGAAAGGGGATCCAGAAGGGTCTCCCTTCAGTCCCCTCCAAACCCCTAAGTGTTGAGGACTCTTCCTCAAAGTATGGGTTGTCAAGGGACCTGCTCAACACAGGACAGATTATGAGCCTCACTGACACAGCATGTCCAGGCTCATATGGGCTCTAGGTTCGAATACTCACTCTTAAAGTTAGAATCACTTATAACTTTAGCCAAATTTCATGACATCACAATATTACAGTCTTCCTATGTATATACTCTTGGAATAACACCAGAATCTGCCTCAAGGTTGCAAGGAAATTTAAATGACATGAACCAAAGGAAGAACACAGAATAATGCCAATTATAGAAGATAAAGTTTTACTGTCATGACTCCTCATAGTAAGTCTGGCTTCATACTTACTATGCAACTGAGGATGACCTTGAACTTCTGATCCTCCTACCTCTGCCTCCCAAGTATTAGGATTACAAGCATGTGCCACCATGAATGGTTTATGCGCCACAAATAGTTTATGCAGGGCTGATGATGGAACCCAGGGATTCAGGTATGCTAGGCAAGCATTCTACCAACTGAGTCCCCAGCCCCAGCTGATGATTCCTAGCCACCCGTTCTTGATATTTCCCACAAAGACACATAATCTCTGTGATAATTTTTCATACAGCTTATTCCCACAGGCAGACATGAAAGAGACCCAACATTACTAAGGGTAGAAGACTATTCAGTGTGGGATATTTATTACACAAAAGGTATTTTTTATTTGTTACATTGATTTGCTTTGTGTGAGTGTGTGTATGTGAATACAGTATACATGTAGAGGTCAGAGGACAACTTATAGAAGTCAGTTCTCGCCTCCTATCATCTGGGTTTTGGGGATCAGGTCAGCAGGTTTGGCAGCAGGTGCCTTTACCAGCTGAAATCACTGGCCCCTACAAAAAGTATTTTATACCAGCACAGCATGGTAGGGCCTGTGTGCTTGTTCTTCATGTACATAACTACAACACTAAGGAGCTCAGATGGACAGACACACACAAACACACACACACACACAGAGCACACTACATAAACATGTACACAGTGTGCACACACACATATGTTTCTTCAAGGGCGTACCACAAAATGAATCACAGAGAGAAACAAATACGGCTTTTCATTTCTGCAGTGCTGAGAATCAAACCCAGAGCTTCATTCATGCCAGGCAAATGATTTGCCAGATGTATCCAGTCTTTTCACATCGCTACACGATGTCATCTACAAAATTCATGCCTGATACTCAGGCAATTGAATTGCAAAAAAAAAGAAAAAAGAAACAAAAAAAAAACTTCACAGAATATTTTAGGTAAGTTTATGATTTTGTGTTGACGCCTGCTACTAAGGAGAGCTGATTTCTCAATTTTTTTTTTTAACATTTGTTTTTAGTAGCAGGGTTTTTCCATGCTTGTTATGTAGCTCTGGTGGCTTGGAACTGGCTATGAAAATCAGGGTGGCCTTGAACTAGTAACAATCCTCCTGCCTCTGCTTGCTGAATGCTGGGATTACAAGCATGTGCCACACCACTCACAGCTCTAACTAGTCAGCATGTACTTATATATGAGTATACCTCATGCCTGAGATAACGGCCAGATGGGTAGAGAAAGACTGCCGAGCAGTCCTAAGTAGCCACCCCACCAGGGAGCAGTATCTAGCAGGCATTAACACAGGCTTGACAGTGGAAGAGACAGTGCCAGTTCACAAGGACAAATAAGCTCTTCAAACCCAGACACAAGGGGTTGGGGAGATGGCTCAAAAATAAGGTATTTGCCATACAAACATGAAGACCTGAGTGCAAATCCTCAGCATCTACGTAAAAAGTCACAGGAGTATTGTCTATAATCTCAGCTGTGGGGAGGCAGTTGCAGGAGAATCCCCTCGGGTTTGCTGGCCATCCAGTGTAGCTGGATCTGAGAGAGATCTTGTCTCAAAAAAAAAAAAAGAGAGCAAGTGAGGAAGACTCCTGACATTAACTTGTGACCTCTGCAAGCACATATGTACATGTGCACAGATACCAACATGTACCCCCCGACACACAAACAGATGCGATGCCTTATACTTCTTGCTGTCTAGATTTTTGAAGCTACACAGCTCCCAAAGGAAGGCCCTGTTTTCATTCTAGAAGGTTGAGGGTTTAGACAAGAGAGCTGTTGGGGTTCTGAAGAAATAAAGCAATTCCTTTGAGCCCTCCCAGGCACTTCCCAAGACCAAGACAAGGAAGGATGCATTTAACTGTGGAGTTGACAGAAAGAATAAGAAAATAGCCCAAATGGTCAAACACACAGCACAAGTCCCCATTCCCCCAGCTGAGTGCATGGTCACAAGACCAAGGCTCCTGGGACCTGTCTTGGCAGCTTGCCAAGAGCTATCAGCCTGCATCAGCATACTGCAAGAGAAGGTCAGACACATTAACTGTGAGACAGAAATTCAGAGGAAGGGCATCTTCATCCCCAACACCAGTTCCTGCCATGGTTTACAGCAGATGCTGGACAAATGCCACAAATACCATCGGTAGGGCTGGGGAGAGGGCTCAATGGGTAAGTGCCTGCTCCTCAAGCATGAGGACCTGAGTTCAGATCCCTGGGACCTATGTAAAAAGTCAGGCACCAGGGCTGGAGAGATGGCTCGGTGGTTAAGAGCACTGGCTGATCTTGCAGAGGACCAGGGTTTGATTCCCAGTACCCACATGGTGGCTAACAACCACTCCAGTTCCAGGAGAATTCGACACCCTCTTCTGACCTCTGTGGGCATTGCACAATATGGGTATACTTACACACATGCAGGCAATACACTCATACACATAAAATTAATAATAATAATAATAATAATAGTAATAATAATAATAATGGGGCTAGAGAGATGGCTTAGCGGTTAAAAGCACTGACTGCTGTTGCAGAGGTCCTGGGTTTGTAAAAGCCAAGGACTATGGTGCACTTCTGTAACCAGCACTGGAGAGGCAGAGACAGAGAGATGCCTGGAGCTTTCTGGAAAACCAACTTAGCTCAATCAGTGAGCTCCAGATTCAGTGAGCGACCCTGAAAATAAGGTGGGGAACAATCGAGAAAGGTGCCCAATATCAACCTCTGAACTCCTCAAGGACAAATAGACAGACAGACAGACACACACACACAATTGTGCCTAGAGACACAGACACAAGATGTCAAATGGTATAGGGGTATGACCTAGATTAGAAATTTTATAAGCCTAGTGTGGTGGTGCAGTCCCATAATTCTAACACTTGGAGGTGGTGGCTGGAGGATCAGGAGTTCAAGGCAAGCTTTGACTACTTAGTGAGCTTCAGACCAGCCTGAGCTACATGAGAAAAAAAAGAACTTTACAAAACTTCAAAGGTAGGGGAGATTGTTACACAATTTCAAGCAGAAATTTAAGAGTATAGCCATGTTCTAGCTATTCCAAGTGACTACTTCAAAGCAGTTATTAACTTTGAAGGCAGCTGGTAAAACCTGTACTGACAAGTTCTAAACACTTATTTATTTCTCACCCCAATCTCTCAACTGTCACCCACACGGTTACTCTACTCTGCCTTCATAAAATTATTTCCTCCCTCTCGTACATTAAGTACCTGTATTCTGGTCACAACTACTCATTGCTTTGTTCACTGGACACCAGGACCCCCTTCCCTAAACTCTGACAATCATCATAACAACCACAGAGACAATGCTGGCAACACAGGTTTTCCTCAGACCCATTATAATAGCATCAAGACAGAGGGTCACTCTGATCAGAAGTCATCCACCCCTGCTAGGCCAGGACCAGCAAGAAGCAAGCAAGCCAGACTGGATGTTCTATACATCTCTCATCTGTAAGGAAGACTGCACAATGACAGACAGCATGAAGTTCCCAACACAGATCTTCCTGGTGACTGACCTTGGTGACTTTTCTGACATCTCTGGATCACGGCCTATTCCCTGACAAAATGCTGTGTGACAAGGACCCTGGAACAAGTGGAACATTAGGAAAAGTCTATGAATGGCTCATTGGTAAAGTACTTGCCATGCAAATATGAGGGCCTGTGTTCCATCTCCAGAACTATGTAAAATAAATACATAAACAAATAAATAAATAAAGCCAGGAACTTCAGTGTGCGCTTATAATCTCCACACCCCAGGGCTCACTGGCCACTTAGCCTGGCCTATTTGACAAGTGCCAGACCAATTAGAGGCCCAACCTCAAAAACCAAAAAGGTGGACCGGAACAACACTCAAGATTGTCCTCTAGCCTCCACATGCACTCACACAAATGCACACACATGCAGACACGTGCACACACGTGTACACGTGTCAGAGTGACATCAGGAAGGAATTCTGAGCAGCCATCCTTCTGGGACAAGCCCCTCGGCTGGGATCTCAGCATTTTCATACTTCTAAGCTGGCTGGGCACACAGCTGGTGGGTTCTTTTGAAACTAAGAAAACTGAATGGGAAGGGAGGAAAGCTGAGCTCCTCTCATCTCTTGGGGTCCTTTCCAGCTTCTCCCCAAGAATACTGTGGATGCACACCCATATGCACATGTTCTTTATAAAAATGTATACAAATGTGTGAATATGTAATGAGCACAGCATTCACACTTCTACACACAAAGCACTTAAAATGCACGCTGCTCAGGAGGAGATCCAAAGTCTGGAAGGTGTCTGTGCAGTGGAGCACATAGAGGCAGATGAACTCAAAGATGGGACCAAGGCTCTTGCCACCTCAGGTCACGTTAAATCCAATTGATGGGGAACTGGGGAGATGGCACAGGTGATAGAACACTTGCCTAGCAAGAATTTGACCCTACAACCCACATTTTAAAAAGCCAGGCAGGAACAGGGATATAATTCAGTGGGTAAAGCACTTGCTGTGCAAGCCTGTGGATCTGATTTAGATCCCCAGGGACCACATAAAGCCAGACACTGTGACACACATCTGTAATCCTGGTTCCCCTACAGAAGAGCTCCTTCATGGAGGCAGAGACAGGAGGATCTGTGGCCAGACAGCTAGGCATAAGCGCTGGAGAAAAACAAGACAACCTGTCTCAAACAAGGTGAAGGGCGAGGCCAACACCTGAGTTTGTCCTCTGACTTCCACATGCAGACCATGGCACACACACACCCACACTCACTCACACAAACATATACACACAATTTAAAAAAAAAATTAAAAGAAAAAACCAGGCACGGTGACCCAGGCTTGTAATCTCAGCGCTATGGAGGTGGAGCCCGGCAGACCATCACAGCTCACTGAACAGTCAGCCTAGCCTACTTGTCAGGTGCCAGACAAGTGAGAGATTCTGTCTCAAAAACAAAACAAAAACCACAAGGTGGACAACACCTGAGGAATGACAGTTGAGGGTTGTCCTCTGGCCTCCATGACATGTGCACACATGTGCACCTGGATATAAATTATGTGTACATGCATAAACACAGCTGCTGGCCTTTTGGATAGGTATAAAGCTCCAAGCCTTGGCTGTACACTCCTTTCTCCTACAGACCCCAGTCCCAAGTGTCCTCAAACCAGGAAGGCAGGCTGAAACAAGGACAGACAGGAAAGAAATTGCCCAAACCTGGTGTCTAACACTCAGCTGGGCTGCAGACAACAGCCAGGGACAGGGACTTCCTTCCCCCTTTTCTCTGTCCCTAAAATGGATATAGTTGCCACTGCCTCCCCTCTTCCCTGCTCTTGACCAAATGAACATTAAGTTGCTAAGAGAAGAAAACCAAATGGTCCTCTAGAAAGGGAAGCTTTGCTCTGATCCTAAACAGATTCACTGGGCAACCACAACAAAATGATTTAGAGGAATGAAGGGAAGCTGGGAAAATTCACAGAAGACAGGTGTGAAATGGTTTGACTTTCTTGGATGAAACAATTCTTGATCTGGCATCAGTGTTCAAAATGTGAGCCACACAAAACCAGGGTAGGAGGTCCCTCCATCTTAACAACGAACATCCCCCCAAACACACACACACACACACACACACACAGAGAGAGAGAGAGAGAGAGAGAGAGAGAGAGAGAGAGAGAGAGAGTCAGTTAATGAACTTCCTCACTACTCAGACCTTAGTAGCTCTTAATTAGATCGGACCTTAGACCTAAGTGTGTTTAGGGTTGCTACTTTCCCATCCTATCGGAAATCCCACACAAACCTCATTTTTTGTCTCTACCCAACTTTACAGCCCCAGAAGCTCCTGGGACCAGACACAAACAGCAAGCTGGGCCTGGCAGTCAGTGTCAGGAGTTGCAGGGCCCTAGACCTTGATGAGGGTATCTCAGCAACCCAGAAAGGATCAGCAGGTCCCTGTCCCCCAGGGAGGTCCAGGGGCGCTTCTTTGGTGTTCCAAAAGCGGCTGGACAAAAATACAAGCGCCACCCCTTCCCTTTTCCGCGCAGTGGCTTTGTGTGACATCGACTGTGCGCGCGAACGTTCGCGGGCTCACACACCCCCTTCCACCCAGCTTGCTCGCCACACTGGGTCGGTGCGCGCGACTGAGCACCCTGTGCGCCCTGCGTGCGGGTCCTCCTGGCAGATGGCCGCGCCACCAGGCCTCTGGTCACCCGCCGCGGGGAGCTGCGGAACGACATCCACGCCCCCATTGCCAGAGGCAGGAGTGGCTCTGGAAAGCAGCGCCCAGGTGCCCGGCACAGGTCAGGCAGAGGTCTGGGCCTCAGGAAGGGTAGACAAGGGAGCACAGTGATCCCCACTCGCGGACCCCCTACCCCCAACTTTGCGAGCTGCGGCCGGGGAGGGGACTAAGGCGGCCGGCCTGGCTACTCGGCAGGAAGTTCCCAGGACCGCACTGAGCATGCTCTGGGGGAGTGTGTGCGCGGGTGTCGGCCCTTGCATCCCGCAGCCTCTGCGAACCCGCAGCCGTGGGTGCGCACTGGCTGGATCACGATCAGGCTGACAGTCCCCAAGACGACCCTGGGTTCGAGGGGCCTTTCTGACCTCCCAACCTAGAGCTTCCAATCTCCTTATCCCTCCTGCCCAGGGGCCCGGGGCTAGCCTCCTTCATCTTTCTCCAGACTGGCCCACAGTACAACCCACTCTGCGCTCCCCGGTCCCCAGGAACCCCAGCCCGGCCCACGTCGGCATCCTGACCCCATACGGTTTCAACGCGGTCCCAGCGCCCAAAATGCTAATCTCAGCCTCTCGCCTCCAGCCCGCACACCCAAGTCTTCTCTGGACAGTTCCTTTAAAAAGCCTACAAGCCTCGAAGCTTGGGTAGGGTCTTCCGGGTCCCTGTGGGAGGGGATGTCCGGGGCAGGTGGGGAACAATCCAGGAGCGTCACTTGGTTGCACTCTGGGGTCTTCCCAGCTCAGCCACAGTTAAGACACCCACGCAGCCCCGGGTGTCAGTGCCTGGCCGAGTGCGGATTGCTCCAGATCGCCTTGCGCCCCCCACGCGTCCCCGATGGTCCTCTCTACATGCATCTCCCAGCCAGGATAGCGAGCTCCCACGCTATAGTCCTGACCCTGCAGCAGCTCTTACCTGCTCGCAGGGCAGCAGCAGCAGCAACATCAGTAGCAGTCGGGGTCACTTTCCAGCCGCCGTGCTCTGGAGGGGTTCCAGGAGCAGCCAGGCGCGGGGTCACAGCGCCCCACGAGCCTGCAGCGCGGGTACCTGGGCTGGATCGTACCCCTGGCAGCGGCCGCCACCGCGGGAGCCGCAGGGCCGCCGGGCTAGCGGGCCTCGGCAGGGACGGTCTGCAAACTACCAGCCCTGGCGGGGCCGTGCGCAACGCGTCCACCGACCGCCCCCAAGACGCAAGTAGAGACGTTTCCTCCTGGAGGGAGTGGAGGGGAAATCTGTCCGCGATTTCTTCGAACCCTCCCCTGGTCGACCTCCCCAACTTCTCTCCGCTTCCGAGCTTGCTAGGCTTTCTCAGGCAAAGGGATTCCGGGCGAGGGACGTTCTGCAAATTCCCCGCCCTCCCCGGGCTGAGCGCTCAGCCAATTCGGAACGCCCCAGCTTCTCGGGGACTGTCTGCAAACTATAGACCCTGTGTAAGAGCGCGGCTTCAACCTCTCAATTCCACAGCTCAAGGGGAAACAGGCAAGGAGCTGAGGGAATAGAGGCCATAAATAATATTTTGGCAAAACCCGGGGCAGGGTGAAATTACTAATACAGACGCTGCGTCTTCCACAGTGATGTTGCCTGGGCCTCTTCAGGACAAGGGCCTCCAGCAATGAAGCGAGTGAGGAGATGATAGGCTCAACTATTTAAGGGTCTTGGAAACTTTAATAAATACCCCGAAGCTCCGTCTTCTACTTCGTAGAATAGATTGGCAGCAGCAGTAAGAATTTCTATCCTTTGTCCAAAAAATGATTTTTGTTTGTTTGTGCTTGCCTTTGTGCTGTGATTAAAGGCATACACCGCCATGACCTGTGTCTTTTTTACACTGGTCTCCCTCCCCAGTGTGAGGATTACAAGCATGTACCACCACTCCCCACTCCCATGCCCCCTTGGTATGCATGTAACTGATGACGACCTTGAACTGGTCTTCTTACACTGGTCTCCCTCCCCAGTGTGAGGATTACAAGCATGCACCACCACTCCCCACTCCCATGCCCCCTTGGTTTTTGAGACTCTGAGCAAGCCAGTTATCCAGTTCCATTCAACCACAGCTGTTTCATGAGGTTATTGTGAAGAAGGAATATATGTAAGGTATTTGGCCATAACTGGTACACAGAAAGCACATGGTTTTTAAGATTCAAATATTTTCTTCTCATTTTATGAGCACCCTGGAAGGGCTAGCTGAAAGCTGTGCTGTTGTAAATTCACAAAGAAATAAAACCTGCCCCTGCCCTAAGGCACCACAATGAATGCTGACTATTAAATCCAACCCACCCTCCAGAGGGATAGCCATCCATTTACACTGTGGAGCATTATAGATCGTTGTTAGTTGTTAAGTAGTATCTGGAATGGAGGGAGGGTGGCCTGGTGAATTACCCAGGCATGTAAATGACAGGTTTGGAACCTCAGCAAGCTCCAGTCCTATACCAGTCACTACATCCCATCACCGTATACTTACGGGTTTATGTTCATGCTTTCTTAATTTTGGCTACAGGATTTCTCCAGCCCTGCTTCATGGACCTCCTCAGGGGTCTTCAGTCCTGGGCTAAGTTTGCCCCAATTTGTTGCCCAGCCCCTCTCCAGCAGAATCATTTAAAAACTGAAGATCACAGAATTTTTAACTCTAGAAATAATTTAGTTCATCTTCTGCATTCTGTGACAGAGCCCTCAGGGCCACACAGGTGGTAAGGAAGGGCTTTAGACTCCAGGGCCTTCACAGCAGACCTGTGGTAGCTCCTGCCACAAATGCAAACAGCTGAAATCAATCCTACCTTAAACATCCACCTGGAGAAAAAGAGCTTGGCTACTTCCAGATCCAATGAGCCTCAGGGTAGCAGTCAGAAGTGGCCTAGGAACAGGTGGAAATCTGCGTGGGCAGGACGAAGCCACTTGCTTAAGAACGGACCTCTCACTGAATCCATAGGAACATTCTAAAGCACTGAATTCCTCTCACTCCCTTGGAAGAAAATGTCTCAAGAAGAATAGTGACATCTGGTGGCCAGGTCTTTCTGAACTGGAGATTGATCAGACAGATTCTAATGATATTCTAGTCCAATCATGTCTTTGGGAGAAATTAATATTGCCTCGTAATTGTTTTTCCCACAGAGTAAAGGTTATAATTTATTGGGACTGGGAGATAGTTTGGTCAGTAAGGTGCTTGCTGAATGAATACAAAGACCAGTGGCCAGAACCTATGTAAAAAAGCCAGGCTTCAGAGCTAAAAAGACAACTCTGGTTAAAAGCACTTACTACTCTTACAAAGGACCCAGGTTCAGTTTACCCAGGCTTACTGATGGCATGGGTGAAAGAATGTGGATGACCCCCAAGCAGCTACACTATTGAAAAGTTTCACCCTAGCCTGTGTGACAATTTTCCCATAGCTGTGTAGATGGAGGTCACCCTTTAGTTAAAATTCCACAGTATATATTCTAGCATCTCCCAAGACTACAGGGCCACATGCAATTAGGGCTGAATTCCATATATTCTAGCTTTCTTTTGTTGCTGAAACAATTGCCATGACCAAAAGCGACTTGGGGAGGAGGAAGAAAGAGCTTATTTGGCTAACACTTCCAGGTCACAGTCCACCATTGAGGGAAGTCAGGGCAGGAGCTTGAGGCAAGAACCACGCCGCTTTCTGGTTCCATCACAGACCAATCTTAGCTAGCTTTCTTAATCGCTCAGGATCACCTACCCAGGGATGGTACCTCCCACAGTGAGGTGGGCCCTTCTACATCAATTAGCAATGAAGAGACTGCCCAACAAACATCCACAGGTCAACATTATCTAGGAAATTCCTCAGTTGAGGGCTCTTCTCCCCATGTGACTCTAGGTTGTATCCAATTGACAATAAAAACCAAGCAGTGCAACATACATATATAAATGCATACATACTACTTGGAGGTGCAGGAAAAGTGCCTGGACACTCAGGTAAGAATTCAGTGACCTTCCCCACTCCTCCTTCTATAAGGACAGTCAACAGGTGTGATCTCAGGGTCGCTTACAAGGAGTTACGGCTGCTCTGGTGATGATGACTAGTATGCTCAGTGGGTAGCACACTACAGCAGGGTATCAGCTATGAAGGATGAAGGATGTTTGGGATTCTTTCATATCATTACTAGTGACTGTTGCCAAGTGTTTTTGAATTATATTACTCCACATCTGCCCATATATTTGTCACAGGTGCCATATGGTAGATAATTGCTCAGTTATAAATATGGTAAACACACCTCTGTCCATACAATCAAGTTCATTGTTTCCCAACCTCTCTATGTGAATTGTGTTGACTGTCTTAACACTTCATGAGGCAGAGCTCACTATATCCATTTTGTAGACTTAGAAAAGGGAAATAATATACCCACTCATAAGCACTATTGCAAAGGATCTGAGCCAGGCTTGAATCCAAAGTCAGCCTGACTCCAAAGACCTGCGTCTTCTATGTCCTGCTGCCTACTCTAGACAACCAGGGAAAAGTGAAGACCAGAGCAGAAACTACTCTAAGGAACTCATTAAATACTAAAGAGAATATTGAGGTAGTATACATAAACTACATGTCTGGGCCTATTCAAATTACAAGCGAATGATAAGCAACAAATATCAATTTTGTTCATAAAACTTATAAAGCAGGATCCCGTGTGGTTCAGTCTTAGACTAGGACTTTGTGAAACAAATGGTTTTGTGCTTGGACTTGAGCTGTCTTCCCAGCTGGGAGGATTATTCACTATGTACTTGGGGTAGAAGGCAAAGCCCCTGAAGGTAAAGGTGGCTGGTTGAGTTTTCAGGGCAGGGTTGCCAGCCAGTGGTACCCGGTAACTGATCTGCGTGTGTTAGTGTACGGTAGGATGTTGTGATGGCAGGACTGTCCCCTTTCCAGTGCTGTGATAGGGGTTCAGGAAGTACTTCTGATTCTCAGCAACCAGCTGAGCCAGACTGTTCATCATTTGAATAAATTTCTTTTCCCCTTAAATCGGTTTGAATAAGTTTCAGTTGTTTCTAATTAAGTAGCTGGCTGATAGACATTAGAATCAAGTAGTATAAAACCTTAGGAAACAAAAGAATTTAGGAATGGGTCATCTAGTTTCATTAAAGCTGAGAACTGAGAACTGGTAGAAAGGCTTTTGAGGGCCAGCAAAGTAGCTCAATGGTACAGTGTTTTACTAGCATACATGAAGTCCTGGGTTTGAGTCTCAGAACCCAATAGAAAAGCAAAACAGAATTAAAGGTTTTTTAATGTAACCTATAGAATAGCAAAATTTTATTAAATTCATGGTTGGTAATGTAGCTCAGTGGTAAAGTAAATGTAAGGCTCTGGGTTCAATCCCCAGTACCATCACCACACACACAAAAAAATCATTAAATTCTAAATTGATTTCATCTAGAATAAAACACCCAAATAAGTTTTAGGAAGACCAAGCAGAAGCTAAGGGAGAGAGGTGGTTATGTTTTATGGGGTTGGACAGCTCCAAGAAAGAATAATGGGGGCTGGAGAGATTGCTCAGCGATTAAGAATACTGACTGCTCTCACAGAGGACCCAGATTTCAGTCCCCAGCACCCACATGGCAGGTAACACCCATCCCTAACTCTAGTTACAGGGGATCTGACACACTCTTCTGGCCTCTGCAGGCATCAAATGTATGTGGTGCACTTACATATATGCAGGCAAAACACTCATGCATATAAAATAAAAATTAAAGAAAGAGATGATAGATAGATGGATAGATAGACAGACAGATAGATAGATAGATAGATAGATAGATGAATGGGGCCAATGAGATGGTGGGTAAAGGCACGTACTGCCAAACCTGACAACCTGAGTTCAAGTCCAAGTACCCACAAGGCAGAAGAGAACCAACTCCTACAAGTTGTCCTTGAATCTCCAAGCTCTCTCTCTCTCTCTCTCTCTCTCTCTGAGACACAAATAAATGTAAAAAAATTATAAAAAGAAAGAGTAAAGATCTTTAAGCCCTGAATTTTAGGTCAAACTACATATGGAACAGGGGTGCTATGATCTAAACAGAGAAAAATAACATATTTTTTAGCAGCTGCACATCAAGATACCTGAGAAACAAAACCAAGTTTGATCTTGTGAGTTGCTGTCTTACAAAGTCGCCTGTGCTTATGGCCTAATCATATTCTTATCTTAAAACAAGGGCACTAATTAGAACAGAATATGAAACACGTGGGAGAATAACAGGTGATTGGATGGACTCCATGCACCTCAAACCCTACTTGGGCTTCCCTGGTCAAATGAAGGCAATGACGAACTCTGTGTATATGTTCCTGTGTGCACAGGAGCTGGTGCATGGGGATGCATATGTGTATGTGTATGCATAGAGGCCAGAGGACAGCCTTGGCTGTCTTTCCTTACTCTGATTCCTCAGTCATCTTCCATCTCTTACTGACCTGGAACTCTCCAAATAGGCTAGGCTGGCTGGCCAGTGAGCCCTGGGGATCTGCCTGTCTTTGTGTATGCACAATTTGGATTGAAGGTGCATACCATCATGTAGGGCTTTTATGTTGGTACTGGAGATTAAACTCGGTCTTCATGTTTACAAGGCAAGTACTTTACCAACTGAGCCATATCCCAGTGCAATGATGATCATCTTTTTTTTTATTTTAAATTTTTTTGAGAATTTCAAATAAGTATTGTATTTACATCATTCCCACCCCTCCCTTTTCTCTTGCCAGCTTCTCCCATGCCTCCTATTCCCTCCCAAATTCATGACCTCTTCTTTAATTATTTTTACACATATACATGTTTAGATATATTCATATATGGATGGATGGATGGATAACCTACTGAATTCATTTAGTGCTGCTCATATGTACATGTGTTTAGTGCTGACCACTTGGTGTTGGATAACCTACCAGAAGGCTCAACCCAGGAGAAAATTGATTCTCCCTCTCTGTAGCCATTGATGGCTCTACCACTAAATCACATCCCTAACCTTTTTTTGCCAGAATAAATCTTTTCTCTTTATAAGTTATCTTCAGTATTACATAGTAACAGAACACTAACACAGCACATCATGAAGCCTCTGTAAGAACCCTAAAGGACAGGCTTAGAAAAGCATTGGGGTTTGAGAGACAGCATACACATGTGCTGGGAGACTGAAACACCCCCACTCCACAGGGGCAGAAGCTGGCTGGAGACCCTTCCTCTCCTTGCCTTTCTCAATTTCATTTACTGTTACTATGATAACACATCTGACAAACGCAACTTAGGGAGGTGCCCTGGTTAAGCTTCAGTTGTCAACTTGACACACCTGGGAAAAAAGGAACCTCAGTTGAGGCATTACCTCCATGGATTGGCCTGTGGCCATGGCTGTGAGGCATTTTCTTGATTGCAAATTGGTTCGGGGAGGGTCCAGCCCACTGTGGGCGGTGCCACCCCTGGGCAAATGGGTCTGGGTTGTAAAAGAAAACGGGCTGAGCACAGGCCAGAGGAGCAAGCCAGTGAGCAGTGTTCCTCATTATCTGTGCTTCAGTTCCTGCCTCCAGGTTCCTGCCCTGCCCTTAAGCTCCCCTCAGTGTTGGACTGTCACTTGGATGAGTAAGATGAAATAAACCCATTTGTCACCAAGTTGGTTTTGGTCAGTGTTGGATCACAGCAATAAGGAAACAAACTAGGATGGGGAGAAAGCTCCTATTTCAGCTCACAGTCCCATCATAGCAGGGAAATCTGGGTAGCAGGAACCTGAAGCAGCTGCTCACATCGTGTCCACAGTCAATAGCAGAGAGCCATGAGTTAATGCATGCATGCTAGTGTTCAGCTCGCACAAGCTCATATAGTCCAGGATCCCCTGCTCAGGGGATGATGCTGCCCACAGTGGTCTGGGCCTTCCCACCTCAATGAACATAATCAAGACAGTCACCCACCGACTTGCCCACAACCAACTGATGTAAGCAATCCCTATTGAGACTCCCTTCCCAGGTGATTCTAGATCGCATTGAGTCTTGCCCATCATATCCCATGTTTCTGCTTCTGGGTGTTCACTCATGGTCTTCAGATCCTTTGTAATAAATTTCAAGGAGTCACATGTGCCCCTGAGTTCTGCAAGGTGCTCCAGCAAATGATCCCACCTGGGAGTGTAGTGGGAGCCCTGACCTATAGCAGTTGGCTGGTCAGAGCCTGAGCTGGGCAGGCACCTGCAGCAGACAGATGGTGTTCCCGGGGACCTGGGCCTCTAACCTGTGGAGTCTAATACCATCACACATCCCCAACTTCTTTGTCTCTTTCAGAAAGGGATGCAAAAAGAGCTAGGCTCTTACTACCAGCACCCTTGGGCTTCCAGTCTTTGAACTAAAGTCCCAAAGCCTGGAGCCACTGCAGCTGTTACTCAGTCTGAGGGCAGAACCCTAAAAGAAAAACC
The DNA here is from genome assembly GCF_000622305.1 of Nannospalax galili. NCBI lineage: Eukaryota > Metazoa > Chordata > Mammalia > Rodentia > Spalacidae > Nannospalax > Nannospalax galili. The sequence goes on from NW_008337291.1 coordinate 1,301,397, forward strand.
ACCTGGATGATGCAGGTCTAGAAAGAGGAAAAGGGCCTGGGCATTTGAAGAGTCCCTCTAAGTAACTGTGTACATCTAGGCTTCTTGCTATAAACAAATTCCAACTTGCCTCGAGATTATTGGTCTACTTTTCTAACACCGGTGGCTTAAAGCGTTTCTAAATGATAACGTAATCCTAGAGAAAACACCCAAAATAGCCTTCCCGGCATGTGCTCAGCATCTTTCTCTAGCCACCAGGAGATATCTCAGAATAGCCCATCTTCTTATCTTCTATGTCTTGAAAACTTTGAAGAGAATCCAAATGCATTTATATAATTTATAGCATTGCATTTTTTAAGAACCCCCTGCCCTTCTGATCACTGGGATTACAGAGCTGTGGCCAAGCATCTTGTTCCACAGTCTCTAGCTCTTTCTGGTTTTTTGTTGTTGTTGTTTGTTTTGGTTTTTTGTTTTTTGTTTTTTTTCCTCTCCTTCCCTCTGGTTTGTATCTCTAGGATCAAGCTCCCTGGTTCCACTAGTAATGACAGAGTGCGTAAGTTCTAATATGGGTTTTAGTTTCTAATTCTTATGTTCATTGTACAAATTTATGGGGCAACATGGCAATTCAGTGCATGTATACAGTATGTAACAATCTGAGATTTTTAACATTCCCCTCTTTAAACATTAAAGAAAAGTCCATTCTTCCCTGAGGATTTATGTACAGTTACCAGTAGAGGGTGGGAAGAGACATTTTCTTCAGTTATGTAGGCACTGGTAAGGTACCCATGCTCGGGTAAATAACCCTTCACCAATGCTGCTGTCAATAACCCTAATGAAACTCACTAGGTCACAGAAAAAGACAAGAAAGTAGAAGGGGGACTAATTGGGAAGAGGAAGGGGATCAGTGGGAGAGGGAGGAGCACACATAAGAGAGGGTAATAAGGTGAATATGATGAAAATAGATACATGTATGAAAATATAATGAAACCATTGTTATGTATAATTATATGCTAATAAAAAGCATTAAAATATTTTGGCTTTTTTTAGATAGGTTCATAATTAAGAGCCAGTTGTCTGTACTTTTTGTGGCTGTGACCAAATACTTGATAATAAACAACTTAAAGGAGGAAAGGTTTATTTTGGCTCACAGTTTGGCAGAGAAGGCATGGCAGCAGGACCCTCTGGAGGCTGTGGAGACAGGGGCATGTGTATGGCTGCGTGTTCACATGGCTGTAGACAGGAAACAGAGAGATCAGGAAGTGAGAAGGGCTATAAAATCTTAAGTTCCATCCCCTGCAGTGACCCACTTCCTCCAGCATGGCTCCCACTTCCTAAAGGTACCTAAGTCTCCTAAAACAGCACCATCAACTGGACACCAAGCGTTCAACACATGAGCCTGTGAGGGACATTTTACATATAAGCCTTGAAATCCTTCCTTAAGGTAACCATTGATTGTGTGAAAAATAAATGCATACTGTTGAATTCCATTGGCTTTTATAGTAGTTTATAATGCAAAATACAATTCTCTTCTTTACATAATAATATTAAGATGTAATGGAAAACTTGGACTGTACATTTAACTGTTTGGAGCACCTATAGTCATGTGAATTTAAATGCATACACATGCTTGAGTGCATGCATGCATGTATACACACACATACACACACTTTATAGTGTATCAGACTTAACCTTTTTAGTGTTTTGTAAAGAATGTTCCCCAAAAAAATGTCATCTGGGCTGAAGCAAAATTTTTCTGAGCTATAGAAGAATTTGAAAAGGCAGTGATTTAAAATAGAAGGACCACCTTTCTTGGCATCACACCAAAAGAAGAATAAATTATGGTACACCATGTTTGCTGAAACAGGCTTACAGTACACCTTGGCATTCTGCAAAGAAATCCTTTAGGTATTGCCCATGCACACTTTCTGAATCTGCAAAACTTGCAATTTAGAAAGGGGCTCCCTCTCACAGTGCGTTCTTTACAATGCTGCTTCAGCAGTTTCTTAATTGCTCTTGTGTTGCTGTGCTTACAACAGTTGTGTGCTGGGAGCTGATGGTGTACACTTCTTCCCAGCTGGTGATCAGTGATTTGGGGTCATGAGGTTGCTATTCACACTACAGAAATTGTAATCTGGATATGTACCTTGGGTCATGACAGAAAGTAATTCTTTTTATTACATTCATTGATTGCTTGATTTGGATATGTGCGTATGTATATATACATGTATGCAATCAGTGGACAACATACAGGAGTTGGCTCTCTCCTTCCACCTTGGGGTTCCAGGGATCAAACTCAGATTGTCAGGCTTGGCAGAAAGTACCTTTGCCAGCTGAGCCATCTTTCCAGTCAGTGAAAAAATTCTTACATTGGGTCATGATCAGAAAACTCTCTAAGTGATTGAGTAAACCTCAACTCTCCACTGTAGGAACAATCCCTTCATGTTAAACCTTCCTGCCACTGGAAGCAAGATTTGACATGGGAGCATGGTAAATGATGCCTTATCCAAATTTTTGGGTATTTTTGTTGTGGTTTGTTTTTTTCCTCTATGGATTCTCGGGTCTTTGTGTTTACTTTGTCCCCTGCCCAGCTTGGTGAAGAGGAGGACAATATTTTACTCTGTTTTCTGAACTATGAATTAAAATTTATGACAGCATTGGAGAAGGGCTATCTGGTTTGCATGACTTCTAAGGGTGTTGGGGGCTCCTGCCGTCCTTTTCTCAAATGCATAAGCCCTGAAGTTCTGAGTGAGGTGGGAACCAGAACTGGCTTTGAACATGCTGGCAGCTCTTATCTGCAGCCAGCAGACACTTATAGCAATCGGTGAGCCCTTATGCTCTGAAAGAATTCACCAGCTCAGCTGGGCTGGGAGTAGGAAGCAAGTCAAATTGGCACTGCTGATGAAGTTTGGAATGATCTTTGAACCAGTCAGGGATCTGGCTCCTTCTGTGTTTTCCTCTTTACAAGGAGGCTAGGATGCTTCCCTTTAGATTTCTCAGTGTGTGTGTGTGTATGTGTGTGTATATGTTCACGTATATGCACACATGTGTGTGCAGGTACGTGTGCATGCATGAGCATTGGTGTCTTCCTTAAACACTCTCCACCTTATTTTTGAGACAGGGTCTCTCAGTGAACCTGAAGTTTATGATTCCAATAGACTGGCTGGCCAGTGAGCTCCAGGGAACCTCTTATCTCTGCTTCCCCAGTGCTGTGGTTACAGGCATGTGCTACCATGCCTGGCTTTTTAGATGAGTCCTCATGATTCAAGCATAAGTCTTCATGCTTACACAGCAGACACTTTACCAACTCAGTCATTTCTTCAGCTCTGGTTGTTATTTTTTTATGCTTTCTGGGGGCCAAGCTTTGCTCCCAGGTGCACGTAGGATGGTATCCTGTATCCTCACATAGAAGTAGCCTAGGGACCCTAATGTGGTTGAAGGATGTATGTATGTATGAAGTGGGACTCGATTTCATATAGCATCTGTGTAACTACTTACACAAGAGTGACTAAAGGTAAACAATGAAATATAAGTGTGAAAGAAGAAGGTTCTGGAGCTGAGTTTGGTGGAAATCCAGCCACGGACACCTGTGGCATGTGGGAGGAGGGATGCTTGAGACTCAAGGGTGTCCATGGCCATCCCACCCTGAACTGGCTTGATCTCATATGGTCTTGGAAGCTGAGCAGGGAGGGGTCTGGTTAGTGCATGGATGGGAGACTAAGGGGCTCTGGGAATGGTTTGTACCTATGGTTTCAGGACGTTTCCTTCAGATCAGTGTCTATCCAGGGCCCCTGTTTAAAATCCTCTGCTATAGTGAAAACAGGAAATTCAAAATGGGCAGGGGAGGCATCAACGGCCTAAATATGCCCAAGGCTTAGAATGCAGAGAAAGTCATGAAGCCAGTCTCAGTCATGAAGACTGAGACTCTTTGTCAAAATGTCTACTGTGGCTCATGAAGATACATGAAATGAAGGACTGGGGAAACAGCACAGTTGATGAAGTGCATCTTGTGCAAGCCTGGGGAATGGAGACAGACGGATTCCTGGAGTTCATTGGCCAGTCTGCCTATCCAAATCAATGAGCTCCAAGTTCAGTGAGAGACTCTATCTCAAAAAATAAGAGAGAGCAATCCAGGAAGACAGATGACATCAAGCTCTGCCCTCCACATACATACCCATATGAACACATATATATGAGAGAGAGAGACAGAGAGAGAGAGAGAGAGAGAGAGAGAGAGAGAGAGAGAGAAATCTGCATGCCAGGCATAGTTCTGGGCACTTTACTCATATTAAACCACAAAGCACCCTGGAAACAGAGGCCATTGGGATTACTTAGCAATAGAAGGAGACTGAGATGAAGCAAGTTGCTCAAGATGACAGAGCCACAGCCAGTGAGATGGCTGAATAGATAAAAGCACTTGCACAGCCTGATGATCTGAGTTCAATCCCCAGCACCCACAAAAAGCCATTCACACATGTAATCCCTACACTCCTAAAGCAAGACAGAGCAGAAGGACTAGCAAAAGAGACCTTGCCTAAACAAGATGGAAGGAAATAACTGATTTCTGAAAGTTCTCCTCTGATCTCTACATGCTGACCATGGCATGCATGCATGTTGCTCCCATACACAACACACACACACACACACACACACACACACACATAACAATAAATTAAATTAAATTTAAAATTAAAAAAGATTGCAGAGGCAGTAAGTGGCTGTCTGGACCCAAACCGAGCGAATTTGACCCCATGCCTCAGTCTCCTGGCAAGATTAGCCTCCAGCTCTAAAATCATAAGCAATCCTATCTCCAGGAAGACTGGGCTATCACTCGGGAGAGAGGTCTAGATATCCCTCCTCATCCTCCCCTACCTGTTTTTCTATCTCACCGTTCCTCGCCCACCTTACTCCACCCATACTTTCTCCACATTGACAAAGTCTTAGAGGACAGTACCATTCATAGACTTCTACACAAGCACTTCCTTCTACATAGCCCATGGCGTGGGGTAGAATGCCACTAAAATGTTTGACATTAAGAGCTTAAAGAATATATCACTTTTAAACTTTATTTCATGATTTAAATATAGTAATTTTTTTAGAGTGCATCTTATAATGGTCTGTAATAATCATGGTATCATGCTAAAGATCACAATGCAAACCAAAGCTTCTACTTACTTGATGGGTCCTTAAGCTTTATCTGAAGGAACTCCAGGAAAAGAGCAATAGTTTAAGAAATCCTGCCATACCTGCTATCTCAAATTCTGTCTTTTGTTTTTATAAATTCCCACCATTTTGTGTTCTAGAAAACAATGAACCCCCTACCCACCACAGGAGACAGGACTCTACTCTTCTGGGGAGTTTCCTTGTTTCCTAGATGTTCTAAAACTCTGAGCCCTTTTCTTTTTCCTTTCCTCACTAATGCATTCTGGCCCTATACCAACAGCTTGAGTAAAGTCACTTCCTCAATTCCCCTCAGTACATTTTAAAATTAATTACAATTTTAATTTATGGGTATGCGTGTGTGTGTGTGTGTGTGTGCCTGTGGAGGTTATGTATACCACATGCATACAGGCACTTATGAAGGCAAGAAGATGGCCATCAGATTCCCTGGAACTGGAGTTACAGGTGGTTGTGAGCTGCCTGACATGAGTGCTGGGAGCTGAACTTGGGTTGTCACAAGAGCAGTAAGTGCTCTTAACTGCTGAGCCATCGCTCAGCCATATCACCCAGTACATTTTTGTCTTGACCAGTTTCGTACCAAGACCCAGGTAAGATTGGACCTTTTCCTCTGGCTCCTCTCTATACCTCACAAAGTTGGGTGCCAGCCCAGAATGGTAGGCATGCTGATTGAGCACAGAAAATGGTTTACAAACCTTAATGCATGTCCCTCCCTCCCTTTGTTTGAGTAATCTAGGTCTTTTCTTTCCTTCTACTGCTTATGATTTTCTTTTTCCCTCAACAAAAACAGTGCATGGGTTCATCTCTACATTTTACATCCTGTTTATTTTAAAGCTTATCAGGTGTATGACCCTGCAGTCAAGTTTGGCTGTTGGTAATGTTCTACTCTAAACTTAGAGTTTGGGTTTAGGTATAGCTTAGGAGAGTTTGCTTGGGAGATAGCTAGACTAGTGGACATGAACAGGGGTCTAGTGCTGTCTGTTCATTTGTAGCTGGACCTAAGCTGGCTCAAGGTGCTTTTAAAAATGAACCATCAGGTGTTATTTCTAAGATAATCTGTGAACTCTGTAAATGAGTTGGAGGCTCACAGAGTCCCTTTCTCTGACGCATAGAGCCTTGGTTGTTACTCTTTTCTATTTGTTGGCATGTTTTATGCATTTCTAGTTCAAATCAAGTAAAAATTTATACATGATAGGATGAGAATAGCTGTTTAATATGAATCAAAGAGTATTATATTTCTGTTTATGTTTGACACCTGGCTGGATTTTTTTTAATTGAAGCTAAAAAGCACTCTATGAGTGTCTGTATGTCTGAATGTCTATGTGTTTTTAACATTTTCCTACCCAGGTTGGCATTACCAAACTGAAGTCTTCTCTTGTGTTGGGGAAATGGCTCAACCAGTAAAGTGTTTGTTATATAAGCATAAAACCTGAGTTTGAGCTCCCAGAACCCATGTCAAAAAGCTATGCATGGTGACACACTGAATACTTATAATCCCATAACTCAGAGTCAGGCAAATGCCTGGGAATGGTCAGCCAAGCTAACCAAATCAGTGAGTTCCAGGCTAGTGAGAGATCCTGTCTTAGAACACAAGGTGGAGAAGAAGACACCAAGGTTGGCCGCTGGTTTACACATACATACACATGCACACTTGTATATACGTGTACACCCTCCCCAACACATGAAGTCTTTTCTCCTCTTTGTGGAGTTAGGGATTGAGCCTACAGTCTAGCACATGCTAGGCAACTGGTGACCCTGGCCCCTTCCTGTCTTTTACTTTGCTTCCCGAACACCATGAAGTGAGTTACATCCTTAGCCACATGCTCTTTTCACGGTGTGCTGGGCTGCCACAGGGCCTCAGATAAGGCTAAGTGTCCGCAGACAGACTGATACCTCTGAGACTGTGAGTCAAACATTGCTTTTAGTTGTTCAGTTCAAGTATTTGTCATGGTGACAGAAAGCCAAATAACACAACGGATCTTTCCTCAAAATCTCTCAATGAGCCTTTTGAGGAGCAATTCTAACTACCACCTCCACACCCCTTTTTTAAATAGTCTTTTTTTTTTTTTTTTTTTTTTTTTTAATTGCAACAGGGTTTCATTATGCAGCCCTGGCTGGCCTGGAACTCAAGATCTGCCTGCCTCTGCCTCCTGAATGGTAGAATTAAAGGCATGTGCCACCAGCTCCGACCCTACTCTATTTTTATTTATGTGTTTGTATATGTTTACATGCATGTGTGTGGGTGCCCTTGGAAGCCCAGAAGAGAAGGGCATCAGATACCCTGCAGCTGGAGTTACAAGCAGTTGTTGGCTGCCCAACCTGGGGTACTGGGAACAGAACTTAGGTCCTCTGCAAGAGCAGTATGTGCTCTTAACTGCTGAGCCATCTCTCCAAACTGACACCCCATTTTATATGTACTTCAAATTTATGCCACATGTCTCCAGTGCTTGGTTAGCCCCTTATAGACAGGGACTGGGGTCTATTTCCATTAATTTGAGCATATAGCCAGCATAAAATTAGCAATCAAGCAGTAATAGCTGGATGAATTAAATTGAAAGTTTGATTCATGTTCTGATAGTGAAGGAGGAGAGGAAAAGGAGGAGTAAAGTATTGGATCTTGGCCTTTTGGGTAGTGTGAGCCCCAAATCTCTTTTACAGGCATAATAAAAACAAAGAAAAAAACCTCAAAGTTAATATCTTGACTGCAAATTGGGTCACCCTGAAGCTGGGGGTATTCAAATTGGTCGTCTCTCTAGGGAAATAAACTGCATAAATTAATACACAGAACCTTGGCCTAAAGAACCCGAGGCTTTAATAAATAAAGAGTTGCACCCAGCCAAACAAGAACATAACACTGCCAAGTGTCTCAACATCTCAGTTACAAACCCAACATTTCCTGGGCCCAGGCCCAGGCCTGAGAGCAGCTCAGAAAACATTAAAGAACTTTTTTTTCTTCTTGTGCTTCTCTTAACATCTTCTTTGATTGAAGAGACAACTTTGGCATCTCCCAAAAGTAATGTGGAGATCTCCAGTCTGCTTAAGGCTCCAGCTTGACTCTGGCTGCAAATGAAAGGCTATTTCTGGATCCATCTCTCTGCACCATTCTCTCCCCTGTGGCTTCTGTATTCATTTAGGACAACCCCCCCTCCCCCAGCTGGTATTAAAGGTATACTTCTTCCCAGTATGATGGGCCCTTTGTTACTAGGGTCTCATTCATAGAGAAAGAGAGATAAATTCCTGGGGCACGTGCCCCCTGCCCCACCATAGAATGTATTTCAGTCAAAAGGGAACTTAGAAATTCTAACATCTAGGCTAGGAAGATGATTCAGTAGGTAAAGTGCTTGCCTTACAAGCATAAGCACTTGAGTTTAACCCGCAGAACCTGTGTCAAAAAACTGGATATGGGTGAGTATGCCTATAATATCAGTGCCCAGGAGGTGGAGACAGATGGATGCCTGGGGCTTACTGGCCAGTCAGGTTAGCCAAATTGGTGAGTTCCTGGCCAGTGAGAGACCATGTCTCAAAACATAAGGTAAATAACTTCCTAGAGAATGACAACTGAGACTGCCCTCTGGCCTCCAAATACACACACACACACACACACACACACACACACACACACACAGAAATAAGGCTCATTTTTACTATCCCAGGCTGTAAATGCCTATAGCTCATTCACATGCCCATTTCTTTTTCTTTAAACAAAATGTATAGATTTCCTCTAGTTGTGGCATCTGAGGGGCGTACTAGGCAAGTCATTGTAATCCTGAGTCCTAAGTGACTTTGTTGACCCAGATTACATGTGCAACACATATCAGGACAAATTACTGAGATATGGGGGTTCTTTGTTCTTTTTTTGTCGTTATAATTATGTTTTATTTTATTTGTACTATTCAAATTTCTTTTTTTACTCAAATTTTTTATTGAGCTTTTAAAATTTCATACATTTCTCAATCAAATCCAGACCCCCTCCCCATTCCATGCATCCCCCAACTCCCCACCAAACCCCATGCCATCTGCCATACATGCTATGTCCTATTCATTCAGATGTTTGTACCCAAATGTCCTGCAGTATAAATACATCCACTGGAGTTTAGTCAGCTCATCCAGTGGTTGTATATAAGTCATACTCTCCCTCACCCAACAGCAATCAGTCTCAAATAGTTCTCGGTCTAGTGCTGGCCCACTACCTATTTCTCACCTCCCCTTTGGGCCCTTGTTTAATTGAGCCGACATGGGTCCCGGGTTCAGCATCACCGCTGCCAGAAGTTCATATGAACAAGCCTCCAGTGGCTTGGAAGCTTCCACCTCTCTGTGTTCATGAACCAGCTCTGGCTGTCACAATCTTTCTGCCCCCTCTTCCGTAATGGTTTCTGAGACATGGGTGGGTGAGGTTCCATAAAAGAGTCCCATTCAATACTCTACAGTCTCTTATTCTCTAAAACTTGGCCAGTTATGGCCTTCTGTGTGCATCAGACTCTGCTGTACATGGAAGCCTCAGTGGTGAGCATTATGTTCCATGAGCCTTAGTTGTAGAGATTCGACTGCAGATGTGTCACCTAGTACTGGGCATCTCCCAGATGCATGTCCTCTGTGCCTGACCAGATGTGCGACTCTGCAGTAGCCTCCATGTATTGCAAAAAGAAGGTTCTTTGATGAGTGCTGTATAGCACGCTTGTCTGTAAATATAAGGATCAATATTTAGCATATAGTAAGAAGTTTCTTTTGTCTTGAGATATGAAAGAGATAGGGTTTTCTCCAGGATATATGTCCTTTCCTGCCATGTGTATTTGACTGAGTTTACAGTGCCACCCATGAGTTCCATCCCATTGAGAAGGCTTTAAGTCCAATTACATAGTTGTTGATTGCCCCCCAGATAACAGTGCCACTACTGCACCAACAGAGGTAGTTTGCCATGCCAGTCACCTTGGTTATTATGCTTTAGGGCTGGGATGGACGATCGGTTATTGTTTTCCCTGGGCAGTTAGCATATCATCATCTAGCATTATGATAGCCAAACTTCTGTTAGAAGGCTTCCAGGTCAATTTCCTCTCCATTGTTTCAAATCCTGTTCCCCAAGTATGTCCTTTCCTCAACAGCAGGGTCTTATCTTCTCATTCTGGGAGATAACCAAGAGGCTTGGCAATATCCTATGTTATTTTGAGTCTCCTGGACTATCTCCACCTACCACTCTAAGGGAGGTGTCTTCTGTCTGGCACTGTGTCCCCTGTCAAGCAACTCCCAGGTATACATATGCATTAATGATCAGACACTGTATGGTCATTTCTCATAGGGTTTTGAAGACATCATTTTTCCCTCTAGGTTTCCTAGCCCCCAATATTCACTCATCCCCACTCTTTTTTCTCCTATCCGGCTTCCCTCCTCCCTCCCTCCCTAGTCACAGTGCCCCATTATCCCCCCTCCCTCCAGTACCTTCAGACTCCCACCATCCTTCTTCTCTTGACTTTCCTCCCTCCCCCACACTTAGCTCCTGGTGTTACATCATTTATATACTCACATATAAAAGATTGGTGCTACAATCTGCAAATGAGGGAGAGCATACCAAACTCGTGAAACCACTATGGAACGCAGTGTGGAGAACACTCAAAAAACTAAAAATGAACCTACATATGATCCAGTGATACCATTCCTTGGCATATGCCCAAAGGACTCATCATACTGTAGGGAACCTGTGTGGCCATGTTTGTTGGTTGTTTGTTCTTACAGAACAATCCTAACCTGTTTTGTTGAACACAACATGAGGAATGACCAAGGTTAATTAATGTTTAAGTGATTATACTGTGTCTTTTCTTGATAGCAAGTTTTGCTTTCTATTTTGCTTGAGACAAGATCTCATGTATATCAGACTAGCCTCAAACTCTGATGTTATACACCTATATTCCAAGCTCTTGGGAGGTGAAAGCAGGGGAATCAGAAGTCCAAGGTTATTGTTAGCTACATAGGGAGTTCAAGTTCATCCTGATCTACACGAGACCCTGTGTTACAGAGTACAGGACCACTGGGAAAGACTACCCAGACTCAGAAAACTCCAAATCAGTAGAATTAAGGTTTTATAATTTTATTTGAATTTTAAAGAAAAATCCTCAGAGCAGGCAAGCCAGTAACCTTGGCTGTTGTCTTGAGGAGGAGAATGGAAGGGGATAAGACATGGAGGTCAGACACATGGCTGACTGGCAGCCACATGGCTAGGAGAAGGAATTCTTCAGCGAAGCAGACAAACTCAGGGACTACATGGCTGTAGCTAGTCCAGAAGTTCTGTGCTAGTAGGCAAGATTCCAGGCAGGAAAAACTCGCCATCTCATTAATGCACTAGGTATCTGGCCCATCTATTTAGCATAACCCACCTTCCTAGGGGTGGGCCTATGACAAGATGATTGACCAGTTAAACCTACACAAAATGGAGGGATTTGAGGTATTATGCCTATTTCAAAAACAACAAGAACAATAACATCAAAACAAAACTAAGAGTGGGTTAGAAGAACAAATCATTTATACTTGATATCTCAATTTTTCCATATACCCATTTTCTCATGATAGTTTCATAGCATTAAGGTGACAGGGACAGGAAACAGACGCTATTCTTATTTGATGTGTGAGTCCTCAAAGGTATTAGCCAGAACCCAAGCTTTTAAACACTGGATTCCATGCTCTGTGAACTGAATTACGGTCCGAAAAACCAAGAATGTGGATAACAATATCTCATTTATAAGGTTCTCAGTAAATATTTGCTGAATAAATGAATGGAGTCAGGCATACAAAAAGAAAAGAAGTAAAAAAGAGGAGAGGGCAGGAAGGAAAGGGGATGGGGGAGGGGAAGAGAGAAGAGAGGGGAAGGGCAGGCTAAAAGAGGAGGGAGGGGGAAGAGAGGGGAGAGAGAAAGGACAAAAAGAAGAAAACAAATATGTGTATTTGTCTTGGATTCTAACTTCAGGGCGTCTATAAGTCTAATTGATATTCATCAAGTACCCACCAAAGACCAAAGGCATTTAAAATTCAAAGATACATTGCTATCCTCACAGAGTCTATAATTGACTGAGGTACAGCCAAGTAAACCACAATAGTGGCCAACTGTTTATCAATTGCCAAGTTCTGGGTGTATTAGCCATTTTTTTCTTTCAACTTAACGAGGCAGGTGCACATGAAGCCCATTGTACAGATAAGGCAGCTGAGACACAGATGGTAAGCAGGCTGTCCAGAGTCACAGAGCTAGTATACATCAGAACTGGAATCTCTGTTCAAAGCTTTTGTGGCTAACACAGTTCTCCTTTCATGCTGGTGTGATAAGTGTTGGTATAGGTGAATAGAGGCAGAAGAGCCAGGTGTCAGGGGAGGTTGAAGCAACTCACTCAACAGGCAGGGTCAGGAAAGGCTCCTTGAGCTGAAATTTAAAGTCAAGAAAAAGCTTTCAGAAGGAAGGAAGGCACCATGCTCCTGGAGAGGAGAGGCCAAGTGGCAATTTTCAGCAATCATAAATAACTTAAGGGCAGACACATTGCAGAGAGGTGGGGGTGGAGGGGGACACAACACAAGAGAGTTAGGCAAAGCTGGTAAGGCCAGCCTAAGGGGAAACTCCACTAAAAAAAAGCCCCAGGCAGACACATTGCAGAGAGGTGGGGGGGGGGGTAACACAACACAAGAAAGGCAAAGTTGGTAAAGCCAGCCTAAGGGGAAACTCCACTAAAAAAGAAGCCCCAAGAGGGCTGGAGAAATGGCTCAGCAGTTAAGAACACTGACTGTTCTTGCAGAAGACTAGGGTTCAAATCCCAGCGCCCACATGGCAGCTAACAACTGTCCATAACTCCAGTTTCAGGGGATCCGATGGCCTCTTCTGTCCTCCATGGGCTTGCACAACACTGATGCCCTTACTTACATGCAGGCATAATACTCATAAAATGAAAATAATAAATAAAATATCTTTTTAAAAAGCCCCAATCATAAAGCAATTCTTATTCCTCAAACAAGTCATAGGGGACTCCCATAAACCCCAACCATAATGTGACCTGGGCTCTACAAACAGGCCCTGTTCTGTAAACAAGCCCTTCCCAGGCCTTCATTGAAAAATGCTGGCCCTAGGCCTTAAGCAAATGTCCCTAAGCAAACTCTATTTGCATGCTTAAACTCCCCTGCTGTTTGGCTGGTGTGGCTACTGCAGACTTCCTCTGGTCAGCAGTCACCCCTCATTGACAAATAAAGGTCAGTTTGGATTGTTGATATTGGTTGCTTTCCTTTCCACTCCTATTCCTAGCATTTTGGTGCCCAAACCAAAACCTGGGAGAGAATTCTCAGCTTAAAACTCCTATTCCTTACACAGCCTTGCAGGAGATCAAGTGCCCTAAGGGCTTAGGGGTCTTCTCTTTGAGGCTGGGAATAGGAGGCATGGCTTTTAACCAGGGAAACCATGTACTCACAAAGCTCACATCCATTTGGAAGGTTGATCTTGTCATCCAAAGTCCACTTAAGAAGCTGTGATGGGACAATAATAATCAGAGGACAAAAAAATTGAGAGGGAGGGGAGGACATGGGAGGAGTTGGTGGGGAACTGGGAAGGATGGAAATAATAAGAAGACACGTATGAAGTTAAAGAAAGGAAGTTGTGATGGTTAGTTTTAATTGCTAACTGGCCAAAACCTAGGATCACCTAAGAAGGGAGTCTCAACTGAGGGATTGTTTAGATCTGGTTGGCTTGTGGGCAGATCTGTGAGAGACTGTTTTCTCTTTTTTTGATTTTTTTTTTTAATGTGTATGAATGTTGTGCTTGTATGTGTTTAAGTACACCTGTGTCATTCAGTGCTCATGGAGGACAGAAAAGGGGCATCAGAACACCCAGAACTGAAGTTATAGGCAGTTGTTAGCTGCCATGTAGGTGCTGGGATTTGAACCTGGGTCTTCTGCAAGAACAACCAGTGCTCTTAAATGCTGAGTCATGGCTCCAGCCCTGAGATTGTTTCCTCAATTCAGTTAATTGATGTGAGAAACCCACCCTGAAGGTGGGTGGTGCCATTTCATAGGGTGGGCCCTAGACTGTACCAAAGTAAAGAGAACAAGCAAGCAAGGATTCATTTGTTTCTCTCTACTCTTGACTGTGGATGTGATGTGACTAGCTGCTTGACTTCCTGCCTGGGCTTCCCATCAATGGTACACTGTAATTTGGAATTGGAAGTCAAATAAACTTCTTTCTCCCCAACGTTGCTTTGGTCGGGGTGTTTGTCACAGTAACAGAAACAAAAGCAGGACAGAAGATCAGGCAATAAGGAATCTATAGGAAAGTGAGGATGTCTGAGGGACAGTAGGAATGAAGACAGAGGATAGATAAATGGGGAAGCCACAAGGCGGTGGGATCCATTAGGCCCATGGAGAGGTAGAAGCAATTGGAGCCAGTGCCCAAGCATCATTAAGAATGTAGCTGGCCTGATTGGCAGAAAGGTACATACGCCAAAGAGAAACTTATGTCCCCCTCTTTGGCTATCGAACTACTGTAAGAGTGGACCCCAGGAATTAGACTCTCCCCAGGAATCTCTGCCTGGGAGGAGGAATTTGTGTCCTAGTGAAAGTTTCTAAACTTGTCAGATGGCCTTGCTGGAGAGGCGTACAGCTGGGATCACACCTAGGCTGGACTGCTTAGTTATGCATATCGCTTGCTTTTTATTTACGAACTATCCTTACATCAGGACCTTGAAGGTGGACCTGGATGGGGTGTCACTGGATCTCTTTGTCTTCCTAATGAGGCCACATTGAGTAAATTTCCTTTTTCTGCTTTTCACTATTAATTTGGTTCTCTTAATTGGCTTATTGAGAATGGGTGACTGAACCTGGCTTGTTGGGGCACCCTCAAATTCAGTAATAAGACAGGCTCAGCTCAAACTCCGTACCACTGCCGTTTTAGTCTGGATAATTCTTTGGGTTAAATGCTTACAGCATCCCTGGTCCTTATTCCCTAGATTCTGGTAATATCCCCATCTCTGCCCACAGTTGTGGAAATTGCCCAAAGTATCTGGAAACATTGTCCAACATTAAGAGACTGGCACAAAATCACCATCAGCATGTACTCTTTAGAGCAGCAGTGTGGACCTTTGCCAGGGATGCTGCTAGAACACACAATCTAACATGAGGGTCTAAGGAAGGTTATTTATTTTTTGGACATGAATATGTATATAAATTCAGGGCTTCAAAACTGTGAGACAGAATGTATAGGAGAAGGTAGCAAGATGGGGTGAAAGTGAAATTAGTGAATACAACATCAAAGACAACAGTGGCAGAGGCCATGGGAAGATGACACTGTGATGGGAGAGTAGGGTGTGTGTGTGTGTGTGTGTGTGTGTGTGTGTGTGAGAGAGAGAGAGAGAGAGAGAGAGAGAGAGAGAGAGAAAGAGAGAGAGAGAGGGGCATCTAGATTAACATATGAAAAAAAAAGAATCCAGTGACAGAGGAAGACTGGAAACCTCTGACCAAAGGCTACAGGTAAGGGATGAGCACTGGCATGCCTGAGAAAATCCCTCCACTGCAGAAGGTGAAGGTGCTATGTAAATGG
This sequence comes from Nannospalax galili, assembly GCF_000622305.1. Taxonomy (NCBI): domain Eukaryota; kingdom Metazoa; phylum Chordata; class Mammalia; order Rodentia; family Spalacidae; genus Nannospalax; species Nannospalax galili. Next base: position 1,317,100 of record NW_008337291.1, read on the forward strand.
CCCTATAGTGTCAGGACTTTCCTAGCCCAGGGGTTTGAGCCTCGAACCTTTCCCTGGCCCATTTCCTATCTTAGAACTTCTTTTTAAAACAGTATTTATTTTTATTTATGTGTATGTACGTGTATCTACATGTTAGTATTCCTATGTGTATGTGGGTACCTATGAAGACCAGAAGAGAGTGTTGGATCCCCTGAAGCTGGAGCTACAATTGGTTGTTAACCATCCAATGTTGGTGCTGGGAACTGAACTCCTCTGCAAGAGCAGGAAGTGCTCTTAACAACTAAATTATCTCTCTAGACCCCAGCTTAAAAAATATTTAGTTATTTATTTATGTGTGTGTGTGTTTGTGCTTGTGTGTTTGTATGTGTGAGACTGGATGCCATGACCAGCATATGGAAGTCAGAAGACAACTATCAGAGTTGGTTGCCACCATGTGAGTCCCAGAAATCAAGCTAGGGTCATCAGCCTTGGCCGCAGGTGCCTTTACCTAATGATCCATCTCATTGGCCCTAGAATTTTTTTCTAACTTAATAAAATATATAATCTGTTACTATCAACATGTCCCTGGTCCAATTCTTTGTTCTGGGACACAAGAAACTGGGTATACCAGGCAGTGCCTGCCAGACTCTAATCCACACTTATGACAATACCACAAATTTATGAGAAATAGGAAAACATTCATTCCTTAGAGTTCTAAGGCAGATCTGAAATAAACCTGGATCCTGGGAGCCATTCTGGGCTGGCTTACACACATGCAAAATGGGAGGACAAACTACCTAGTGCTCAAATATTTAGATATACCAATTAAAAGGGGTTTCCTTTATTTAATGAATTTCATTGCCTAAATGAAAAAAAGTTCTCTTTTTCTACCTGATTGAATCATTCATTTATCATGCACAGTGATCCCATCCAGTGGTCTGGAAACCCTAAGTTCATAAATCACTGTAGAATCCTTGAGTTTTAGTGAGACCCAGTACCTTGTGAAGTGACCTCATCTCTGCTGTCAGTTTGGGCAAGGAAGACCTGTTTGTGATCATAGTCACAAGCAACTCAACTAAGCTCCTGAGAGACAAAAAACTCAAGGAAACAGAGTCACCTTTTATGTGTGTATGTATATGCATGTTCGTATGTCAACACACATGTGTACAGGTACATGTGTACATGTGTGAGTTGATGTGCAGGCACATGTATGTACATGGGGAGACAGAGGACAACCTTAAATGTCATTCCTTGGATTCCATTCACCTTATTTTTTGAGGCAGAGTCTCTCATTGGCCTGGAACTCACCAAGTAGGCTAAGCTGGCTGACCAGCCCCAGGGATCTGCCTATCTCCTCACCCCCAGTACTGGGATTGCATGCCTGAACCCCTCTGCTCAGCTTTTTGTGTCAGTTCTAGGCATCAAACTCAGGTCCTTATGCTTAAGTGACAAGCTCTTTACTGAATGAGCTATCTCCCTAGCCCTCAGAGTCATTTTGTTGCTATGCTAAGTAACAGGTGGATGTCAATGGTCTCATAACAGAATTTTGAGCATTATCAAAGCATACAACATAACTGATGCTTTCAGAATGTTTAAAAGAAGACTGAAATGGAGCAAGTGATATTATTGAGGAAGCAGCTGGTCAGTGTTATGCAATAGTAAAGACCACATGGGCCAGAAAGGCTGGTTCCAAGAACATTCGCAGCACTTGTAGCTCTTTTGTGGGGATTTTTTTTCCTGTGATTCATCATACTGTTACAGTCTAAGCTGCCTCACCTCCCAGTTCTCAGCAATTGGGCAAAAGAAGTCACATGACCCAAACATAGCCAGGTTCTGTGCTATGGCAAAATCTTGGGGAAACAGAGACTTCACTGATCATCTGGACCAATGAGACAGGAAGAGAATGTGGTTAATAAAAGACAGATCCTAATAAGGCATGCCCAGTCTACAGCCCACAGGTGCCCGAATAGCCATGAGCAATGCCCAACACAAAACTGTAAGCTTATTTAATACATGATAAGATTTTTAAAAATAATTTTTTGTAACTCCATTGTTTGGTTCTTTTTTATAGTATGCACATTTAAAAATATTTTAATGTTTTTATTAGCATGTTATTAATTATACATAATAAGGGGTTTCATGATGACATTTTCATGCATGCATATAGTGTATTTTAACCATATTTATCCCCACTATGCCCTCTTGTATTGTTCCCTTTCCCACTAGTCCTCTTCCTCTTCTCAACTAGATTCCCTTCTACTTTCCTTATTCAAGATTTATTTTTAGTGTATGAGTGTCTTGCTTACATGTATGTAAGTGCACTCCATGCATGCAGTGCCCATGGAGGCCAGAAGAGGGCATCAGATCCCCGGCACTAGAGTTACTGACAGTTGTGAGCCACCATGTAGATGCTAGGAACCAAATCTGGGTCTACTGCAAGAGCAACCAGTGCTAATAACTGAGTCATCTCCAAGGCACACACCCTACCCCTACCTTGGACTTTCATGTCCTTTTATTTTTTTTAAAAAAAAAAATTATTATTTTTATTTTATGTGCGTGAGTGTATTGCCTGCATGTAGGTAAGTGCACCTGTGTTGTGCAATGCCCGAAGAAGACAGAAGAGGCCGTCGGATCCCCTGGAACTGGAGTTACAGACAATTGTTAGCTGCCATGAGGGTGCTGGGATTTGAATATGGGTCTTCTGCAAGAACAACCAGTGTTCTTAACCTCTGAGCCATCTCTCCAGCCCCCTCATATCCTTTTTTTATGACCAAAAAATTTAATTAGGACTGCTTACAAAATCATGGGTGAGAGGTTATTTACTTTACTAGAGCAAGGCTAACTTATCATTGGCTACAGAACTAAAGAAAATTGTTTTTTTTCCATACCTCAGCAACCATTAACTGCCTATAGGTCCTCAGGGAGGGGTGATGCTGCATGAGCCCCTCTCCCACAATTCTTGAGTGTGAACTTTGTAGATGACATCATGTCACAGCTATGAGGTGAGGTTTACTGCGACCTAGCATTAGTATTGCTTTGGATTCAGAGCTACTCTGCACCTCTAAGTGTCCAAGGCTCTGTGAGGCCCTGTTGCCCCAGGATCCTGGGTCTGGTTGCTGCTTTTGTCCTAGTAGAAGAACAAGCACAAAGTAGTGATTCCAACTAGCAACTAACCAACCAAACAAACCAACCCATGTACAAGACTGAAACACAACACAACAGAAACAACCTTCCTTGCTTCCTTTAGAAATCTATGTGGCTTACAACCTCATGTGGCTGGCCTGGCACTCTACTCTAGAATCCCCATCCCAGGTCCACCTCCAGCATATACACTCCCTGAACCAAGGCCTGCTTATCCTCAATACAATCACAAGGTCTCAAGCTCACAGATAACTTCTATAAAGGGACACTTTTCAGGAAGAAGGAAGACCATGAGATTCATGGCTGGTTTCAGCATCTTCAGGACAAAGGATGCAAGGTTAGGATTAAGAGCATTGTCTGTGGAGGAGAAAATAAGAGGCAGAGTAGAGCCAGCAGAATTCAAGACAAAGCATTCAGTGTGAGTGTGAAGTGTCTCCCACAAGCTGTTTTGAACCTTTGGTCCCAGCTGGTGGTGGTGTTTTGGGAAGTTTATGGAAACCTTGGTAGATATAGTTTATAACTGGCCTGGCAGAAATGAGGATATTCTAAAGAGACACCTATATTTCTCAAACTTATCAGACTATTCAAACAATGAACCCCAAAGAAATTTCTCCAGGAATCTCATGCTGGAAGGAAAAGGCACCAGCCAGAGGGGAAATTGTCTCTTGGAAAGAGATTTCACACAGTTGTAGCAATTTGTCAGACCACCTTTCAGGAGAGACTGGAGGGCAGACAATTATGGGTCAGTGGTGGGTGGGACCACACCTTGACTAGGACTGCTTAGATGTGTGTATCCTTGGTGTTTATGTTTATGGGTTTAGTCTTACTTCAGGACCCTGAAGATACACTTGTGAGGGTCGGTTGAATCTCTTTGTTTCTTCCCAATGTGGCCACTTGAATGGATCTCCCTTTTCTGTTTTCTACCATTAATTTAGCTCTTTTAATTGGCTTATTGAGGACAGGTGACTGAACCTGGCTTGGGGCACAAGTTGTGACCCCCAAGTTTGATACCAAGACCACTAAGGGAGGGCCTTTGGTGGTTATGGTCTGGTTCCATTTCCAGTCATGGTCTGTACTTTTTGAGCTACCAAATTATTGACAAATAATATCAGAAGCTCCTGCTGCTCCAGCTGCCATGCGTTTCCCACCATAATGAACTAACAGACCCTGAAACTATGAGTTCAAATCCTTCTGCCCTTAAGTTATTTCTGTTAGCTATTTTGTCATAGCAACAAGAAAAGTAATCAATACACATGAATATCCTTTTCCCTTCAATTCTGGATGCACAGAGACAAGTGAGAGTCCCTGTTCCCACAGGGGAAGAAAATAATTCCACAAGAAAATGAATATAATTCAAGGTAATGTTGCTGTTATAGGTGTTCTGAGAGTGAACCTTGAGGGGAGGAGAAAGAAGACTGTTTCCTCTAGAGATGAGCATGTATAAAGTCCTATGGGTGAAGAGGCATGGCCAGTTTGGTAACCAGCATCCAGTGCTCTATGAGAAAGCATAGAATGAGGGTCCAGGGGAGTATTAGAAATGGAGAGGATAGGATCAGAAAATGATGGGCCATAATGTACCAGTTCTGGCATAAATGAAGGTATTCTAAAGAGACAATCATGCCCCTCCTTTTTGCTATCAGACTATTGAAACAAGGAGTTGGAATTCTAAGGAGTTGGAATTCCCCCAGGAATCTCATCCTTGGACAAGGAAAAATATGAAACTTGGTGCCAGTCACAGGAGGATTTGTCTCTGAAAAAAATATTTTGCATAGCTCTGACAACATGTCAGACCATCTTACAGGTGCCAAGACAATGTTGGATCAATGATGGGCTGGCCACACCTTGACCAGGATTGCTTAATTATACATGTATCTTGCCCTCTATTAAACCTAAACCTCATGGAGGACTCCAAAGGTTGACTTGGGTGAGGAGGAGGCAAGGTCCTGGACCCTTTCATTTGTTCTTCTTCTCAATATGGCCACATTGAATAAAACCTTTGTCTTTTCACTATTACTGTGTCTAATTGGTGAAGCCTAGCTTGTTAGGGCTGCAAGGGCTCAGGCTCTGACCCTATTAACTTCATCAAAAACAAGAGAAGTTTCCAAACTTTCTCAGACTGCTGCTTTATTAGCATATTGGTTATTTTTCACGGTGCCCAGAGGCTAAAAGAATATCTATTTATTTAATATTTGTGTCCAAACAGCCCAATAGATATTTATACCCTAAGAATTATAAAAATTGCTTAAATTGAAAGAAAGCCTGTTTTTATTATTCCATTCTTCATCATAATTACTAGCAGATATGTACTCTGTTAGCTACTCTGTGCTTTATCAAAGTTTAGAATCAGGTTGGAAACCACTGCCCTCATTTCTGTTCCACACTGAATATTGGGTGATACTTCCTTTCATCATATCAACCACCAAAACCTCAACTTTGTAAAAACATGATGTTATCAAAAGGAATATATCTGGGTCAGTGCTGAACTCTAAACCACCTCAGGCTATGGTTTCTGCAGTAGACCCCAATGCCAGTGCTGCCGCACTTCCCTCAAAACCACAAAACATCCTAGTGGTACAACAGTGTTTTCTGGATTCCTTCCAGGCACCCTAGAGTCCAGTGTGGAAAACAGGTCACAATGCCATCCATGGTCTCTAAGAGAAACACAGGAAATGAAACGGTAAAACTCCAAACTTGGTGTTAGTAAGAGGATGAAAGCAATTGTTTGCATTGTTAGTGAAGGACAGAGAAATTCTTGTGTATGTGCATATACATGTGTTTGTACATGTGTATAATGTATATGTAAGTCTGTATGTACAACATGTACATATATGATAGGTGTGTGATATTTGTGTACACGATGTGTATGTCTATAGTGTGTGTACATAATGTGTATTTGTCTATGTATAATGTATGTATGTATGTATGTATGTATGTATGTATGTATGTATGTATGTATGTATGTATGGGGGCACATGAATGCACAGCATGTGTGTAGAGGTCTTAGAATAAGCTCAGATGTTGGTCCTTGCCTTCTGTCTTGTTTGAGACAGGTATCTTGTCATTCACTTGGTACACCAGGTTAGCTAGCCCTCGATCTTCCAGGGATTCTTCTGTCCCTGCCTCTCATCTCACCATAGGAGTGCTGGTATTATAGATGCAGCTGTGCCCAGATTTACATGGGGTTCTATGGATTCGAACTCAGTCCTCATGATTGTACAACAAGCTTTTTACTCACTGAGCCATCTCCCCAGGCTAAGATTCATAAACATATGTAAAGTGGACAAAAGGTGGAAAGTTCAAAGGAAAAGCTGATGGCAAGAAGATATTGTGTGCTTGAGAGATCATTAACCCTGTAGAAAAGTTTGGGTTTCCATGACCTGTTAGTAATCTCTAGCCTTGGAGGTGGGGAGCCATCTTTGACATGAAGGAGGGACTGGAGCCAAGTCACTCATCTCCTTCTAAGTCTGAAGATGGTGATCCTGGCTAGCCAATAAGCTCATCTTTTTTTGTTATTTTGGTGGTAGTTTTGGTGGTGGGTATGTGGGTGTGTGCAACGTTGTCATTAGCTTTAGCAAACCACAAAACCCTCTGAAGTAATGGTTATACTTGGTAGCAATCTCTGTCTCTCTGTCTCTCTGTCTCTGTCTCTGTCTCTCTCTCTCTCCACCTCCACCTGTGTTATGGAGGCTGGAGGTCGACCTCGTTGGGTGTCTTCCTCCATTACTGTCCACCTTAGGTTTTTGAGGCAGGGTCTTTCACTGAACCTGCACCTCCTGATTCAGCTAGACTGGCTGGCCAGTAAGCTCCAGACAGCTTCCTGTCTCCTCTTTAACTGGGATTACAAGTACATATGCACCTGGCTTTTTAACACAGGTTCTGGGGTCAAATGCCAGCCTTCACACTTGGCCAGCAAGTACTTTACTGACTAAGCCATTTTCTCAGCCTCCTCTAGCTCTCTGAAATGCCAGTCCTTGGCTTTCAGTAAATTCTTAATCAAATTCCAGGTTTTCCAAATGGCCGTAGCTCCAACAAATGTCAAAGGAGACAGAAGAAATGGGTAAAAAAAGAGAAAGAGAAAGTCAGCGGGCAGGAAAGACACAACTTACCCAGAATGGAAAGACCCCCTCGGTGGAAGAGATAAAGGAGCAAGTGAGTGGCCTTTAGTCACAGGAGACTAGAAACAGTCAAAGGAGCTGGTACTAGAGAAGAAAGGAGAATGGAGCTGAAGAGAGAAAGGAACTTTTTTTCTGTCACTCACAGGGTGGTGACATTATCTGCTCTCTGCCCTCAGTGCCTCTGACAGGAATTGTGTTTCTGGGCTGCCTGGGGAATGGGGAGAGACACATACTAGGAAGCACAGGCAGCTGGCTGTGTGGGGTGATTAGAAAGCACAGAACTATCCAGCTCTCAGCCAAAAATAACCTCCCTATAGGCCTGCCCCCAAGTCTGCCTGCAAGGCTCACCAATGTCCTCATCCCTTCAGTTGGAACACTGCGTCTCCAGGGCCTCTTTGTTAAAATAGAAAGGTGTTATTCTGGAAGGATAAAGCATTAACCCATTAGGGCTTTCCCCAAATTTGTCTCTGATTGGCTGTTAGTAAAATCCAGTGAATTGTTACCTAATAATGTGTTCAAATAAGTATAATGTAATCTATTGCTATAGGCCAAAATTCAGTGGCTTAAGACAATGAGCATTTATCAATTAGGGATTCAGGAGGCTTAGCTTGTGGTTGTGGTTCAGAGTCTCCCATAGGATGTGGTTAAGATCCCACCTGGGGTTATAGTTTTCTGAAGGCTTGATCTATTCTGTTTCTAAGATGGCGGACCCAGATAGGTCTTGGCACAGAGTTATCAAGAGTGAGCAATTCAGGAGGGAGGGGTAAGAAGAGGGTAATACCTGTAACAACTTGTGATCTGGAGTTACAGCCTCTTACTCCTGACATATGCTATTTGTTAACTTAGGACAAAGTCATTAAATCTAGCCTATATTTAAGGGAGGGTATTAAACTTCATCTTCAGTAGGAGAGTACTAAAGAATTTATAGATACATTTAAAATCCATCATTAGCTAATTACTTAACAAACAACCATGAAAAGATGGAAAATGAGATAAGCAAGGATATATAT